>NW_016812078.1:207121-226238 GCF_001698545.2 Rhinopithecus bieti
ATTAGGGAAATTGATTTTAGTTTTCTTTTCCTCTAATGTCTTTGATTTTGGTATCAGGGTAAAGCCGGACTCATAAAATGAATTGGGAAGTATTCCTAGTTGAATTGGTAATAGTTATACCTTAATATTAAGTTCACCACTGAAGCCATCAGATCCTTCTTTGTGAAAAGTATAAGAACAAATCTAATTTCTTTAACTGATAATGGATTACTATCTATTTCATTTTGAATGAGGTTCAAATAATAAATGAGAAACAAATGGGCAAAAGATTTGAACTGCCAGTTCACCAAAGAAGATATCCAAATGCTAAATAAGGACATGAAAAATGCTCATTCATCATTAGGGAAACACCAATTAAAAACACAATGAGGTACCATTACATGCATTAGAATGGCTAAAATTAAAAATATTTATAATACTACACATTGGTGAGGACATGGAGCACCTGGAACTCTCTTGCATTACTAATGGGAAATGGGAAATGGTGCAGTCCTTTGAAAAACAGTTTAAAAGCTTTTCACAAAATTTAATATACACTTATCATATGACCCAGTAATTCAATTCTTAGATGTTTACATTAGAGAAATAAAAACAAGTGTTCACCCAAAGATATGTACATAAATGTTCATAGCAATTTCATGTCCAGTAGCTATAAGCTGAAAACAATTCAACTAACAATTTGTTTATTAATGTATACACAAATTATAGTATTTCCTTATAATGGAGTACTTCTCAATAACAAAAAGAAGTAAACTACTGATACATGTAATAACATGGTGAATCTCAAAGGTATTATGTTAAATGAAAAGGAAGCCAGATATGGAAGACTGTATGCTGTATGTTTCAATTTTTATGAAATTCTAGGAAAAGCAAAGCTATAGTAACAGAAACCAGATTAGTCTTTGCCTGAGGCTGGAGATGATGAAATTAGATTAGCTGCACAGGGCCATATGAATACCTTTTTGAGTGACAGAAATGTTCTATATCTTGATTGTGGTGGTGATTATACAACTGTATACACTCATCAAACTATACATTTAAAAATGGGTGGATTTTATTGTATACAAATTATAGCTCAATAAAATTATAAATTTTTATAACTCATGAAAAAAAAAATACGGGTATGGGACTTCATCCCAGAGTGGTAAGGCCCTGCAAATCACATGACATGACACTTTGTGGATGCAGGGAAATGTGAAGAATTTGAGCGATTAAGATTTATGAAATCAATCTGCTATAAAGGGTTTGATTATAATAGAAACTATCAATTGTTGTAGCTAAAAAGAATTCCTTCAATAAAGAATTTGTTACTTCATATCCACATTTATGTTGCCTTTTATTCCCAACATTTGGCTGGTACTCTGATGTCATTTCATATTACCTCTTGAACTTAAGTCTAATGTTTTTGTGCTTGGATCCCTTGAGGTGACTAAGAGACTAAGAATTTAAAAGTTTTGGTCATCTGGCCAATCTTAGGTGATCTTTACTTAAACTCTTGGGTATTTGCAATGCCAGCATTTCTTATATTATTCTTTCTCAGTAGAAAAGCTGAATGACTGAAGACAAAAATTGTTAATAAGCTATCATGAAAAACCATTTAGGGATTTTATACACTTTCTCTTTAAACATAACAAGCCATTCACATGATCACTACAATTTATGGAAAAGTAAATTATTGCCATTGCAGACACTGTAGTCAATGAATAAAACCCTTCACCCTATTCCTCTGAGAGCGGCATATGCTAGGACTATCTCTTCCTCAAGAGACCTGAGCTCTAGTAATGAGAAAATTGGTTCTGTGCCATAGAATCTCATAAGAAATTGAGATTGGAACCACAACACAAAGAACAGAAACTTTTCATACTTTTAAAGTTTCTTCTCCAGTTTGGTATGAACAAAGCTTTGTATGCAAATCAAGAACACATTAAAACATATTCTCCCGTGGGGTGCCGTGGTTCATGCCTGTAATCCCAACACTTTGGGAGGCTGAGACAGGTGGATCATCTGAGGTTGGGAGTTTGAGACCAGCCTGACCAACATGGAGAAACCCTGTCTCTACCAAAAATACAAAATTAGCCAGGTGTGGTGGTGCATGCCTGTAATCTCAGCTACTCAGGAGGCTGAGGCAGGAGAATCACTTGAACCCGGGAGGCAGAGGTTGCAGTGAGCTGAGATTGCGCCATTGCACTTCAACCTGGGCAACAAGAGTGAAACTCCATCTCAAAAAAAAAAAAGAAAGTATACATATATTCTCCCAAGAGCACAACTTTGTGACCTTCTGCAAATGACAGAATAAGTCTCGTACGGAGGTGGGGAGTTGTATTTTACCAAGTTTAGAATTCATTCAATCTCTTCAGTCTAGGCAAATCCCATCAATAAGAACAGTTTGATGTTCAAATTTGTTTATGCTTTATAAAATAGAACTTCCTGGTTTTTAATTCTGTAAAGATTTTTTGAAATGAAGTGGCATCTAAATATTGGTTTGATGAGTTGAATGCAAATGAATCAGAAATATATGGATACACCTTCCCTCAAATATACCCAAAATTTTAATAAGGAAGTACTAGCCAAACATACTTTGGGTTATGTTTAAATATCTGGCAAAGCATTTCAAAACATCTGGGGAACCCAGACTGCATTCCAAATGGAAATTTTTTTTGTTTGGGTGTTTCGTTTAAATTTTACGTGGGAAACAAAACACTTGGATTTATCTCCACAAATATGAATCTGTTTTCAGTATTTATACTTCACCTGTCACACTGACAGAAAAGTTTTCATAATTTTTTTTCCTGGAAATGAAATCAATTTTCAGAGCGATGAGAGATTCTGTTGAGCTAAGAGTAGTCCAAATCTACATGGGCAAGTCTCCAAGCCCCTTTCTGACATCTGGTTCTCTTCCGCCACCCCAGCCAAGCCCAGTGTCCTCTAGCTGAATTAGGAACTTCTGCTTGACACCATTGTGAATGAATCCCATTCTTGAATGTAGCAAATGGATCCCTTTTCAGCTCCACTTATTCTTCTAGACCTCAGGGTTCTCATCTTCAATTTCTGTCCTGTCTCCGGATTCTGCTCCAACTCAACTCTCTGGCTCTTTCTACTCTGGGCCACCTCAGTAGGCTCTCTCCACTCTAATACAGTCTTTTTGGGACAAACTCTTTCTCTCTCCTCATGCAGCTCCCTAGGAAGGGAAGCCTCTCTCTGAGTCTGGACAGTTCTGGTCACAGAAGGGGATGGAGGCCACCGGAGGACCTCAGTGAACTCAGTGAAGAGCTCAATGAATGTAAGGCCAAGGTCTTAGGAGGAGAAATTCCTACTGATTTGGGATGAATGGCAGAGGCAGTTGTCAATGGAAATAGGACAGGTAAAATTTGGTTTGGGGTGCCCTGATCCAGTGACATGTCAGTTACTGGGAAGGGTATTGGTAAGTATGAAAATCCCTCTGTCTGTCCAGCCAAGGGCAGGCACTGAAGGACAGTTACAAGGCAATGATTCAAACAGTCAATTAATTGGGTCTTCAAAATTTTTTTCTACTCTTTTCTACTGGTTCTCTCTGTTTTTGTTTGTTCGTTTTTTCTTAGACTCCTCTCGTACTTATCTACTGGTTCTCTTTATAATTTTGATAATTAGGACCTCAAAGAGAGAAAAGTCAAGAAAAGAGATAAAACTCAAACTGATCAGCTGTGTTACCTTTTAGCAGTTAAAAAGTTTTAGTTTATGTCTGAATCACTAGGTAAAGTGGAAAGATTGATGACCAAGTAAACTGTGCATGTTGGAAGGACTGGTAATTTATCTCTTCTGTTTCCCACCTGACACTTCAGTCAGAGGAGGACTACTGAATCAAAGGAATTTTTAAAAGACCAATTCTTTGACGTGAGAACAGAGGCCCAATTCTGAGACCAAGCCTACTGATTAGGGAACTGCTCATTCCCCATCGTGGATTTAGACTGGTGGTTTCCAAACCTGGCTGCACATTAGATTCACCTGAGAAACCTTAAAAAATAACAATGGCTGGGCCCAAACCCAGCACTGAATGGAGCCCAGGCATCAGCGTTAAAACAAAACAAAACAAAAAAACAAACTCCCTGGTTGATTCTTAGGTACAATCATCAGAGTTAAGAATCATTGGTTTAGATTGTATTATTAGGTTGGTGGAATCTGAGAAAATTAATGTTTGTCTTGTGGAGGTATACTTACTTTAAGAGGTCAACTAGTACAGAAATTGAGAATGGTGCAAAATAAACTTGAACTCAAGGATCCATGTCCACCCTTATCCATGAAATTACAGATGCTCCTTCATGTTCTAATTGTCTCCCAAGCTAAAAGTGTTGATATACGCTCATGTTCACCCTGCTAAAGATTGCAGGGGAGGGATTCATTAAACTGCAGCTCTCGGTAAGCATTCCAGGAGTGAGAACTCTTCCCTTGAGTACAGGTAGGTGTGGAGTTTTCCCAGAGGAAAGGACGTCATTTTCTCTCTGGGAATGGGTTCTGGACCCATAAAGTACAAATTTACTTCAGTTTCAGCCTTTGTCCCTCCTGTGCCATAGTTTCTTTCTGAAAGCATACCAACCCACCAGTAAAGAAATCTGCCTGTGTCTTTGCAGTTTGTGTGATGATATTGTGGTGGCTGAGGGGGTAAAGTGGCAAAAGGGAGCGGGTCCTCCTGCCTCCTCTCCTGGAGAAAAGGTGGACAGCCCATCGGGAGGACCACAGTACTGCAGAGGACCAGATGATAATAAACTCCCACAGATAAGCCAGCAGCTGAGGAGGCAGACAGTTCCTAGTCTGTAGAGGATCTCTGGAAAAAGGATTTGTTCAAGAAGAAACAAATTTTCTGACACCATCACGCAGCATGTACTAAAAAATCTTTTATAAATGGCTTCAAAAAAAATTCCTGATTCATAGCTTTGGCCAGTTTTCATCGAGTAAATATTCCTACCATTGCCAGTTTCAGGCTACCGACCTGTAAAAGGTGTCACTGAAAGAGGAGCTGGGAAGAAATGGTGTAAAATCAACTCTGGCAGGCTGCTAGGAGCAGACTGTAGCACATTCTTGTCCCCATGAGTGAGGGTTGGTAGCCCTTTGCAGAAGGGAGGGAGGGGACCAGCAAATTCTTGGAGGTTCTGGTGTATTTTCTAGAATTTTGTGCACTCTGTGTGTTTTTTTCTCCTCTTTTAACACAATCAACCGGCATTTAGCTGTGATTCTTTCAAGTATGACCTCATGAACTCAGGCTAAAATAAGTCATTTACCAGAACCAAAATCTGTACTTGGATCCAAATAGGAAGAAAAGGCTGAGGGCTGCACCTTTTATAAAATAAGAGTGGCAAATATTTTTTAGTGTTTTCCCACATTATTCTAGTCACAAACAGTTTGAGATGGCCGATAACAGGTACCACTTATTGAGTGCCCACTATGTACCAGGTCCATGTATTAACTCATTTTATCTTTATAACTCTATTAGGAAGGTACTATTATTAGGAGTACTGTACCTTTTAAACAAATAAGAAGGGATTCAGCATGTCTGTAATAATAATGATGATGTATAGTTTCATTCAAAATATTCACCAATATTTTGAAATATTTGAAAATATTGGTGAATATTTTGAATGAAACTATATCTCATTCTAGACTATTCAAAAGGCAGTTTGATATGGTTAAAAATAGCTGACATTCATTGAGTGTGTACTATATACCTGTCCATTTTCATGAACTGTCCATTGGATTTTTCATGAACTGTCCATTGGATTTTATAGTGATCTATGAGTCAGATGTTACTATGTTTATTTTACAGTTAAGGAAAGAGAGGACGGAAAGTGACGTCATGACAGTCAGGTGATTTGTTGATGTCAAGGCCAAAAATCAAACCCAGGCAGCCTGGCAGCAAAGCTCACTCTTACATATAGGACTCCACTACTTTTCCAAGGAAGAACATTACTAGGTGATATGTTTTGGCTGTGTCCCCACCCAAATCTCATGTTAAATTGTGATCCTGAGTGTTGCAGGTGGGGCCTGGTAAGAGATGATTAGATTATAGGGCTGGTTTCTAATGGTTTAGCACCATCCCTCTAGTGCTGTCTTGTGATAGAGTTCTCATGAGATCTGGTTGTTTGAAAGCACCTTCCCCTTTACTCTCTGACGGCTATGTGAATATGTACCTGCTCCTCTTCACTTTCCCTTCACCTTCTACCATGATTGTAAGTTTCCTGAGGTCTCCCCAGAAGCAGAAGCCTGTACAGCCTGCAGAACCATGAGCCAATTAAACCTCTTTTTTTTTTTTTTAAATTAATTACCCAGTCTTGGGTAGTTCTTTACAGCAATGTAAGAATGGACTAATACACTAGGCAAATCCCTAACCTTTGATGTGGATGTCTGGCCTTATTTTAAAAGATTGCACTTCTTACTTAAATGTGTCTCCACAATCACCCTTCCTAATACACACACATTCTTCAGGGTATAAACGGTATACTATGGTTGGAATGTGTTATGTGTTGGAAACTTGGCTGCCACTGTAGCAGGGTTCAGAGGTGGGGCCTTTGGTAGACAGTTGGCAATGAATGGATCAATGCCAGTTTTGAATGAATGGGTTAGTTATCATGGGAGTGGGTTCCTGACAAGGTCAGTCCCCTTCCTCTCTTTGTCTCATAGGCTTGCTTCTGCCTTCTGCTCTTCCACCATGGGATGACTCTCCCCAGATGCTGACACCATGTTTTTGGATTTTCCAGCCTCCGAAATCATGAGCTGAATAAACTATTTTCTTAACTCAGTCTGTGGAATTGTTACACCAACAGAAAATGACTAAAACACAGTGTCTTTTCACTTTGGTGGTAGATTCTGTTTAGCATTATGTTATTGAGGTCTGTGATTTAGAGCTGAAATATCCAGATGCCAACATGTCAGGAGATGAATTTGGAATCAAGTGCAATTCTCCTAATTGCTAATCAAATTCAATATTATCCCCTTAAAAACCATTCCTAAGCCATACACAAGTCAGCTGAACTTAAAGGGTTAAAGGACGTCTGTCAGATTTCAGGAGAATTCTGTTGATCTCAACCTTTAGACTCTTTAGTACAAAAACATTTTGGAAGTTTCTGCTTCACTGAGTGACATAATTTACACCTTTCATTCTGGGGTTGTCTGTACTGAGCCACACAGTGGTGTTCTTATGTAGACAAAGCTACTGGAGTTTAGAAACAGGAAGAGCTAGAAACTCGCATTTTAAAGCTTACCCAGTGGGGTATTTCCTTAACTTTCCAAATTCTGACATGTGTTAGGTAGTCAGGAAAGAATAATAAAATTTCCCAGGAAAAGCGTTCCATAAATGGCAGCTGTTAAAATGTGGTTGTCTAGGTAGCTATGGGCCTGATTTCCATCCCATTCTTCTTACCTCATGCAGGGCTGGTCTTACATTGCTTTTGCAGAGACAGACCTATAGAGTCTTGCAGGAGAGCCGAGCCTTCCTGGACAGCCCAACGATAGCTCACAGGCTCTCCAGCATACCGCTGAGTCTCCTTTTGAGAGTGTGTGTCTGTGCCACACAAGAGCTGTGCTAGCTTTCAATGGTTGCTCTCACCAGAAACAGTGCCAGCTTCAATTAAGTCCTGTCAGCACTATCTGATGAGGGGAAAGGGAGGAGGTGCTTGTTCAATGGAAAGCAAACACTAGGAACCAAAACAGAGATACAAGGCCTAGCAGGTAGCCTCAAGTAAGAAAGGATAAGATCAATGGAGTTGAAGATGAAAAAAGACAAGGGATTTCTGGAGGGTCCATCAAAAGTAGCTGCACAGTGTAGAGTTGTCAAGAAATTTGATTCGGCCCTGAGGGCCTGCAGGGGTGAAGAGGAGTTTGAGAGTTTCTGGTCCTGGGGCCCAGAGGGGAGTGGCAGATTTAATTTATGGGTTCACACCTGTAGCCTGTGGTCACCAAACCATGGCTGAGGGAGAGACATGTGGGAATTAAAAGATCCAGATAGTAACATTCTCATACTTTTATATATTGTCTTACAGTACAGTCAGTTCTGCTATAACATGATACATGCATTCCTAAAACTCACTGTGTTATGCAAAATTGCACAATAAAAACCACAGGGCTTAGAGAAAAGACAGGGTCAGGGGCACAGTACCTAAACACTTTGCTGGTAATATAAAAAAGATAGGAACTTAATAAAAACGGTAGCACAGTTTTGTTCATATTAAATAATGAAAAAACTGTAAATACTACAATAAATATGGCACTTTATCTTTAAAAAGACCTGATATTTGCCGATGGAAGAGGGTGCTGAGAGGGTTGCTGCTTCTGTTAGGATGAAGTGGTAGAAGAAAGATTATCAACATTTTTGATTTTTTGCAGCCTTAAAATTCTGAAATATAGGCCATTTGAAGCATGCATTCATAATGGATATCTGTTTCATCAAAATTGAAAATTTGAAAATGTAGCATTTTTCTACATGCTTAGTTAATAGAATGCTTAGTTAACAGAAATTAACTAAAGAAGAAATTCCCTTTGTGGTTTTCTGCTGGAAATTCCTTTGCAGTTTTCTCATCCACACTTGGGGACTTCACTCAATAGCTGAAGTCTTTGGAAATTGTGGTGATATTTGAAATCACCAAATCAGGACTTCATAGAACAAAAGGTGTCATTTCTGCAGAATTTGGCAATTTCCATTAAGGTCTTTGCGTGTAGATAGTGCTTTCTCTTTGTGAGCGAGGTTGCCCTTATTTTTCACCATTTGGTTTTCAGTTTCAACAATGCTCATCTTTCCATCTCTTCTATGTCTTCATGCTTTATTTATTTATTTATTTATTTATTTATTTATTTATTTATTTTTAGACGGAGTCTAGCTCTGTTACCAGGCTGGAGTACAGTGGTGTGATCTCGGCTCACTGCAACCTCCACCTCCCAGGTTCAAGCTATTCTCCTGCCTCAGCCTCCCCCAAGTAGCTAGGACTACAGGCACGTGCCACCATGCCCAGCTAATTTTTGTATTTTTAGTAGAGACAGGGTTTCACCATGTTGGCCAGGATGATCTCGATCTCTTGACCTCGCCTGTAATCCCAGCACTGTGGGAGTCCAAGGCGGGCGGATCATGCCTTATTCTTATTGATTTCTCAGCACTTGAACTTATTCCATCCATAGGCATTTCTTTTTTTCCACGGACTGTTGCTTGGGAGATAGCATTGGTTCTCTTGATTCTCTCAAAATGCTTTTTTACTTCAATTTCCTCCCTCAATACACAAAGCTTTTCTTTCCCATGCCCTGCTTGGGATGCTTAGACATGTTGGAGACGTTGAATGAATTCTTTTTAATACACAACAGTTTACAAATGTGAAAGAATAGGAAAATATAACCTCGTAGGATGACCCAGTTGGTTGTGATAAGTAGGTTAGTTAGAATAATACATCTGCAAGGTAGTAGGGCAGATGCGTGGAATGTGTGCATGTGGCATTTTGTGAATTCTGACAAGGCTCAGTTCAGCTGGGTGCAGTCTTCTATGTTAATCTAGTTTTCTCTTGCAGATAAAATTGTCTGTGAGAAACTTGAATTATGTTCACATTGTCCCCAACACTTTAATTCAATCAGAATAAGTTCACATTTTAAAAACAAGTGTTATAGGCAACTGTATATGTACTTCTGTTCATGTATTTTCTCATTTGATCACGTTAATAATTCTGGGAGGTAGATAGCAAAGTTAATACTCCCATTACACAGATGAAAAAAACGGAATCTGAGAAATGGCCCATAGCTTGGAAATGAGTCCTGAAATATCAGAAGTTAAGATAAGAGTTCTGACCACGTTTAAGTCCCTGATCCTACTAGTTCCTAAAGCCAGTTCAACTCACTGTCTTCTGCAAGCTGGGTGTTGTGAGCCAAGAAATTTTCTTCTTTTGCTTAAAGTAGTTTGAAGTGGGTTTTTTGTTTTGTTTTGTTTTGAGACAGAGTTTTACTCTTGTCACCCAGGCTGGAGTACAGTGGCACTATCTCGGCTCACTACAACCTCTGCCTCCTGGGTTCAAGTGATTCTCCTGCCTCAGCCTCCCAAGTAGCTGGTATTACAGGCGCCTGCCATCACACCAGGCTGATTTTTGTATTTTTAGTAGAGACAGGATTTCACCATGTTGGCCAGGCTAGTCTCGAACTCCTGACCTCAGGTGATGCACCCACCTTGGCCTCCCAAAGTGCTGGAATTACAGGCATGAGCCACTGCACCTGGACTCCGAGTGGGTTTTTTGAGTAATGCAGAGCCTCAGTGAATATGGGGTTACCTGGGTAATGTTCAAATTCTCTACCAGCTCTTACTTTGATTTTTAAACTAACTCTCTTCAGGTAGAGGGCACTCTAAATTTCAATGTTCACCTTTGAAACAGGAGGCTCTGTCTGTGCCATGCTGTGCTGCAGGCACAGGATAAAGGAAAATTGTTCCTTCATCCCCTGGATGCTGGTGGAGAAGGTCCTCGGTCAGAAAAGTTGGGGACCTTCTTTTGGAGGGGATCAGCTAGGTTTGCACCCGTTTAGACATGGCCTTTTCTGAAGACAGTGACCCTTCTCTGTTCCTGTCACTGCCATTGCGATCTGTGTCATCAGCCTTGCTCACCGGCAGAGCAGATGCTCTGGGTATAGTGGATCCTCCTCTTTCCCCTAGTCCTGCGGTGTCCCGACTGCTCCCAGTCAAACCCAGCAGAGTGACAGGAAGGGATTCCAACATTGGGCTCAAGCATGACTACTCCTGCTTCTGCTATTCAGTGAGCACTCTTCCGTGCCCCGGGCCTCTGAGAGACACTTCACATATTCATTCATTACTTTCTCCGATATTTGTTCAGAGCCCATCATGTGCCAGGATGATTCTTTTTTGTGTGGTTTATTTCATTTACTTCCTACAATTGGAATGCCCAAACAGACTGGCTCCAAGCCCATGCGCTTACCCCGTGCCTTCCTTCTTCTCTCATTCAAGGTTGCTAGACACTCAGTCTGCCCCAATCATTTTCCTACTTAATGGAGACCTGAAAAACTTGTCAATGACCTTCCCATGACCTGGATAACAATTTCTCAACTTGTCACTGCCTGCTATGTGTGGGGACAGATGTAGTTCCCTTCTACTTTGATAGCATATGCATGAGTGTCACCTTTGTGTATGTTTTGATGAGCTTTAGGCTCCCTTCCTCCCCCCACCCCTTCCTGTCTTTCTTTCTTTCTTATTTTCAAATTCCTGCACTGGGACCTGCTCTACAAACTTGAGAGAAAAAGTGAAAGAGCAAAGAAGGCAGAGCAATCTAAATACCAAAAGGTTTTTTTTTGAACTTCATGAATGGGGCCTTTGAACTCACCAGCCATAGCTCCTTCCTAACCCGTACCTTTCATGTCCTGTTTCCAGCTGACGTGGAAAATCTGAGGTGCCCTGGCCCTGAGCCTGTGCTGAAACCTGGCCGTGGGTTGTGTCTCTCAATCCTCCATCGGCAGTGGCAGCCACAGTTGCTGGAGCAGAGGTGAGCCAGGCACTTCCTGCCAGGCGCTGAAGTCCATTGCAACAGTCACAGAACCAAGCTGGGAAGGGAAATGAGCCTGCATGGGCCTTCATCCAATGTGCCCAAGGACAGCCACAACAAAAAGGATGAAGAGAAATTCTTGCATCCAATGGGCGTGGGGCTGGGGAGGAAGGGGGTGTCTCTGGGTGTTGGTTTTGAGACTTACTGCCTTGACTATAACCCAGGTTCTCAGCACTGGGAATGTGATTCATGGCCAAGAAATTCCCCATGGCCTTGGATGACATTTACGTTGATTACTTCTGAGTCACATTTCTGGGAGAATATTTTTTTTTCTCACCAAAGGCAAACTGAAGGGAAAATGGCATGGATAGTGGTTTGTAGACAACAGAGGAAATGGGGTCACTTGTGTTATTAGTAGGAGAGTTAAAGACATGCAAGAATGGAAAGAGAAACAAGGCAAAAAAGAAAAGACATTGAGAGGTGGGAATCATCTCCAAGTGGAATGAGGAGAATTGAGCTCTTAGGATTTGTAGTTTCATAACTCTGGGGATGAAGAGATGGGGGCAGCCCAAATGGAGTCTGCCCTTTTGTCTCTTGTAACGACAGAAATTTAGAATGTAAGAGTTGGGGCCATCACTCACACATTTATTTCGCAAGTATTTGTTGAGCACCTTTGGTGTTCCGCATTCTAGGCATGGGAGATACAGGGGGAACAATGTGAAGTCCTGCCCTGGTGGCATTTATCTCGGTGGAAGAGAAAGACAACAAAGGAATGGCCAATCAAATGGTACATTTTAATTCAACCGTTTTGACTTTATTAACAGAAAAGCATCAGATCCAGGATGGTGAGAACACGCACACTTTGCTGCACCAGGGGGAGGACAAACGGTGGAATTTGTTAATGGCACTGAACTTTATCAGTTCAAAGGGTTGTCTTGGAGTCCTGACTCTCCCTTTTCCTGGAAGAATAGGCAGGGCTGTGGGCCTGCTTGGAAGGGGAAAAATAGAGGGTGTCCCTGATCCCCCTATTATGTGTGTCCTAAGCCTCATCCAAGGTTAAAAGCCCTCTTAATGTAAATGTAGATGTCAGTTAAACCATGAACTACAGAAGTGTGACTGAAAACAAGAAAGCAATGTCCCAAGTCCAGTAAGATTTTATTTTATTTTTTTTTCAGACAGGGTCTCACTTTGTTGCCCAGGCTGGTCTCAATCCTCCCACCTTGGCCTCCCAAAGTGCCAGGATTATAGGCATGAGCCACTGTGTCCAGCCCTCCAGTAGGATCTTAAACCACCAACAGAAAAACAAAACAAACAGAAAACACTTTTCACCAGATTAGCATCACTTCTGTTTGACTTGGAATAATACATCTCAGGCTATTTCTTACAAAGCACTATTTGTGGCCAACAGGCAGGAATTTGCAAAGCAAAGGAAAGCAATATAGAACACGTCAAGCATCAGTTATCAAAGATCTGGGTTCCCATGTGGGCTTGCCACTCACTGGCCCCCGGAGGGAGTCCTGCAAGCTGGGTAGATGGAAAACAGAACATCAAGAGACCCAGGGAAGGACTCGACCAGGATGGGAACAGGCACGGCTAGAGAGAGGGTGGACACCTGAGAAGACGAGATCAACTGGACTAACATCAAGAGCTGCAGTGAGCGGCTGGGACCCCAGCATCTCCCAAATCTCCAAGAAGCCAGAGTGAAGGACAAAGACTGAGATGCTTCCAGAACCTGAGTGACCCGGATTTAGGGAGGGCTGGGAGGGTACAGGGGTGTCCAATCTTTTGGCTTCCCTGGGCCACACTGGAAGAATTGTCTTGGGCCACACATAAGATACACTAACAATAGCTGATGAGCAAAACAAAACAAAACAAAAAAACCCTCAAGTATAATCTCATAATGTTTTAAGAAAGTTTATGAGTTTGTGTCAGGCTGCGGGTTGGACAGGCTTGGTCTAGAGGAAGAGCTGAAGGCTGCCTGGCTACCCTGCTACCGAGAGGAAGGCGGTTTTGCCTTACTGGTGCCTGTATTCTCTAAACCCAGGCAGATCTCCCCGATATCCTTGGGCCACACACCCTCTCTGGCCATCTGGCTGCTCTCTTGACCCTACCTTCTGGCCCACCCTTCAAGGCTCTGTCCTCCCAACTGACCTCCTAGGAACTGCTACACAGCAATTTGTCCAGGACAGGCAGCCTCAGAGTGAAGTCTTTAGTAAAGCCAGTAACAACTTTGGGAAGCCGAGGCAGGCGGATCACGAGGTCAGGAGATCGAGACCATGGTGAAACCCCGTCTCTACTAAAAATACAAAAAAAAAAAAAAATTAGCCAGGCGTGGTGGCGGGTGCCTGTAGTCCCAGCTACTCGAGAGGCTGAGACAGGAGAATGGCATGAACCTGGGAGGCGGAGCTTGCAGTGAGCCGAGATCACGCCTCTGTACTCCAACCTGGGCAACAGAGAGAGACACCGTCTAAAAAAAAAAAAAAAGCCAGTAACAAAACATGATAATAATGAGAGAGGGAGGGAGAGATAGAGAAAGAGAGGTAAAGAGAGAGAGAGGAGAGGTGGGAATGAAGGGGAAGGGGAGAAAAGGAAATGTGGAAGGAGAGACACAGCCATGGGCAGGCTTCAGCTAAAGGCTGACTGAGGCTGGAGCCAGAGGAGCCAGCAACAGGGGAGAGTGGGTAACACTAACCAAAGAGAGAGTTGGAACCAGCCCAGCGCTTCCTGATAATCGCCAGCGACCACGAATATGCAGCTCCCTCTCCCCAGCAACTCTCTTCCTTTTTTTTTTTTTTTTTTTTTTTGAGACGGAGAGTCTCACTCTGTCACCAGGCTGGAGTGTGGTGGCATGGTCTCAGCTCATTGCAACCTCCATCTCGTGGGTTCAAGTGATTCTCCTGCCTCAGCCTCCTGCGTAGCTGGGATTACAGGTGCATGCCACCATGCCCAGCTAATTTTTGTATTTTTGGTAGAGACAGGGTTTCACCATGTTGGTCAGGCTGGTCTCAAACTCCTGACCTCGTGATCTGCCCGCCTTGGCCTCCCAAAGTGCTGGGATTACAAGCATGAGCCACCGCGCCTGGCCGCAACTATCTTCTTAATCACTGTCATCCCTCTTGTTTGGTTCTCAGAGTTCTGCTCTTACTCCCGGCACCCAATCCCCCACTCAGCAAGAGACAGGAGGGAGCTCAGCTCAGATTCTGCCTCCTGTTCCTACACATTCCCAAGAAGCCTCATCCTGCCGGAAAGGCCTCAGCTACTCCTTGTAAAGCCTCTTTCTCTTTCTTTCTTTCTCCCTTTCTTCCTTCCTTTCTTCCTTCCTTCCTTTCTTTCTTTCTTTCTTTCTTTCTTTCTTTCTTTCTTTCTTTCTTTCTTTCTTTCTTTCTTTCCTTTCTTTCCTTCCTTCCTTCCTTCCTTCCTTCCTTCCTTCCTTCCTTCCTTCCTTCCTTCCTTCCTTCCTTCCTTCTTTCTTTCTTTCTTTCTTTCTTTCTTTCTTTCTTTCTTTCTTTCTCTTTCCTTTCTTCTTTTATTGAGACAGACTTCCACTCTGTTGCCCAGGCTGGATTGCAGTGGTGTGATCTTGGCTCACTGCAACCTCCACCTCCTGGCTTCAACCTATTCTCCTGCCTCAGCCTCCCGAGTAGCTGGGATTATAGCTGTGCGCCACCACACCTGGCTAATTTTTGTATTTTTAGTAGAGACGGGGTTTCATCATGTTGGCCAGGCTGGTCTTGAACTCCTGACTTCAGGTAATCCGCCTGCCTCAGCCTTCCAAAGTGCTGGGATTACAGCGTGAGCCACCGTGCTCGGCCCCTTAGGCCTCTTTCTATCCATCTGGCCCCAGGCCACCCACCAAAGTCAAAGAAGTGACTAGATCAAAGCTTTGGTGGTGGCAGAGAATATGATTTTGACGTGTGTGTGTGTGTGTGTGTGTGTGTGTGTAGGAGAAATGTAGATGTTGTACCTATAGCTTCAAGAAAAGGGATTTGTGTTTCATAGGTCACTGGCTACAAAGGGTCTCTCTTAGCTTGGTGGCCATCCAACAATATGAATTAAGCTAGATCCAGCAGAATCTGTGATTGAGTAAATACCCATAATGTACGCCCATATATGCCGTGTGCTCTACAATTCCTTACCTGGAAATGAGATAAATTACTATTATTGTTGTTACTATTATTTTTTCCTGAAAAAGGAGACAGCATGTGATCTGCTGCTGACTTAAATGAGTGAGGGGCATTATGAGAGACATTCAGGGTGAACCTCTGAGATGATCATGTCTCTGGTTAAAGAAATGAAGAGAATCTGTATCCTGGCTGGCAGCCTAATGATTGACGAAAGACAGAGGGGAATGCCTAGGATGGAAATGTCCCAGCAGTGGTGGTCTAGCCTTACCAGGGACCAGCGGAAGTCTATTATCAACATGAATTGCATTTCTTTATCATTTTAAAATTAATTGTTTTATTTCAGAAATGATATTAAAATAACAGAATGCCAAAACAAAAATATTCCCAATCCCATCCTGAAATCAAATCAATGACAAGTATGCATGATATACATCAAATATAAAATTCTGTCCATGATGTTATTGAGAATACCAACCATGCACGTGGACATGCCCGGACAGGTGATACCAGCACATCACTGTGGGTTTTCTCAGGCTCGAGCCTACCCATCCTATTCTCCACCAGGTTTTCAGACACTTATCAAGATGCTGTGGCTTTGCAACCATGAAGGAAGGAAACCCAAAGCTCAGCCGAACTCCATCTATTCTCATTCTTCCTCTCCCATGTGCCAGTCTACCCCTTTGAAACATGTCCAAGGTTCTCCTTGGGAGGCAGAGCTGCTACACTGTGTCTTGGCCCCTTGATTTGATGGCAGTGAATGAATTAAGTTTATGCATTTGCCACCGAACAAATGGAGCTTCATCTGTGGTTGTTTGTACATGTGTATGCTTTTGCATTTCAATGGCTTCTTCCTTCCCTAACCAATCTGCTAAATGCAACATTTACAACCAGCCTTGCAGGCATTATTTGCCCCCGACTGGGCCCTGATCACCTCAAATGAAGGCTGCCAGCTTCCCCTGCCAGAAGCAAGAGGCACCGGGAAAAATGGAAATTGGACAATAGTCTTGTATACTCTCTGCTCTGCCATGAATGGCCTTCAACAGGAAACCAATCAATGGAATCAAAAGAACACAGTTTCCTGTTAACATACAGCAATGCCAAATCCACCAGACATTATTGTTTCATGCCCTGTGCCAGTCATTGTCAACTATAGTGTAAGTAATAACATATGACTGGAGCTGTGGTTTTAGTAGAAGATTCTTTTGCTTTTGGCACCGTGCACATGCCTTCTTATGCTTTATTGCCCTTTCTCAAACCTAGGGAGCTTTCTTTTCTTTTGAGATTTCTTTTCCTCTAAAGGACTATTTCTGGCTGTTTTGCTGCATACCAGTTCTTAAAACCCTAGCCAGCCGGCTCTTAATTCTTCACAGTCTTTTCTTAAGCAACACTTTATATACATATGTATACATATACATATACATATACATATATATAATTATTGTTATTATTGCATCACATGGGGCTAAAATAAACCCACTGTGTATTGGCTCTTCCACAATCCTGCTTTTCCTCTGAAAATGGCTAGTTCCCTAAGACTGGCTTTGGGAGAGAAAACCTCTCACATAATATTTTTCTTTCTTTCCAGGCTGATCTTGAAGGTGATGATAGGTCATAAGCCACAGCCTCTGCAAGGATGTTACAACCCTGGAGCAGGCGGAAAGTACATGTGTGCTTGGAATGCAACAAAAGGGAAAAGTCAGTAGTGTGGTTTGGACAGGGCCTTGCATTTTTAACCCTTTACCCAAACCTAAGGAAAACACAACTCTGTTAGCAACTTAGAAGTTTGTTCCTAGAGTGACATGGTTAAGGTCGGGGTGTGACTAGTTATCTGAGTCATTTTTTTTGCAAAGTTTGGCTTAGTGGTTAAGAGCTTTGGTACCAGATGGAACGGAATCCCAACTCTCTCCCTTCACATCTGCATGATTCTGGGAAAGTTGATAAACTTTCTGATGCTCACATTCCTCCTCTGTAAAACAGAGAAAATACTTGTGTTCTGGGGTTGTCCTCAAGAATGTGAGTAAAGAACTGGGGTTTTCCTCTCTGCTCTGTTATGGACGACTTTAGCAGGAAGTGTACCTGGTAAGTGCTCAGTGAGTAGCATAATGATTATGAGGCAAGCACTGACCCCTGCTCCAATCCTGCTGGTGTTCAAGGCCTTGACTCCAGTCACCTCTGGTTTTGTATGGTTTAGTCAGGTGGACCAGTAATCAATGTGTTAGCAATGCATTTCTTGGTTCTCAGAATATGGTATTAAACCTCTGAGGCTAGTGCATTAGGATGTGATCATGTGGAAATGTGGAATTATCAGACACACGGCTACCTGGGAGAGGGAGTGGGGAGTTAGAGATGAAAAATAATTGGTGGAAAGGTCTTCATTTTTCTCCCATTCCCCCATGGGCATGCAGGAACAACTGATCACTGTATGTGTGTGTGCGCATGCGCACACGTGGTCTTTGTATTCCTTTCTTTTGTTAAGCCTAAGAAAACTTTCAGTACAGAGTCCCAGGAAGCCACCACTAATAGATGGAAATTAACTTTTTATATGAAGCTTTCTTTCCATCCCATCTAAGGCTGGTGAGGGTGGAAGGCTTAGGTTCATTGCTTTTGTGTTTCAAAAAAAGGTCTGCGTGTGCTGGTTTCTACTTGAAGCTAAAAGTTTTAAGTGCTTTTTCTTCTGTACCCAGGTCTGTTGGCAGAAAATCTTGTATGACTTCCCCCAAGTCCATCTAAGAGAGAAGTTGCTTGCTTGCTTGCTTGCCATCTTATCTTGGCTTCTTCCAACTATCAACCCCAGCACCAAGGGCCATTTCACAAAAGAATCCCTGCCCTTGAGACTCAGTTTCCCTTTGGTGTGTCAGGACCTTAGCTTGAGGATGAGAAGAAATCCCTGCAAAATAGAAAAGTTGAAGTCTACAGTCTGATTGGTTTGGATTGAGAGAAAGAAAGCAAGTAACTACTTCAGGTATACAAGTTTAACCCAGAGAAATTATGTTTCCTTACTTGGGGTGGTGGTAGTGGTGGTAATGGTAGTACTGCTGATAGTAGAAATGGTAGTGGTGATGGACGTAGTAGTGGTGGTAATAATGGCAATAATAATGGTAGTGATGTTGCTGGTGTTGGTGGCAGTGGTGTTTTCATTGGTAGTGCTGGTTGTGGTGGTGATGTTGTTGATAGTGGTTGGTGTTGGTGGTGGTTGTGGTAAAGGTAGTGATGATAGTGGCAGTGGTGGAGGTGGAGGTAGCGGTGATAGTGGTGGTGGTGGTGGTGGAGGTAGTGGTGATGGTGGTGGTGGTGGTGGAGGTAGTGGTGATAGTGGTGGTGGTGGTGGTGGTGGAGGTGGAGGTGGTGGTGATAGTGGTGGTGGTGGTGGTGGTGGTGGTGGTGGTGGTGGTGGTGGTGGTGGTGGTGGTGGTGGTGGTGGTGGTGGTGGTGGTGGTGGTGGTGATGGTGGTGGTGGTGGTGGTGGTGGTGGTGGTGGTGGAGGAGGAGGCAGTGTTTGGGTTGGGAACATGG
>NW_016812078.1:228352-248175 GCF_001698545.2 Rhinopithecus bieti
CGGTATTGGTGGTGGTGGTGGTGGTGGAGGTAGTGGTGATAGTGGTGGTGGTGGTGGTGGTGGTGGTGACATTGTGCATACAGTAGAGGGTAGTTTTTCTCACCACGTCTTCCATACCTGAGGCATTATCACCAACAGGTTCTATTGTTTCTCACTTCAATGCACCTCAGCAAAATATGACTTTAGAGTATAAAGAACATGAGATGAAAACCCCCCCACACGGATTCACTCGATTTTCTCCTGCCCCTTGGCTAAGTAAAAATCACCTACCAAGTTGCCAGTCCCTCTCCCTTACTTTCCAGGAGAGCTTCTGATAGCTCCTCTTTTTTTTTTTTTCTCCTTCTCCACCCCCACTTCCTTCTCCTCTTTGTCATCCTCCTCTTTTTCCTTCTTCTTCTCTGTCTCCAAATTAATCTTAGCAGGGAGTCCTGTAGCAAATTATCATGTTACAAGCCTAAATGTGATAGCTTGTCATCTTTCATTATTTTTGACATAAACAAAACTGTCAGAATTCCCTGAGACCTGTCTTTGGTTCAGGGTGTTCTCTTTGAGGCCGGGGATATAAAAGGATTACAAAAGGAGAGTTGCTTCAACATAATGAAAAGAATGTAATGGAAGTTTGGAAATGATGTCTAATTCCAGACTAGTGTGCACTTTTAGACCATTGCATTCGAAGGGGCTACTGATTAAGGCTGTAAAATGTTTGAATAATTGTGGTTTATTTTACAGAGCAGAGGTCCAGGGGTACTTCGTTACCCAGATTCATGATTTTGTGTATTCCCACCTCTACCCCACCCCACTGTAATTTCCTTGAATACTTAGATTTGATAAGCAATTAAAAAATAACTGCCTGGCTTATTTTCTGAAGATTAGTGCTTTCCATGGACTGAGTTGCCGGAGACCGGGAGAGTGTGTTTTTACATGGAAGGTCACATCTATTCATCAGAGGCTGTTTATCTTTTTCTGGCCACTCATTTAGAGCAGCCACAGTTTTCTGAAGAAGCCACATGCACCACACTCCAACAGCAGAGAATGATTCGGTTCAGAGTGGGTAATGCTAGGGCCGTGGTCTTGGTTTAGGGAGATTTCAGAACTTTAATATTTTGGTAACCCATGCTCTATAAATCCTTGAATTACATCAAGTCTATTTAAAACCCCTCTGGGCAGCTGTTTAAAATGCTGTCACTGCAGTAAGCAATGTCCTTAGAGTCACATGGCAGGTTGGGGCCGAGAAGGGGATGGGTTTTGTTTGTGTTTCCTTAACTCCAGTTAGGTTTACCCTCTGACTCTCCACTTCTGTGAATAGTCCCTCCATTTCCAGTTGTTTTAAAGTCAGAATATGAAGGCCGCTTAGTCCATCTGGGTTAAGCCTTCCCATCAAATCAAATTCTTTTTCCCTGCGTTCTTCTCTTCAAGCCATTTAGTGAAACAAGCACAAATTGTTAACTTCAGATTAATATGTTTAATAAGTGAAATCTGGACTATTTCAGGAAGGCAGGCAGGCCAGCAGCCTGGAGGATTGGTTGCAGCTGAGGGCTCCCATGGGCTTCTCCTGGGTCATCGCTGGGAGCTGAGACCACCTGTGTAGCACCTGTGGGAAAGGTGGGCCTAATTACCCCAGGGATCCCGGCTTTGCTGGCCTTGCTTTTTGGCCTCCAGATTTGCTCTGATTCTGACAATTCCGGGGGTATCAGAGCTCAGGTCCAGAGGAAAAGCCTGGAGTGAGTGAGGCTGCGAGCTTGTTCTTCAGAACTCTGCATGCTTATCGGGGTGTAATGCCTGGCTCTTGCTGTGGCCCCAAGCTCCTCCAGGAGAAGGACGCTGCTTCTGTCTGGTCCAGGATGGTATCAGGGTCTGGGTTAACTACGCATGTTCTTGAGTACACAAAAGAAAATGTAGCATCAGCAATCTTGTTCAGAGTTTTTCGATCAGAAAAATATAACTTAAGAACGGAGTGTGCTGCCTTAGTTTTAGCAGACGTAAATACTGTAACCTTAACAAAATCACATTTCATTTTGAATTCCACACTGCGTGCTCGATGGCAAGAGGATATCCTTATCTTTTCAGAGCCTCGGGCCCCCCAGTGGTCTTTATCCTTCCCTGGCACATAGTGGGTGCTTAATACATTTATCCAATCAGTTCATGAATACTACAAACTAAAAGCAGGGGCTTTGAAGTCAAGATCTGAGTTTGACTCTTAGCATCCCACTAATTCGCTGTATGACCTTGGACAGATACAACACTTCTGAGTTTCAGGTTAATTTGTTGGGAGGATTAAGTGAGATAACGCATGCTATATATTATACATGTGGTCTCTATTAATAGGGAATAGTATATATCTAGCATAAAGTATGCGCCCCATTGGATGTGCCCCCGGGGCACCCGTAATTGTCCTGTCTTGAGAGACAAGCGCTGACTTTACCTCTGCCTTTGCAGGTTAAGGAAGGAGGGCAGAAGGGAGGGGAGGCGGCCCAACTTTCTGTGCCTGTCAGAGCAGGGCTGGGCAGCTGCGGGCTAGGAGGAGGATGCAGGCTCAGCTTCTGCCCCCGCCCCCAGCCTGCAAACCGAGGAAGGCTGGCCTGCGGCTCTCAGGCAGCTCTGGCTCCGGCTCCGGCTCCGGCTCCGGCTCCGGCTCCCAGGGAGCGGCTCCGGCAGGCGACTTTGTGGCTCCGCAACCCAACTTTTTCCCCTCCGGCTTCCTCCGGCTCCGGGGCCCTGCTGCTTCTGGGACCTCCTCACCCCCAGACGTTGCTGGTGTGTGTGTGTGTGTGTGCGTGCGTGCGTGTGTGTGTGTGTGTGTGTGTGTGTGTGATGGAGTTTCGCTCTTGTTGCCCAGGCTGGAGTGCAGTGGCAGCAATCTACTCACTGCAACCTCCGCCTCCCGGGTTCAAGCGATTCTCCTGCCTCAGCCTCCCTAGCAACTGGGATTACAGGCGCCTACCACCACGCCCGGCTAATTTTTGTATTTTTAGTGGAGACGGGGGTTTCACCATGTTGGTCAGGCTGGTCTCGAACTACTGAGCTCAGATGATCCACCTGCCTCAGGCTCCCAAAGTGCTGAGATTACAGTCGTGAGCCACCGCGCCCAGCCCGTTGCTGTATTTGAACAGAAAAACCAACACTACATAAAACAAAAGGACAGCAGCCGAGGAGAATGGGATCGAAAGATAATCTGCTCCTTCGGAAGAAAACCCAGGGTGCGGCGGCGACTCGCAGCGCTCCCCGCGCCCCAGCGCCCCCGCAAGGCCCGGGCAACGTCCGCGCTCCCTGCAGAGGGAGGCCCGCCGGTGTTTGGGAAAACCAGCGGGGTCCCCAGCTAGCCGGTCTCCCAGCCCTGACCTTACTGAGATTTCTCACTAGGTCACTGTTTGTTAAGAAAACAGAGTAACAGAAACGAGGCAAAGTCCATAATTTTCTTTTTGCAAAATTCTCAAGTTTAGGGCAAAGGCAAAGAGGGGATGAAGTGTGCCCCGACTCTGTAAGATATTCCTTCTCAGAGTTGTCTCCAGTGCAGGACCTTTCCCCTGTCTGCCTGCCTAGAGATGCTTCCTTGATTACTAAGAGACTGCACTGAAATGTGGTCTGTCTCTCTCTCGGGTTTCTGTTTCTTCCTGAGAGTAGAGGAGGTACATTTTCCTTCCTCCTCCGTCCCTCCCTCCTTTCCTTCCCTTCTTTTCTTCCTCCCTTTCTCTCTACCTTCCTACCTTCCTTTCTTTTTGGTTGAGTATATGTTACTTGATTTTTATTTTTTCTGATAATGATGACGCTTTTTAATCTGTTGCTTTCTTTTAGAAAGTTTGACCTTTTTTTTTTCTCTCTCTTATCACTCGCAGTCAGCCAAAATGTAAAGAAAATGTTCAAAATTAATTTCTAATATATGGGTAGAGTCCTCCTCCCAAGCCAGGTCAGTGAAACCACTGATATATTTTTTATATAATCTTTAATGTAATAGTACTATCAGTTTTCTACCTGATAGGCTTGTTTCTTTCTCTCTCCCTTTCGTTTTCTCCTTCCTTCTCTCTCTCTCTTTTTCTTTCTGGGACAGCACAAGGACTTGTTCAATCTCATCTTCATCAATTGCTAGCTTTGTGACCTTGGAGAAATCATTTAGCCATTCTGTGCCTCCATTTCTTTATCTGCAAAGCAGAGTTAATAATGTCCAACCTATAGGGTCATTGGGCTGATAAAATATATTACATATCATAATGTACTCTCCATATAGAATACACTCAATGGGAACTGTTATAGTAATAAGTTATGGTGCTGCTCTTCTGAATAAAACAGGTTTTCTCATCCTCACCCCCCACCTTCACCCCCAACCCTTTAAGAAAAGTTTAGTTAACAGGTTCCAGGCTCTGGGATCTTAGGTTAGTCAGGTCTTCACAGCCCTTCGACTTAAATATTCATATCATTGCCCTAAAAGAGAGAGCAGTAGTTGCTTCCCACCTGAACATCTGTATCAACCTTCTAGTCTCTCTGCATCTACTCATGCTCTACTTTAGTCCATTCTCTAAACAGCAGTCAATATGGTCTTTTAAAAGCAAAAATTCAAGAGAAAACAAGCAAACAAAAACCCCAGAAATTCCAGATTATGTCATTCCCTTTCTGGAAATCCTTCAGTGGTTTCTCTTTCGTACTTAATGTGAAATCTAAACCGTGTTCTCCAAGACGATGGCTTGCCTGTGTGGGCCCACCCCAGCCTGTCTCCCACCATCCTGCCCCCTGCTGTGTTTCCACTCTAGGACCACTCTCCTACCTTTCTATTCTCTTGAAGGCAGGACGCTCCCCGCTCTGAGGCTCTGCGCTCACTGTTCCTGGCCTGAAACTCTCTTCCCCTGACCCATGGACTCCCACCTCATATGTCACTTCCTCAGAGATGCCATCCCACTACCTGATCTAAAGTAGCATCCACACCCCACCCCCAGTTACTTGCTATTTACTTTACCTTGTTTCCATAACGCCAAAATTATTTATTGATCTATTGATCAAATGAATGAACCCACAATTTAGGGTGAAAAAAATAACTTGTAAACAACTAGCTCAAGCCAAAAGACCACAGAAACAAATGCAGTAATAGCTTTCAATGAAAGGAGAGTCACAGGATTAACTAATTTCTAAAATCAAAACAATGAAAAAGATTATTATTAATAAGAAGTCTGATTCTGTGGCCTGTGGTCAGGACTTGGGTGAATATAATTCTGCACAAGAGAGAGAAAATGTGACTTCTCTCAGCCTGAAGAAGGTGGAAAAATTTTCTCCAAGCAGCTTCAGTGAAAGTGAGAGGAGGGAATGGGTTTGTTATTGTAGCTATGACAATCTCCTATGTATTCCATACTTACACTGACTGAGTTTGTTAAGGTAACCAGATTTTGCTCACCTATTTTGTTCTCAGGCTCTCCTGAAAGGCCTGTTTTCTTGACTTAAAATAAAATTTTGGCTTTTGTTGAGGAAATTCTAGGCTGGGTACAGTGGGCTAACACCTGTAATCCCAGCATTTTAGGAGGCTGAGATGGGCAGATCACTTGAGGCCAGGGATTGGAGACCAGCCTGGCCAACATGGCGAAATCCCATCTCTATTAAAATTAAAAAGTTGGCTGAGTATGGTGGTGCACACCTGTAGTCCTAGCTACTCAGGAGGCTGAGGCAGGGGAATCGCTTGAAGCTGGGAGGCAGAGGTTGCGGTAAGCTGAGATGGAGCCACTGTACTCCAGCCCTGTCTCAAAAAAAAAAAAAATCTAGAAACAACATATACTAAGCAATTGGGTCAGAATTATTCACGTCTCAACTTACTCTTTCTGAATTGCCTGGCTTGTATTGTTTAGAGCCTTTGGCTTTGATGGCTTTGGGAGTTTGTTGAACTATTGCAGATTTTGTATGCTTTTTCCTTGAGTAATTTGGTTTTGATCAAATCCCCAAATAAACTTTTTCCTAAGTTCTTTCCCGCTTAGTTTACAAGCTCATATGTATTCCAGAAGAATGTAATCCACATGTTTAAATTCATGTACACTCAGCTCATCCCAGGGTCATTGGCAGGGAGATGGATATTCAAAGCATATGAAGAATAAGAAGTGTTTCCTAAAACATTTTGTGTGTGTGTGTGTGTGCGTGTGTGCGTGCCTGAAATAATGACATATTGGCTCAGAACCCTAAATAGGCAACTCCATCAGTTAGGTATTACTCTGATGTGTGAAATAGGAAGGTTTTAAGCAGTAGATGATACAGGTGCATATTATTCAAATTTAATTTTTAAAAAGAAGTTATTTCTATTTTCCTGTTGTCATTTCTGGATTTTCCCTCTCTATTCAATTCCTGAGCAGATACTCCCAGACTAGATTAATTTTCCTATATGAAAAGCCAGGTCAGAAAGATAAAATAGCCATGTGATTTGGGGCAAGTTAACAACTCTGAGCCTAGGTTTCTTCCTCTGTTAAACAGAGATAAAGGTGTTCAATCTGAAAAGTTATGGCAAGAATTAGAGATGGTGCAGATAAATCTCCTATAATAACATATGACCTGTACTAGAATTTTAACAAATAGTAAATGGTCTGAAAAATCCAGGCGTAGTAACATTTTATGAAGTTTTACACTATTATCACCAAAGTTGGCTGTCAGGTATGTGTGTGTAGAGGAGTGTGCAAAAAGGAACGACTGCAGTATGGCCAGGTGGTCAAGGTAGTGCCCTGGGTAGGGTGCTTTCAGAAGGGCTTCTTCAGGAGAAGCAGAGCTTTCTGACCTACATGTTCAGGCAACCAGACACTACTGAGCTTAGCATCTGTCGTAGATGGTTAATTGGCCATTTGCCTAAGGCCAACCAAATGTTAATAAGGGTCACAGTGGGTTTGGGGCCACATTTTGGAAAACATTGTCCTAAATAATATCTGTTGGACTTCATGACTTTTGGGACTTCACCTTCCCTTCCTTTTTAAAATATCGGCTTTCTGGTATGCAGTTCTGTGAACAGAGCAACCACTTCTCTTTGTCCACAACCACAGTCTCTTTGTCCCAGCATGCATCTAAAATGTGCACGAAGTCACCATGAACATGAGGTATCTCCAGGTTCTAGGATCTACAGACCACAGGTTATGTTTTTTCTGTTAAGAGGGAGTATTTAGAGGGAATAATTAAAGGCAAAGGAAGCCATCCTAGGCGATCATGGGAAAGATGGTGTCAGATGGCAGGGCAAACCACTGTGGTAACCTCTAGAAGTAATTATGGACATCTGGATTGATGAAAAGAACTAAAGGATGGCAGACATTCTGCATTTGGGACTAGGCTTTCCCAAAGGAAAATAAATGGAAAAAACATGTTTGCCTTAACTGCTGACTCATGGTACAAAGTTTTAATTCAGAGACTTTAATTGAAAATGCAGCAAGAATGTAAAAGATTTACATTAAAAATATTTTAGTATATTGGCAAGACATTAATTACAAAACCAGATGGTCATGGTAGAAAATCAACCAAGAGGCCTTTGTTTTCTTTTGCTTTCTTAGCATGAAAAATTTTTACTTTGCAAATTTCAATCTTCTGTTAATTATAAACAACATCACCGTTGTATTAAGATTAATGTAAAGAGTGATTATCTGTTGTTTTAGAATATTTAAAAAAAAACCCAGAAATCATCATGATCAAAACCTAGAATATGAAAGCATTCTTGTGATAAATGTTTCATGACCAAGACACTAGTTCTTTCTCCCCAGAGGCTGGCCTAATGAGACCATATTTCTTGGCTCTTATTGACCATGACCACTGTCTCAGTCAGGGGTCATTTGTTTGCAACAGAAGGTTGGAACAGAACAGCCTGAAATCAGCTCAAAAAGGAGGGTTTATTGTAGGGATACAAGAGATTTTCACACTCAGAGAATCCATATTCAGGGGATATATTGGGCCAGAAAGTTCACCTGATAATATATCCCTCCCTGTTTCTCTTAAGGCACAAAGGATCTTCTTTCTATCTTCCTCTGCACACCTGCTCTAGGATAAACACGTTGCTTTCCCAGGCTGACTTTTCCTGCTTTTCTGAAATTAGTGCTCTGAATAATAGGCCCACCGTGGCTGTCTATTTGCGTTTAGATCTACCACTGTTCTCTTCATTTACTGTGTGTCCCATCTGTCTTTTATCCCTCTTTCTCTCCTTTCTTGTCTTCTGTCCTTTCTTAAATTAATTTAGTTTTTAAAAAAGTATTGCATTTCCTATTATCTATTTACTTTTTGTTATACATTCTTTAGTTATTCTTTTGTGGTTACCACAGAGATTATAAATATGCATCCTTGATTTATTAGAATCTACTATAAATTAGTATCATTAATACTTCTAGGACAATGAAAGAAACTTCCAGCATTTAAGCCCATTGCTATGGTTTGAATATATGAATATTTACATCATCTTCAAATTTGTATGTTGAAATCCTCATCTTCAAGGGCATGACATTTGGAGATGGGACCTTTGGGGGCAATTAGGTCAGGGTGATAGCACCCTCATGAGTGGGATTAATGCTCGTGTAAAAGAGACCCCTGGAGAGATCCTGCATCGCTTCTACCGTGTGAAGACACAGCAAGAAGGTATCATCTATAAGCCAGAAAGCAGGCCCTCACCAGACACCAAATTTGCCTTGATCTTGGACATCCCAATCTCCAGAACTATGAGACATAAATTTTTATTGTTTATAAGCCACCCAATTTATTATATATTGTTATAGCAGCCCAAACAGACTAAGACACCCATTTACCCTATTTTGGCTATTGTTATTGTTGTCATATGTTTCTTTTCTACATCTCCACCTCCCAGGTTCAAGTGTTTCTCCTGCCTCACTCTCCTGAGTAACTGGGATTACACGCATGCGCCACCACGCCTGGATAATTTTTGTATTTTTAGTAGAGACGGGGTTTCACCATGTTGGCCAGGCTGGTCTCGAACTCCTGACCTCAGGTGATCCACCTGCCTTTGCCTCTCAAAGTGCTGGGATTACAGGTGTGAGTCACTGTGCCTGGCCCTCATTATCATTTTATTTTTTATTTATTTTATTTTATTTTTATGTTTTTTTTTTGAGGCAGAGTCTCACTCTGTCGCCGGGGCTGGAGTGCAGTGGCCGGATCTCAGCTCACTGCAAGCTCCGCCTCCCGGGTTTACGCCATTCTCTTGCCTCAGCCTCCGGAGTAGCTGGGACTACAGGCACCCGCCACTTCGCCCAGCTAGTTTTTTTTTTTGTATTTTTAGTAGAGACGGGGTTTCACCGTGTTAGGCAGGATGGTCTCGATCTCCTGACCTCGTGATCCGCCCGTCTCGGCCTCCCAAAGTGCTGGGATTACAGGCTTGAGCCACCGCGCCCGGCCTCATTATCATTTTAAACAGTCAATATTCATTACATTTTACCTGCATATTTACCTGTTCCATTTCTCTATATTCTTCCTGGTATTACCGTGTTTCCATTTAGGATCATTTTCCTTTTGCCTAAATAACTTCCTTTAGTGTATCTTTTACATAGATATCTGCTATCAACACATTCTGTTTTTATCTAAGAGTCTTTGTTTTGAACTCTACTCTGTGGTCTCTCAATGAGTTTATTTTCTATTAATGGTACTTTCTGTGCCCAAATTTATGCAAATAAATTGGTTTCCCACCTTCAAGGACAGATTACCAGAATTATGATAAGTTTTTATAGTATATGGTTCAAAGATGTATCTTTTACCAAAAAGAGAGGATTCAAAGTGCATTTTATAACTGAAGACCTATCACGTGTTAGGTTTTCAAGGCCTACTCTGTGTCAGGCAATGTGCTAGTCACTGGGACTGTAAAATTAAGTGAGGCATGTTCTTCATAAAATCCAATGAGCATATACTAGTGGGGGAGACAGATGAGTAAATGGTTACATTAAATGTGATAAGAATTATGCATAGAATATTTTAGGAACCAAAGGAAGAACATCCAAAGTAGAATTAAGAATCAGGGCGTATCTCCCAGGAAGACACCTTGGATTGAATTTTAAAGGAGCAGGAGTTGTTGAAGACCCATGTATCAGTTAAGAGTTTGGTGAGGGGTTGCTTCCTGGCTTGTAGATGGCCACCTTCTTACTACGTTGTCACATGGACTTCCCTCAGTGGACATGGAGGAGAGAGAGAGAGACAGGGAGAGAGAGAGAGAGAGAGAGAGAGAGAGCATGCTTCTGGTGTCTCTTCTTATAAGGACACTAATCCTATAGGACCAAGGCCCCACCCTATGACCACATTTAATCTTAATTACTTCTGTAGAAGCACACTGGGGGTTAGGGCTTCAGCATATAAATTTTGGGGGCCTGGAAACATTCAACCCTTTATAGATAGATGGGTTTTATGAAAAGACATAAAAGCTATTTTGTGCTGAAGTAGAAGAGGCAGTAAGAAGGGCAATATTAAAGATACAGGAGAGAGAGACAACATGGGTTTTTGAAATGATGGCCACAAAAAGCCAATGCATGAAGTCCTTAAAATAGCCTATTAAAAAAAATGCCAGGCCGGGCGCGGTGGCTCAAGCCTGTAATCCCAGCACTTTGGGAGGCCGAGACGGGCGGATCACAAGGTCAGGAGATCGAGACCATCCTGGCTAACACGGTGAAACCCCGTCTCTACTAAAAAATACAAAAAACTAGCCGGGCAAGGTGGCGGGCGCCTGTAGTCCCAGCTACTCGGGAGGCTGAGGCAGGAGAATGGCGTGAACCCGGGAGGCGGAGCTTGCAGTGAGCTGAGATCCGGCCACTGCACTCCAGCCCGGGCGACAGAGCGAGACTCCGTCTCAAAAAAAAAAAAAAAAAAAAAAAAAAAAAAAAAAAAAAAAAAAAAAATGCCAAAGCATAACATTGGATCCCAGAGGGAAGGAGAAAGGAATTGGTGCCAGTGAAGACATCTATAGGTGTTCTGGGAGGAAACTGTCACCTAGTGTTAAGAAGCAAAGCCATCTGGGAATGTGGTGATGGTCAGGAGTAAGGAGCTTGGGGGAAAAGGTGGAAATGTGATTGCTGAAGGGACAGCTGCACCAAGAGACCATGGATTGATAATGGCCCAGTTTCCCCCTTTGGATGATGATACCAGTTTAGGTAATTGCTTTACATATCTTTGAGGTTGCTAATCTGCTCAGCCGTCACTACCATTTTGCAACAGCTCTCATCTGAAGACAGCAAATTGAAACTTGAGTTTAAAATCTTACCTTTAAGTCCAGAAGTACAGGGTAGGGAACAATACAGTAGCAGATTACATTAAAACTAAAAGAAATTTTAGTTGACAGGACTATAAAAGTTAGTGCTGCTAAATGCCTTTTTGGCTGCTTAAGTACAATATCTATACCAAAGAAGGTAAAAACCCCTCTCCGATCTGTGCCTGTCAGGTTATAACTGGAGAATTCTGACCAGTACACATGAAGAACACAGATAAACTACGTTATAGTTACACAGAACGACAGACAGGACTCATGCTTTGCTATGTGACATGTGAACATAGACTCCCAGGGACATTTAAACTGGAGAAAAGAAGATTCAGCAATAAGAAGATCATTGTCCATTTCATCAGTCAGTTTATCTTTTCTATGAGTGCTATCACTTCAAAAGATCTTTCACACCTGCTGACTTACTGCATCCCTATGACTTCTCTCAGACTTGGGACATTACTGCCCAGATTTCACAGACAGGGAGACTAGGACACCTAGAGGATAAATACAGGAGACAGTTTGGGCAACTGACATTCAACAACTTGCTCAGCCATCTCACTCCTGACTTACATGATAAATGTTTTCTTTTCTGTTCTCCTCTGATAGCAATCCTCCCATTCTTCACAGCCCAGCTTAAGTTCCCTCTACAGAGGCTTCCTCTGCCTCATCAAGCCCTGACTGATTTTCGTCTCCTTTGAAATTTGACAATGTCCAAAACAATATAAATAAAAGGACATATTTTGCCATGGAATGTAATACTTGCTGATATATTATTTTGTGGTGTTTGCTCCAGTTTTAGATGTGTTGGTCACCTCGCCCTACATATAATGAGAGTTTGGGTTATGTTTTATTCTTTTTTCTTACGTCCCACAGGGCTTAGCCCTGTGCTAAGCACTGAACAGGTATTTGGTATTATGCCCTTTGCTCTGTAAGGGTATCTTAAGTCTGTTTTCCGTCGTTTACAGTAGAATAGTTAAATCTGGGTAATTTACAAAGAACGGGAATTTGTTTCTCACAGTTATGAAGGCTGAGAAGTCCAAGGTTGAGGAGCTATGTCTGGTGAGGGCCTTCTGGCTGATGAGGACTCTGCAGAGTCCCGAGGCATTGCAGGGAATCACACGGTGAGGGGGCTGAGCATGCTAACATGTACTCAGGTCTCTCTTCTTGTGCTTCTAGAGCCACCAGTTCCCCTCCCATGATAACCCATTAATCCATTAACCCATTAGTCCATTAATCCATCGATGAATTAATCCATTCATGAGAGCAGAGTCCTGATGACCGTATCATCTTTTAAAGGCCCCATCTCTCAATATTGCCACGTTGGGGATTAAGTTTCAACATGAGTTTTGGAGGGAAGAAAGACTCAAACCAACACTATATATCTCTGTCTTCCAAGGCTATTGACTATGCACACTTGCTTGAAAAGGTGATCAGAAATAAAGAACAGTCAGTGCCTCCACTTGTGAGGTGTGTAGAGATGTGAGAGACCCATGGAGAATTGTCTTCCAACTGTAGATAATTCTCAAATATTCCTGTGTTAACATTTTAGCAGTTAATCAGAATTGCCAATCAAATCTTTGACATTCTTCTGATCAGTAGAGTAGGTCATCAAAACTGGAATCCCATGGGGTTTAAAGTAATTGTTTTGTTTGTAAAATATATCCTGCAAATATTTTTATTTTTCTGAATTGATCTTTTTAAAAAAAGTTATTCCTGACTGGTCTGAAGCATCTGTTGTCCATTTTAAGTTTTATTTCTGGACAACTAGTTTCTGAGACCTCATGTATTTAAGAGCAATGCTTTTTATTTTCTCTGCATTAGCCATCCACTGGCTATTTATTTAACAACAATCCCATTGCACTGAATACATTGTCCTTCATGACGTATTCTCAGCCTTCAAACTCATTTGCCCATGTATGCTCTGCCCCAGCCTAATTACTGGAAGTTCCCCAAACATGACCTGTTCTTCCATCCTCCATGCCTTGTGTGCACTGTTCCCTCTGCTGGAAGGCTTGACTCGTCAAACAAATTCCTACTTGTCCTTCAAAACTAGACTTGTGCTTTACCTCCCTTCCTTCCTTATGTCCCCTAAGTGGAATTATTGACCTCTTCCTTCGTGACCTTTGTTCATTTCTATGATAGTGCATATTATATTGTATTGTAATTATTTGTTTATATAATAATCTCCCCACAGTTAGTGTGTGGGCAGAAACCATGTCTCTATATTCCCAGATCAAAACATAGTAGATGTTCAAGAAAGTTTTTTCTTTGAATGAATGAGTACATTGGTCAGACTTCCTAGTTAGGAGTTACTGAAACAGACTCAAATGGTCTCAAGAAAAAGTAAAGGATTTGCTAAGTAGCTACTGGGGACAGATCAAAAGGTTGGAAGGCTGTGTTTGGAAAATGGACAGGATGCGAGGAAACTAAGGAGGCCAATCAGCAGAAATAAACAGATTTTCACTACCATCTTATATTTGTGCATCATTCCCGCGAGATCCTCAGGCTGGGGAGGGAGTTTTATTGACAGCCTGTGTCACTCATGGACAAACTGGGATAAGGTTGACCTACCCCGTCAAGCTTGCAAGGCTGACAGATGGGGGCAAACACTACTTCCCACCAAGATTACACACAATGGGGGAAAAGCAATTATCTGAAAGGAAACTGGGATGTCATCAGTAGGGGAAAGAAATGTGTTTAACTCCAAAAAATGACCAATGTCTACTACTAATAACTGAGACTTTCCAACAAAAAGAGACTATGATTTAAAAATCAATTTAACATTGGATGGTTTGATTACCAGCAAAATCACCCATGACATTTAGCACCTTTCTTTCTTTTCCTTGATGAACTCAGAACTCTTGCATAGATTTAATAATGTGTTATGTACCCCCTGGGTGTCTGATTTACTGACTTGAGCTGAATGATTGGACTCAATACAAATAAAAAGAGTTTGCAAACTTCGCCCATGGTTTTCCAGACATCAAGGAACTAAGCTCTTTTGCTCCCTGGAGAAGCTAAAAATTCTAAAATGAAGTGCCCTCTGCTCTGGTTTCTGCTTTTCAGCATTTCTCTTCTGTTTTCACATACTTTTGCTGCTTTAAAATTAAATCTAAGAAACTCATTCCATATTTTTCATCATCTGCTTTTGAAAGTGAATGTTATGGATTTATGGTTTGGGATTCTTTGATGTTAGAGCAGCAAACTATGCTTGCTTCACTTGTTTTTGTTTCATTTTTTTTTACATTTATGAGGCTTTGATAATTTGATTTATTAAAATACCACAGTCAATGTAGGGGAACTGACACCATTTGCATTGATGGAAAGCATCATGAAACATCAGGTGCTAGTTCCCCATGGAGCGCTTACTTCTATTATTATATCTCCCCCTCCCCTTTGGTCTTCAGGAAAGTTTGGCATTAAACTTAAGTTGCACCCAAAGAGTATTCATTCCTAGAACATTTCAGTATTTTTGGATTGGATTCCATCCCCCAATTTTGATTTTGTATCTGCCAAGATGTACAGAATGATACATCTAAAGCTAGTTATGATATACAAGCTGGTTTTCCTTATCAAGAAACAGAAATGTTCCTTCCTCTTACCCTTTAATGATTGCATATCCGGTATATTAAAATTTGAATTTCATATTGTATCCCTTTAAATGTATTAACGAGTACAGTCTGGGAACTTTACATTATGAATCCCTAAGGATGAGTCATGACTAAAGGGCAAGATCGACCCTTTCTGCAAGTGGAGGGCATTTTTCTCTTTTTTCTATAGAAAGTGACAGATGTGGAGAGAGGGAGCGAAAATAGGATGAGTTTCCCCAGAATGAAAACCTGGATACGGGCCAGGCGCGGTGGCTCAAGCCTGTAATCCCAGCACTTTGGGATGCTGAGGCGGGTGGATCACGAAGTCAGAGATCGAGACCATCCTGGCTAACACGTTGAAACCCTGTCTCTACTAAAAATGCAAATATTAGCCGGGTGTGGCGGCGGACGCCTGTAGTCCCAGGAGAATGGCGTGAACCCATAAGAGCTTAAAACCACAGAAAAAATGTCAGGGTTGGAAAGAGTCCCCAGACTTTTCATTCATTGTAATTCCCTCTACCAGTCCACTGGGTTTCAGGAAAACAGGAACGCTCACATGCTACTGTTTAAGTGAGTGAGTCACTGCGTGTGTGTGTGTGTGTGTGTGTGTGTGTGTGTGTGTGTGTGTTACAGGATATTATAAGAATAGAATAGGGAATCTTCCAGGTATCTGAGGAATAGAAAAAAGCCAGGTCACCTGGGAACCAGGACTGGAAAGTCAGAAACCGAAAGGATTCTATCTCTTTCCATTTGTCAGGGACTACACAGTCTCTTTCTTCTCCTCAAAATCGACCATTCAGCTCGCAGTGGAAGATAGCCTTATTACAATAGTCCCTCCTTATCCAGGGCTTAATATTTTATGGTTTTAGTTACCCACGATTAACCATGGTTTGAAAACATTACATACAATAAGATATTTTGAGGACAGAGAGACTATATTTATACAACTTTTACTACAGTATATTGTTATAATTGTTCTATTTTATTATTAATTATTATTGTTAATCTCTTACTGTGACTAATTTATAAAGTAAACTTCATCATAGGTATGTATGTGCAGGAGAAAACATAGTAAATGTAGAATTCAGTACTACCAGAGGTTTCAGGCATCCATTGAATGTCATGAAACATATTTCCCACTTAGAAGAGGGGATTAGTGTATGTTTTTTCACCCAACAAGAAAATAGAAAGACAATTAGAAAAGTCAGAAAATACAAAAAATCCTGGTTTAAAAATGAAGCAAACTAATCTATGGAATTATTTTGAACTGATGAAGTGTCAAGAGAGAGAATCCATTTAACTGTGGTACTCGGAATATTCTTAGCGTGATCCAAGTTTAATAACAAGAATTACAACACCTTCCTAATGGATTCATTCACATGACCTAATAATAATAACAATAATAATGAACTCTTATTGACATTTTACTATGTGTCAGGCACTGTGCTAAGTGCTTTATAGATTACTTAATCTTCAAACAATTATTTGAGGGTAGGTATTATCTCATTTTTTTTCAGATGAAAAATTGAGGCCTAGAGAGATTGAGTGACTCTACCAAGTCACATGGCTCTTCAGTGGCAGAGCTATTCTAAGCCGCATGATTTACTTCTGTGATATATTGCTTCTGGCTAAGCTATGTTATCCAATCAGCAATAAATTATATTTACATAATCAGTATTATAAATGCTTTTTTGATTTTTTAAAGAATTATTCTATAAATAAAGCATGTAAGACTTGATTATAATAACAAAAGAGAATATAAACATTATCAACCTTGATCACATAAAAATAGTAATATAAAGTTAGGGGAAAGAGAGGGGAACAAAAGGAAAACAGCATTGACTTCCTCATATTTCTCAGTAAAAGAGATATTATTTAACATTACTACATCAAAAAAGCTGTATTTTTAAAGTTATATACATAGCCAATAGAACTCAAAATAAAAACAGGTTAACAAAATTTGGAAGGGTGGTTAATATATGTGAGTCAAATTTGTAATTTTTTAAAGCACTACTCAAGAAATCCTTGAAGTTGATAAACCAAGAAACAGTATAAGCTGTTATTTGAATTATGTAGATGACTACCAGGAAAAAAAAAACTATAAACAAGTGAAAACCAGTTACCTACAAAAAGTGAGCCTGGGGTGCTGATTATGGAGTGAGATTTTTAGTCTTTATTTCTTGCCATTTAAGTGATTATTTCCATGTGCACACATTACTTTTTATAATAGGAACCATGCCCATACTACTATTCACTTCAGTAAATCTACATCTAGGTTTCCATCCCCGAGAAATGCACATGTAAGTGGCACCAAGTGAGATGAGGGGCTTCTTCCAAAGGCTGGAACCACAACCCCCCAGGGGGCTCTGGGTAAACATCACTAGCCCCAGTGGTCTTGGGTTCTTTTGTACCTATCTGAATGCCATTACACGCCCACCCATCCCAAGGTTCAGCCCAGAGATGGAAGAAAACAAGGACACTTCTGAGCTTTTCACTCACTCTTCTCTTTTACATAGTCCCAGGTGGGAGTTCCACTTCCTCTTCCGGTCTATGTCTTACCATTCTAATCCCAGGGCACAAAAAGCCTCAAGGTTTGGCCTTAATGGTAGATGGGGTACATGAAGGAAAAGTAGCTTACAAAAAAGGGTACACAATTTTGGGAGGTATTTGAAAGGTATTGTCTCCTTTACATACATGGATGCATGGAAAATAGCCTGCAAGGATACAGGCCACTACAAGAGCAGTTGGCACCTCTAGGGAGAGCAGTGGGGGAGGGAAGGATGTATTCATGTAGGACACAGGTAATGGTGGTTTTTTTTTGGTGCTATGGACATTTATTTACTGCTTTTCTATGTTTAACCCATTTTAATCATCACAATAGCCAAGTGAGGTTAGTTTTTACCTCCAGTTTAAAAAAATTAATAGACTATTCTTTGAATAGTTTTAGGTTTACAGAAAAATCATATGGAAAGTATAGAGAGTTCCTATATACTTAGCCTCACACCCTCCTCCCCAATTTCTCCTATTATTAACACTTTGCATTAATGTCATACATTTGTTATATTGATGAGCCAATGTTACATTATTATGACCCAAAGTTCATGGTTTACACCAGGTTTCACCCTTGGTGCTGTACATCCTATGGGTTTTGACAAATGCACAATGTCATGCATCCACCATGACAGTATCATACAGAATAGTTTAACCTCCCTAAGACTCCCTGCACTCCACCTGTTCGTCTCTCCCCCTAATTGATTTTTAAAAATCCATGATTGTCCTACTTGCCCTGCATGCATTTCCCTCTTGCCCACGAAGTGAAACCTGGTCCACTGCACCTGTTCCTTCAGTTACTGACTGCTGCCTGTGATAATAGTAGCATGAGTGGTCTTCAAGCACCTCATATCCTGTCACTACCGCCACTTGTCTGGGGAAAACCCAGACAGGATGAGATCCACATTCCCAGCTGTCCCTGCCTTCCAAGGAAGAGAAACCCTAAACCAGAAGCTAAAGAGTGAAACCAGATATCCCAGGGAAGGGGTGGGGGATGTTAAGTCCCCCGGTGGTCTGCAAAAGAGGTGCCAAGCCAGAAGCCCCAAAGTGCTGGGAAAACCAGCACAGAGAAGCAGACAATGCCAGGAAGCATCTCAGGCATGGTGGAGGCGCTTGGGGGGACTCAAATGACAGGACTGAAGATTTGTGAGGATTTGTGAGGCACTCAAAAATTGCAGAGCGATGACGAGCACTAGGGAGCTCTCTTGCTTCCTGGAAAAAATCAAAGCTTGACTCCCAAGGTTGGCACTGGGGGCATCTCTTGTGGAGATAGCTCAGAGTGAGGTTGGGAGATACTTTTCTAGGAAGTGTTTTTCAAATTTTTTTAGCGTGACCTATGGTAAGAATATATTTCAGGTTGAGCACGGTGGCTCACATATGTAATATGGGAGGCTGAGGCAGGAGAGTCACTTGATCCCAGGAGTTTGAGGCTGCAGTAAACCATGTTCACACCACTGCACTCCAGCCTGGGTAACAACGAGAGACCCTGTCTCAAAATAATAATAATAATATATTTCATATCGGCATCTAGTGCACACATGTGATGCACACACAAATACCCACACACTTTCAGCATTAGCTGGGAACTTACTAGAAAGGCTAGCAATAATCAGAATCTGCATTTTAATAAGATTCCCAAGTCATTATGATGTACAGAAAAGTTTAAGAAACTGCTTCAGGGGGCCCCAAGCTAAACATGACTAAATTATAATGTATTTAACTGATGTTAAGTACATTAGTTAATCTCACTCTGTAAGTTTCCTCCCTTGGCAACCAGAGCCCTTTATAAATTGTCTAAATACTGCAGGTTGGGATTCTGTTTTCCATCCCTCTAAAAACCTCACTACATAATAACTAAAACTAATAACTTACTTGTATTATCAAGCTAACCATGTGCCAAGACCTGTTCTAATGCCTTACTTCTATTAACTCTTAATCCTCTTTGTTACTTAAGTAAGGTAAATTCCATTATTTTGCATTTTATGTATGAGGAAATTGAGGGATAGAAAGTTTAAATAACTTTCCCAGGTCACATAACTAATAAATGGAGAAATAAAAGTATAAAAACACAAAAGGGAAAGAACAAGAGCAGGAAGTGTATAAGGGATAGAAAATGGTCAACAGGCCGGGTACAGTGGCTCACATCTGTAATCCTAGAACTTTGGGAGGCCAAGGCAGGAGGATTGCTCGAGCTCAGAAGTTAGAGACCAGTCTGGGCATCATAGGGATACCACGTCTCTACAAAAATAAAAAACAAAAATATTAGTCAGGAGTGCTGGCACATGTCTGTGGTCCCAGCTACTCAGGAGGCTGAAATAGGACGATCACTTGAGCACGGGAGGTCAAGGCTGCAGTGAGTCATGATCATGCCACTGCACTCTAGCCTGGGCAATAGAGTGAGACCCTGTCTCAAGAAAAAAGAGAGAGAGAGAAAGAAACAAAGAAAGAGAAAGAGAGGAAGGAAGGAAGGAAGGAAGGAAGGAAGGAAGGAAGGAAGGAAGGAAGGAAGG
>NW_016812078.1:249399-323583 GCF_001698545.2 Rhinopithecus bieti
AGGAAGGAAGGAAAATAAATAGAGGTATAGGATATCCTATCTAGAATTATGGAGGTTACCATCAAAAGAACTAAAAACAATTTTAAATGAATTATCTCTAGAGAATGAAACTGAGTAAGATTTTCCATACTATTTTATTTGTTACCATGTGCTTTGTATTATTTGTTACTGAGTAAGCTCTTCCATACTATTTTATTTCTTACCATGTGCTTTGTATTATTTTGATGACATTTTAATTCTAATTTAAGCTTAATATAGGTATTTAAAAAGTCCTAGGTTCTTCTTGGGACCAGCACTTTAAGATAAGCAACACTCATGACCAGCGTCACCAACATTGGAGCAACAGTGAAGTCTAAGCACGTGATCTTCAAGAGGAAAGCAACTCAGTCAGTGAGCCTGGAGGTCCTCCTGCACTCTTTGTGTTTGAAGAGCCCATGGGTTTCCTCATAGAGGACCGAAGGCCTTCAAGAGAGCCCTGGCCCTGCCCCACTCTCAGTCAGGATTCTGGCAGGAAACAGAAGTAGTTGAGATTCTGAGGACAATTCCACAAAATGATGAGTTACTGAGGCATGGGCAGGGTAGACAAGCCACAGGGCATGCTGAGCAACCAGGGACTAGCAACCTTGGAAGCCCCATTACCACTCCTGGGCTTCCAGGGGAGAGGCAACGAAGCCCAGTGGGAGCTGCGCCTTGTGTAGCAGATGTGATTGTTGCTTTACCCTGAATTCCCTTAACCTACATTTGGGTTGACCCGCGTGAGGTGAGCACTTCCTGCCGTGCTGACAGCTTTCCACCTCCTCTTCCCACCTTTCCCAGGTGCCTCTCCTCTCTGCTTCCTTACCTGAGGGCTTTCCCCAGTTCCAGGGAGCTGGTTCCGCCTTTGCACAGGACAGAGCTAAAATGCAGGTAAAACACCCCCAGAGGCAACAAACTAACTAGGAATGGTAGTCAGTGGTGAATACACAACATTCCTTGGTTGGGAGATTCTGAGAGGAATTCTGCGCTATTCTTCAGAGCCCAGTAGGACTGAGCCTCTGATGCCCACAGTGGCAACTGCTCATCAAAGCTCCCTCTTTTGGGTTTTCTTCCTTCTCTGTCTCATTTCTCCTTTTCCTCACATGTGCTTCCTGTCATCACCTCTCCAATCAATCATCTTCAGCCAAGCACTTTTCTCAGCATCCACTTTTGGGGAAAATATACCAAACAATGACACCATGGAAAGGAGGCTGCCCATAAGAGGCTGTAATTGGAGGGAGCAGGGAGGAGTTAAGATAGCAAGGTCAAGTTCAGTTTATTGGTTTATTTCTATAGTTAAGATAGGAAGGTCAAGTTCAGTTTACTTCTATAGCTGCTGTAACAAATTATGACAAACTTGGTAGCTTAGCTTAAAACAACTGAATTTATCTTCTCACAGTTCTAGAAACCAGAAGTCTGAAATCAAGGTGTCATCCGGACTGCAGTTCCTCTGAAGGCTCTAGGGAAGAAGGCTTCCTTGCCTCTTCCTAGCTCCCAGCAGTCCTTGGCTTCTGGCTGCATCACTCTAATCCCTGCCTCCATCTTGACATTGCCTTTTTCTCTGTGTGCCCTCTCCTCTTCTTATAGGAAACTAGTCATTGGATTTAGGGCCCGCCCAAATTCACTATGACTTCATCTTAACTAATTACTTCCGCAAAGACCCTATCTCCAAATAAGGTTACATTCTGAGTTTCCAGGTAGATATGAATTTTAGGGGAGACTAATGAACCCACTATCGGAGGGAACATAGGAAAAGATAGGGGAGTACCTAGACTTCCATGTCTTTCCATCCGACAATCTCTTTCAAGAGAACAAACCCAATTAGAAGCAAGAGGGCAAACGAGATTGGGATATGCAATATGCAGGTCCAGCATCCTGGGGTCCAGAGAAAGATGAAGGTGACCTGGAGACAGGAGGGAAGCAATGGGGAGTAACCTACCTCTTTTTGCAAAGGCTTTATTTCTCCTGTGATTTAAAAAAAAAAAAAAAAAAAGATGTTGGCAGGGCACAGTGGCTCATGCCTGCAATCCCAGCACTTTAGGAGGCCAAGGCAGGTGGATCACCTGAGGTCGGGAGTTCGAGACCAGCCTGACCAACATGAAGAAACCCCATCTCTACCAAAAATACAAAAGTAGCCAGGCATGGTGGTGCATGCCTTTAATACCAGCTACTCAGGAGGCTGAGGCAGGAGAATCGCTTGAACCCGGGAGGTGCAGGTTGCAGTGAGCCGAGATCGTGCCATTGCACTCCAGCCTGGGCAACAAGAGCGAAAATCCATCTCAAAAAAAAAAAAAAAAAAAAAAAGATGTACTGACTCCCCTAAGGGCCCATGAGATTCTGCATCTTCCTGGGGTAGCACTACCTGCCCACAATAGGAAGGATGGTTATATGGCAGGGTGGGAGCGAGGGGCGACAACTGCCCTGGCATCTGAGGTCAGACTGGGTTTGCACACCATGTGGAACCCTGACCCTGTCCAAGATGGAGCATGCTGCTTTCCACTTCCTGTCCCTGCTCTGGTTTCTCCTTGTTTCCTTGTGCATGTCTGTATTGGCACACCCCAATCTATTTGGAAGACTCAATTCACTTACACATGATGTCCTGGTCATGAAGTCCCCTTTGGTTTATGCTTTTGATGTTTTCTGCCCATACCACCCAATTCCCTAGGCCCAGGTTCTTAGCTGCACTTTCTTATTTTTCCTAACTCTTGAATTCTTACAGCAGATAGATGTTTTCAATTTACAAGTGATGAACGTAAACCTCTCTTTTAACATAATAATCATGGATCCATTAAGAGCCACTATTTATTGGGTACCTAGTGTCTGCTAAGGGCTATGCTAAGTTTTCTTTATAATATTACTTTATTCATGCATCAACATGATCTAACTTAATCCTCTCTACACTTGAAAAAGTAGGCATTATCAATACAGATAAAGAAGGTGAGATGAAGCTATTTGCTCCAGGTCACATAGCTTGTTTAGTGGCAGAGCCAGAATTCAAACTCACTGGTGACAGACTAAAGATGTGCCTCTCACGTTTCTTCCCATGAAACTCTGCCTGGCCCGGCAGCGAGGACAGCTCCAGCCTTTGATTTACGTGTTGTCCTCAACATGGCAAGGACATTAGCCAGGTAAAGAACAAGCAAATACCAAATGTTTGGCTGTTTGAATGTAAAATGGGGTTTACATTAGAAGCACGGAAACCAAGTGCAAATCAAATGTGATTATGAAGCAACAACTGATTTTTTTTTGAAATGTCCCTTCTTTGAAACGTTACCTGGATAGATGAGATGTTTGATTTAATCAGTGTTCAATCACAAAGTATTTACTGAATTAATTCTCTTTTTTAAAAGAATTGCCTTTAAATACTGTGATCCCTTTCACTTAAATTTTAATTTTAAAACCATTTTTAAGTGTATGGTTCAGTAGTGGTATGTATTTATTTTTTTATTCAGTAAATATTTATTGACATTTTCCAGATTTGTGGCACTGAAGAAAGTACTATAAGGGACAAAAAACATTACAAGACAGTCTTCACATTCAGGCAGTTCTCAATGACTTTGTAATAATTGTTTAATTTTGAAAGTGTGCTTAACTTTTGTAAGCAACTAAAATTATTCAGCAACGTGTTTGAGTAAATGAGGTGAGAATCCAAGCTGGATATTACCATTTTCTATTAAAGATGAGACATAACCCCCAAGTTATGAGATTGAATTCCTTGACTAGTTCTGAATATAATTTTAAAGGTGAAAGTCTTAACATTCTCAGTGATTCCCATAGTCATAGAGGCCTGAAGAGCACGTCTTTATGAGAACCAGGCATTTTCTATAGCTTAAATAAGATTTCACACACATATGTAACCATATTTTTAACAACAATGATTGATAAAATAAACAATAATCTTAAAGCACTATTGACTTTATAACAGCCTTTTGTTCATTAACAATACCCAAAGTTCAATTACCATTGCTATGATCTGAATTGTGTCCCTACAAAATTCATTTGTTGAAGACCTAACCCCAATATGATGATATTTGTAGTTGTGGCCTTTGGGAGATAATTAGGCCATAAGAGGGGATTAGTACCTGCTATGGTTTGAATGTGTCCTCTAAAGTTCCTATGTTGGAAACTTAATTCCCAGTGCAGCGGCATTGAGAGGTGAGATCTTTAAGAGTTGATCAAATCATGTGTGCTCTGCCCTCATGAATGGATTAATGTCATTATCAAGGGAATGGCTTTGCTATTGAGAGAGTAGGTTTGTTATAAAACCCTTCTCTTGCTCTCTCATGCTCTCTTGCCCTTCCATCTTCCGCCATGGGATGATGTAGCCCAAAGGCCCTCACCAGATGCTGGTGCCATGCTCTTGGACTTCTCAGCCTCAAAAACTGTAAGAAATGAATTTCTTTTCTTTGTAAATTACCCAGCCTATGGTATTCTGTTACAGCAATACAAAACAGACTAAGACAGTGCCCTTATTTAAAAAATAAAAATAAAAATAAATTTTAAAAAAGCTACTCATCCACCCAGGAAGAAGGCCCTCACCAGGAACTCGACTATACTGGCACCAAGATCTTGGATTCCAGCCTCCAGAACAGTGAGAAATAAATCCCTGTTCTTTAAGTCACCTAGTCTATGGTATTTTATCATGGCATCCCGAGCTGACTGAGACAACCACCAAGAGTGACTATCACGAAGCAATGAGTAAGGGCAAGCCTCATTTTAGGACACTGTAAAGGATCCTCATACAGTTTCAAATTACGGAATGTCAGACATAGACTGGACCATGGTGGTCATATGACCCAGCAATTTCCAAACTCAGGGTGCCATAAGCCTTTGTGCAAACTTTTCCTTTTTGCTTTTAGATGCAGGGGATTTGTTACATGGGTACATTGAGTAATGGTGGGGGTTGGGTTTCTACTGTACCCATCACCCAAATGTTGAACATTATACCCAAAAGGTAATTTTTGAGCCCTCATCCCCCTCCTTCCCTCCCTCCTTTTGGACTCCCAAGTGTCTATTATTTCCATCTTTATGTCCATGTGCACCCATTGTTTTGCACCCACTTATAAATGAGAACATGCAGTATTTGGTTTTCTGAGTTAGTTCACTACAAATGTTTAAAATGTCTCTTGGGGACAGACGTGGTGGCTCATGCTTATAATCCCAGCACTTTGGGAGGCCGAGGTGGACGAATCACGAGGTCAGGAGTTCAAGGCCAGCCTGGCCAACACAGTGAAACCCTGTCTTTACTTAAGAAAAAAAAATTAGCTGGGCAGAGTGGCATAGTGGCAGGCGCCTGTAATCCCAGCAATTCAGGAGGCTGAGGCAGGAGAACTGCTTGAACCCAGGAGGTGGAGGTTGCAGTGAGCCGAGATCATGCCACTGCACTCCAGCCTGGGTGACAGAGCTAGACTCTGTATCGGAAAAAAATAAATCAATTAAATAAAATACCTCTTGGTCACCAGGACGTACAGCTTGGTGAGTAAAGCACATGTTGCATTCCAGCTTCCACTTGCCCTCTTGGCCACCAACTACCCACCCATACCTATCAGCCTTGCCCCAACTTTGCCTGATGATACGAATTACCTGGGGCCCTGGTGTAAAATAAAGATTTGCTGATCACTCCCCTGAAGATTTTGATTCAGTGGCTCTGAACTGTGACTTATCATGATAACCTTCATGATTTAATAACCAGACAAAATGAAAAACATTGATTTAGACCCAGCCCTCATTTTACAGATGAAGTCAAGGGGGATAAAGTGACTTTCCAAGTCCCATAATGAGTCAGTGAACATCATTGGAATAAATGTATAGAAGTCCCAAGTGATCACATTTAATAGGCCAAGAGTCCTTTCTCTCTCTCTCTCTCTCTCTCTCTCTCTCTCTCTCTCTCTCTCAATGTATGTGTGTGTGTGTGTGTGTGTGTGCATTCGATATCGCCTGGGTTGAGTTAGAGAAGCAGAGGCACTATGAATGATATGGAAGGAGGCATTGCACATAGGAATTAAACCACATGCAATTGTGGGAGTGAGAGGAGGAATCTAGCGTTAACACAAAAGTCCAAGTAAATGCCACACCGCTGTCTCTGCATCTTGTGTTGGGGCAGCAGTTGGGAATGAAAGTTGAACATGGAAAAAGGCAAACTGGAGCCCACCTGGACAACTGGAACCCATGAGGACAAACTGGAACCTATCTTTGTCTCTCAATACTTCCAACCTTGATGCTGAATTGCCCTGCAGAAGCAGCTGGTGCCCGTTGCCAGGGAGTGGCCCTGATACATGGCCCAGGACTTGGAGAAGCTGAAGGAAGAGCTCCAGGAACTCTGGGTTGCAGTGATATGCCCCTGTGTGAGGTAAGCTAGAAGAGCAGTGACAGCGTGCACAGTGCCACAGTGCGTGGCACCTACACCAACCTTCAGAGCCTCAACATGGACACTCCATCACTTCCACAAACTTCTCTCGTGACCATCCCTATCCCAGGAACAAGCAGAGAAAGAAATCCTTAGAAAGGCAGTTCCGGCCTGGCTAAATCAACACAGTACAAAACCAACACGTGTTCTTGCACAGCTTTTACTGGATTGAAAGTGCCAAGAAAGTTCTGTTAATTATTACAATTCTACACAACATCTAGTAGGATGCTTTGCATATAGTAGGTACTCTGTAAATCTGTTCCATTTGGATGAAATAACCTAAATATTAGTCTTGTTGGTTTGCAGTCACACATGAGTAGGCAAGCCAAACACAGCTGTGCAGCCATCAGAGAGCAGAAGTGATCTCTAATGACTGCAGCCCACTCCTCACCCCCTTAATTGCTTCTCCACTGTGGCTCCTAAACTGTCAAGTGCACCATGCATTTAATATCCTTCCACACTTAAGATTGCTCATGATCTGAAATCGTGTCAAGAAGATTTGAACAAAAGTGGGAAATTAAGATCCACAGTAAAATCCCTAGAAGCTGGGAGTGGAAAAAATGATAGAAAATAACCTGCCACAGTCCTAGCCAAGAGGGCAGTTATTATAACTGGAGAGGAGGGAGCGAGGCGATTCAGCCCAGGTGAAGAGGCTGCCAGCAGCCCCCATATCCACAGCACCAGAGATTTTTTCCAAATCCCACTTCAAATCTCATAATCCCTCCATCCTTAACTGCTGAGGATGAAGTCATCCTTTCCTTCATTTCAGACAGAGGCTCACCACTTCTGCTTTAGGGCACTGCTGTGGTCTAGCAAGCCTGTGGCTTTCAGGCTGGCTTAGAAAATCCAGTCGCACATGGAAAAACACAATATAAAACATTATGGTCTCTTTTCCTCCTTTATAAACAGATGTCATTAACTTTGGATCAAGCAAGGGCATAACTGTTCTAGATCACTGAAGGAATTGCAGAGCGCTTTTCAATATTGTCAAGGGATGGACTTTCCTGTTGCAGAGAGGTTGTAACTACGGTATCATTGGAAGGCTGAGAAGTATCTATTTTCAGAGATTTGTCACCCTAAAAAACCCACAGAAAATGGAACAGAAAGTATAATCAGAGTAATACATAGACATGCTCACATCTGCGTATTGCTGATACCTGCCTGAGTTATCTAAAATTCTCTGGTTCCACTCACAGGATTTTCAAAAAATAGGAGGTTTTTCTTTTCTATGATTCCTCTTCATTCTGTCTTGTGTCTGTCTGTCTCGTTATATCCATCTAAGTATTTATCTTTCTGTATCTATGTGGTGATCCAGTCTTCTGGAAGCCCTGGTTAATGTAGAGGTAGTAAGTCATTCACTCATTCATCAGACATTTTATGAGCAACCACTATTTGGCAGGGACTGTGCTAAGTGCAGAGTATACAAGGGTAAATAAGTTGCAATTCCTGTCCTTGGATCTTACCAGTCTGTTGGTGGGAACAGCCTTTTAAACAGGTAAACTGCAAGATGCTAAGATCTAAGACAGCATTGAGTGCTCCGTGAGCAGAGGAGGGAGCAACTCACTGCACTTAGATAACATTTTCCAGTTATCTCAGAGAATCACCCTCATGCACACATTTCCTGGGCCATAAAATATCCTTACAGATCATTTTGAGTTAGTTTTTGAGGGTTGAGCTAGTTCAGTGGAATGAGGGGTTGTCTTTCTCTGCCAAGGCCTCGTCTTATGTCAGGGAAAGAGGGGTGGGTAGAGAAAAACACAACAACCGGCAGGAGGGGAGGAGGGCCCTTGTCTCTTTGTCTGCCAAGGGACTGGCACATTTAAATTCCTTGGTGCTGTTAGTGAATCATTAGGTTGTTACGAATTTTGGATGTATGTGTTTGTCTCCCCTTCTGAAACTCCCTCCTTACCCTCTCTTCTGTCTCCGACTTCTTTTTAAAATGGTCAGCAGTAATCACAAAGTCAAGGGAGAGTCTTGGTTTTTGTCCTTTTGGTGGATTGACCCAATCACATTGTGACATTTGTCTGAGTCATTAGGAAATCTACATTCCAAGGTCTATAAAATCCCATCCATGCCTCAGCAGGGAGAGGAGAATGCAGAGCTGCCAAACTTCACACTCTCCCAATCCTTGCTGAGTCTAAATTTGGACCCAAATGCAAAGAACTGGGGTTCTGTATTCATTTATAACTGGCAAAAGGCAACTGCCTAGTTTGTGAAAAAGGACTTCATGGCCATCAAAAGCTGTTACGGTGTCACGTGGTGATGAGTTTAATGTAAATGAATCTGGAACATCTGGATCAAATTTCCTCTCAAACAAACAGGGTTATGAAAACTAGTGGGCAAAAATATCTTCTGGCCAAAGGCATTCTGGGTTATTCCTGAACCCCAACTGTCTACAGCAGTGATTTAAGAAGGGGCCCAGCAGCTGCTCTGCTGCTTCTCCCTGCACCTGGGTCTATGGCAAATGAACCTGGAGCAAAATGGGCTGACCATGTAACCATCATTGTTGGAATTGAAAAACTGGAGAAACGTATTCATTTAACAATGGTTTATTAAGCACCTACTATGAGCCAACTATTATGCTATGTTCTGGGGATATTACAGGAAACAAGCCAGAACCAGACCCTGCTCTCTGGGAACTTATAGTTTAGAGACAACTTAGAGGCACACATTAAACAAGTCAGCATAGAATCCACATAATCGGGAATTCTTGGAATTGTTCAGACATACATGAGACAGCATAGAATATGATGGTTGGTGTAGGTGCCGTGGGAGCTCAAAGCAGCCCACATGAGTCATACTGTGGGTGGGTGTACTGAGGAAGTGGCCTTTGTGCTGAAAGCTTAAGAATGTCTGTTTAACCACCATATTTCTCATCAGCCATCTCAATGCCTCGTACCTGGCAGGGCCTTAAGAAATGTGTGTTAAGTGAATGACTTCTCCAAACAATGTAGAGAGTTAGATAGGGAGGGAGCGGGACAGTAGAAGAGGTAAAGGGCCCATGCCCAAGGTCAGGGTTAAGAGTTTTGAAATTGCTGGATCATATGATTATCATGGTCCAGTCTATGTCTGTCATTCTGTAATTTGAAGCTGTATGAAGACCTCTTACAATATCCTAAAATGAGGCTTGCCCCTACCCATTGCTTCATGATAGTTACTCTTGGTGGTTGTCTATCAGCTCGGGATGCTATGATAAAATACCATAGACTAGGTGACTTAAACAACAGACATTTATTTCTCACAGTTCTGGAGACCGGAATCCAAGATCTTGGTGCCAGTATAGTCAGGTACCTGGTGAGGACCCTCTTCCTGGGGGGTAGTTTTATCCAGCCTCCTCCCCACCTCACCCTTCCCCATCTGACCCCTCTTTATCACCTGGTAGTGAGCTTTCTCTTCTATCTCATGTCCTGATAAGTCATTGCAATGAGAACCCAAGGTCTCTAGGGTTTAATAGATCGCTTCCTAGAATTCCTGCTTTCAATGCATTTTTGGCCTGTGCAGATTCATTACTTTCTTTTTGTCCAGCACGTCATTTAAAATCATTGTTTAAATCACATATTTTATACTTTATCAGAAGGGGTTTTCAGATGATCTAGTTGAGCATATTTCTGGAAGGAGAAAGGAAGGCATTTATATCTTCTCCACATTACTAGGTGAAAAGCTTTCTGAGGAGGGACTATTAATCTCTGTGCCAATTAAAGATTGATTGCATTAATCTTATTAACCCTTGTTTCTTATTTTCCCTGGGCATTATCCACAGACCCTAGCACAGTGATTAAACAATTAGATGCTGTGGTGGTTCATTGCATCTGTCAGTTTTGCTAGGCTGTGGTGCCAAGTTCTTTGCTCCAACAGTCTAGATGTCGTTGTGAACGTCTTTTTTTTAGATGTGCTGAATATTTACAACCAGTAGACTTTAAGTAAAGGAGAGTACTCTTCATGTAGGTGGGTCTGAGTCACATCCAACTGACCAAAGGCCTTAGAGCAAAGACTGAGGCTTCCCAAAGAAGGAATCCTGCCTTAAGATTGCATCAGAGAAACCCTGCCTAAGTTTCCAGAATGCTAGCCTGCCCTGTGGATTTCAGACTCAAGACTGCAACATCAACTCTTACCTAAATTTCTGGTCTACCAGCCAGCCCTATAACCTTCAAATTTGCCACCCACAGTTATGACTCAATTTCTTAAAATAAATCTCTCTCTCACCCTCTCCACATATAAAAATATCCAATTGGTCTGTTTCCTTAGAAAACCCTAATACAGATGCTCAATAAATATTTATATTTATTCGTTAAATAAAATACTTATGAACAATAGGGATTTGATAAGTGCTTGTTATTTAATTGTGTGACTTTTTGAAGCCTCTGTCCTGAGGTCTGCCTCCCTTTCAGGACTTGCCATTTTTTGATAGAAGAGCACAACCCTGCTTTAGCTATGTTCCACTTCCTATGTTGCAATACAGCGTTGGCAGATATTAAGAAGTATGTGCCAAAGCTTTCTAAATATCTGCCAAAGAATGGGTCCCATTCTTCAACCTGTATTCAATTTTGTGTAATATAGAATACCCTTGTGCCAGTCGCAAAATTGAGACTGCTGCTTAGAACTGGTATGGGTTTTAAGACGCATCCAGGAGAACCACAAGGGCTTCTGGGATTCCACAGTCTACTCTGCCCAAGGTTGCAGCATAAAAATTATTAGCAAATTTTATACAATCTGCTGGCTAATAAAATGTGTTGCTTGGGGTTTGCAGCATTTCTGGGGCATTTCTCTCTATGTTTATTTTGTTATTCAGATCCTAGACACCTTTTACTGTCGGGCTGGTGAAAAGCCTGGGGATAAAAAAAAATTAAAAATTGGGGCCGGGCACGGTGGCTCATGCCTGTAATCCCAGCACTTTGGGAGGCCGAGGAGGGCAGATCACCTAAGGTCGGGAGTTCAAGACCAGCCTGGCCAACATGGTGAAATTCTGTCTTTACTGAAAATACAAAATTAGCTGGGTGTGGTGGTGCACGCCTGTAATCCCAGCTACTTGGGAGGCTGAGGCACAAGAATTGCTTGAACCAGGGCAGGGTTGGGGGGTTGCAGTGAACTGAGATTGGGCCACTACACTCCAGCCTGGGTGATGAGCAAGACTCTGTCTCAAAAAACAAACAAACAAACAAAAAATTTAAAAACCAGAAAATTCAAAGGCTGCAAAGAAATGAGAAGCAGTGGTGGACAGAAAGATGGAGATGTTTGCAGAACTTCTGAAGGATGGGGAGCACAGCAAATTTCACCTCTACTTTTCCAAGCTTACACTTCACACTTACTTCACTCCCCTGGCAACCCCTTTGCAACTTTCTAGGCTTAAGAGAAGCTGGGCTGCCGAAGGGCTGGTTCTTGAGATGTTGTCATATGGATGGTTTTGACTCGGCTTGAACATAAGAGAAAGAGCTTTCAGTTACATTGTGTAGCTTGGTGTACAAAAGTAGGGTAATTTTAAAAAAGTATAGTTAATCTAATATGGCTGTTTCTTTATGAGAAAAAGTTGGAGCCAGGTTATGGAACAAAGTTATTCTGGCATTTAAAAATATAAAACTGCTGCATGCTGCGGAGTATTATGGTCAGGGCTGTGTCTTTCTGGAATTCTTTCTGGAACCCTTGATCTATACCTTAATCTGGAGGTAGCTAGATCGGCATATACATCTGTAAAAATTCATTAAGCTCTACATTTTAGATTTGCACCCTTTACTAAAAGTGAGCTGTTTCCATTTTTAAGAGAGAGAGAGAGACTGGATGTGGTGGCTCATGTCTGTAATCCCAATGCTTTGGGAGATCAAGGCATGAAGATCACTTGAGCCAGGAGTTCGAGACCAGCCTGGACAAGATGGTGAGTCTCTCCCATCTCTACAAAAGATTTAAAAAATTAGCTTGGTTTGGTGGCACATGCCTGTAGTCCCAGCTACAGGGGAGGCTGAGGCAGGAGGATCACTTGGGGCCCAGGAGGTTGAGGCTGCAGTGAGCCATGTTCATGCCACTACACTCCAGCCTAGGTGACGGAGCAAGACCCTGTCTCAAAAACGAAATAAATAAAATAAAAAATAAAAGAGAAACAAAAAAAGGAACTCATAGTGTAGAGGGCAGATTAGTGCTGAGTTCCTCTTCTGAGTCTCCACTTGCTCTTAGAGGAGCAGCTCTGTGTCTCCTTTGTCCAGCCTCCTCTACTTCCTGTTTCCACATCTTCCCAGCCTCTCCATATGATCACCTCAGTCTCAACAGGAACATCACCAGCTTCTCCCTCCGCACTAGCTAATGGGAATGCCACCAGAACCTTCCTGATGTGTACCAGAAGCAGTTGGGGCCACGCCAGGGAGGAAGGTTATTCTGGCATTTGAAAGAATGAAAACATTGTCCTGTGATACACAGATGTGCACTCAGCATCCACAGGGCTGGCTCAGATGTCAGCCAGGATCTTTGACAAGCAGCTTCTGCTCTTTGAAAACCCCCCTTCTACTTTTTAAAAGAACTCCTGTTCTTTTAAACTTCTATCAGGCTAGAACAGATATTCTAAATCTCATGCAAAGGCAAATACAGGGCCTGTCTTGGAACCATATGAAGATTGAGTTTTGATTTTATCTTCTGTTTATTTATCTGGCAGAGCTGATGTTATGTTCATGGCCGATAGACATGAATGTGGAACTACTCGGACCTGGTGCGTTTCATTCCCCAGCATGCTTACCTTGACTTCTCTTTCATTTATATCCTCTAGTTCAACCAAATTCATAGAAGCATTATCTACTGGAAAATGAAGTTAAAACAAGCTGGGTTCTCTCCAAAAAAAGCAAAACTTGAAATGTTTCTTAAAGGGAGGGAAAATACATCTGCCTTACTCATCACAATCTTCTTCCCATGCTGTCGGCCTTTCTTCCTCTCTCCCTCTCTCTGTCTGTCTCTCGTCACCTTTCAACCCCATCCCCTCTTCAACACTGTGTGGTGCAGGTAAGCTTCTGGGAAGAAAGCAAACAAGAAACAGGAAGCATGACTGAGCTACACCCTTTCTCACCTTATAGGTTTAATAAAACATCCTCCTTCATTGTTGGGATAAGAAGCTTTGGTAAGGAAATGAATGAGCTTTGCTAAGCAAATGAACCAGATTTATGGGCACAAATGCATGCTTTTGTACATTCCACACTGGCCAGATTCACCAAAATAAAATATTCTCCTGCCCCCCCATATTTCAAGGGAAAAAGAGCTTAAGTGGAAGCAAAGCATATACAGACAGAGAGTTTGGCAGCTTAAAAAAAAGTCTTTAAAGATTTTCGTTGAACCTTGGCTTTTGTCTCTAAGCCCTCAGGGGAAAATGTGAGCTTGTTTCCTCACTGAAAAAATATCAGGGCATTTGACAGGCTGAATTCTTTGATCCTCAAATGTTTCGGTGATTTCTCCAGTGCTCCCCCGACGCTCTGTCCCTCTTCACCCCCTACCTAACTGAGGCTTTGTAACCCGATGCTCTATAAAGAGCTTTTCCACAGGAGCATCAAGAGATGTCCTTGCTCAATATTAAACCTGTCCCCCGACTGCCCTCCTTCCAAACACAGTCCCCTCCTGAGGCTTCCACCGCAAGGCTTGGCTGGCAGGAGAAACTGGCCCAGCTGTTTTGAATTAGGGGCAATGGGAGGCTTCCTTGTAATATATGACTTAATCAGTGTCCCTGAAGTAAACAGTCCAAGCTGTGGCTGGAAATGACCCGACATTGGACTTCATCAACCTCCTTTGACTCTGAAGCTGAGAATGAATTTGGATCTCTATAGGTGTGTTATAGGGTCTCATTAGCAGATAGATAGCTGTCCTTGGACCTCTGGAGGAGTGAAGTATATCACGTGGTAGTTGTGTATTATTAGGGTTACCAGATAAAACACGAGGCCCAGTTAAATTTGAGTTTCATATAAATAACAAGTAATCTTTTAGTATAAATATTCCAAATATGGAATGGCAACCATGTTGTAATTGATACTTCAGAAGTGAAAAAGCCACTCTGTTCTTTGTGTTACCTCCTTCCCATTGAGGCAAGGGGGGTCAGCTCCTGTAAGGCTCCATCTGTAAGCCTTGAGTCATTTCTGTTTCTATTGGTTCATGATTTCTCTTTAATACCAGTCTTCCGTCACTTTGACCAGGTGAGGAGTTAGTTAGCCTCATGAGTAAGCAGGGTGACAGCTGTCAACGTGTACCACCCCATAAGCCAGAGGCTGAATGCTTAAAATGTAGTCATTATATAGATCAGTTCCTTTATGTCTTAGAGTTTTGTTAACTACTAGTTGTATTACTCATCATTAAATAAAAAATAGAAACATAAAAAAATACAACATTTGAGTTGTTATAGTTTTCCCTAACTGTAATCATTAAGAGCATTGTGTCAAGTTTTTCAGCTTTATAACAAAGCTTCTTTATAAATCTTATTTCATCGTTATTGTTTAAGGCCTGCATGGAAAATGACTCATGAGAAATGAGGTGGAGATGGCAGAGCTGCTTTGGTATAATACTGAGAAAGGAGTCAGGAGGCTCAAGGAGGTTGCAATGCTCAAATGAATTTACATGTAAGACTAGAGAACCTGTCACCTGACTACGTTCCTTGGGAGGCCTCTGGTATATTCTTTTCACTAAAGGACTAAGGAATGCATTGGCGCAGGGTCTCAATATCTTCAAGCTCAGTGGTTCATGGGAGACGCTACCACAGTACTGGAGAAGCCCTGGGAAGGCAGACAGTCCCAGGGCCTCACCATCCCTGCTTTCTCCCAAACCAAATGGCTCCTACAACAAATTCCAGTTCCTACCAAATGTACCACACTCCTGAAATGGTTGTGAGAGGTGAAGGCTCCTGATTGCCTTCATCCAAGGATACCTTCTCTGTCAGGGAGCAGAGTCTTCCTAGCAGATGTACACCCAAAAGGGCAACTTTTTTGATCACGTAGGCCAGAGCTATAGCTATTGGACAAAATGGGAGGAAAAAACAACAGTAGAAGCTTATTAGATTGGACAAAGGAAAGGAAGCCCCAAATCATCCCTCATGCTAGTTAGGAAAGACAGGGCATTTAGGATTAAAGAGATTTCTCAAGAAACACAACAGGAAATGAGGTGAGGCCTTACAAACAGTGACCAGAAGGATACACTGGGACAATGAAAAACCAGACAAGATTTGCAAGAGCCAATGAGAAGAAGACCAAGACAAGAATCATGGCACTGAACATAAAGGACAATGAAGAGCTTAGCTAGGAAGCACCAACTCCGCACAGGAGGATATAGTAAGAAACGACGAGAGGAAAATTGTTAGCATGGTGCATAAGGCAGCCTAGTCTGCTCACTTAGAAAGTCATAAGGAAAGAGTAAATATATTCACATCATCAACACGGGAGGCAAAAGCAGAGCTAGCTAAAAATTAACATGATGATAAGAGAAAAGGGGGAAAGGAAAGGATTAAAAGAAAAAAGAAGAAAATGAAACAGGCAAAGATACAGAATTTAAAGTTTAATTTTTATTTATTCCTGTTCTCACATTTTATTGTATTTCCCTGGCAGACAGCCCATGTTCTGGTAAGTCTCGGGGAAGGGGAGGGGTTGGCAGAATAATGTCACTGTTGGGATTTGAATCTTATTACTTGGTGCCATTAGTGTTGGGCAGACATTTATAAAAATTACATGCTGTGGTGGCAGTTCATTTTTTTAAAAAAATGAATCTGGAGCTGAAAATTTAGGACAAAGGTGAGGGTTTCAGATTAGTTTAAAAGAAATGAAAGAAAATGGGACAAAGGCGTTGAGAAGGTGGGGAGCCCGCTGGCAGCAATCGGCTCAGAGGGAGCTGGAGAGCCCGTGGGTTAACGAGAATGAGAAGAGCCTGGCTGCCAGATCCCTGATGAGCCAGAGACATTTGCTTCATGGAACTTGTCTTTGGATCCTTGCTTCTCTAGGGATTTCCCATTAAATTAACATTATGGGTTACAAGTGTAGACAAAATCACTGGAATTGTGTTTGGATGGTGGATATATCTATTAGCCCTGCTTTTTCTTCTCTCTCATCTTCATCTTCCATTTTCTTTCTTGGTTTGCTCTCATCTTCTGCTTGGGAAAATATTGACATGTCTCCTTCCCTTCATGTTCCTCTTCTCCATTCTTTTCTCTCCTTTGCTTCTCTTTGCCGTGACAGTGATGGGGCCATATTAAAGTGATGCCTGTCCGAGAACTGCTGCTGCCCACATTCTTCCTGCACAGATTCTGTAGCTGGCACTCTGCTCCCCGGGGATAAGACCTGGCTCCTCACTTAGAGAACTTCCCTAGCCCGTGCATAGTGGTCTTCATAGCAGCTTCTAAGGTTCTTTGGAAGGGTGGCATCCTCCACCCAAGTCAGGGCCTCCCCTGCCTTGCCCCCATCTCCTCGGCCTCTGGAGCATCTTCCCTTCCTCTTCCTTCCTGCTGCAGCTTTGGCAGATCATTTTCTTTTCTTTTCTTTTCTTTTTTTGAGATGGAGTTTTGCTCTTGTTGCCCAGGTTGGAGTGCAATGGCACGATCTCCACTCACTGCAACCTCCGCCTCCCAGGTTCAAGCGATTCTCCTGCCTCAGCTTCTCTTGTAGCTGGGATTACAGGTGCCCGCCAACATGCCCAGCTAATTTTTTGTATATTTAGTAGAGACGGGATTTCACTATGTTGGCCAGGGTAGTCTTGAACTCCTGACCTCTGGTGATCCACCCACCTCAGCCTCCCAAAGTGCTGGGATTACAGGCGTGAGCCACCACGCCTGGCCCGTCAGATCATTTTCTAAAACATTTGCCCAGTGGGAGAAGGAAGGGTTTCAGGTGCATATTTCCCTAAGTAACTTTTTGCTAAAAGGCAGCCTGGGAGAATATTTATAATCCAAATTGTCCACAGAGATTGCCATCCTGTGTGACCCTCATCACCTAAGGGTTCTCTGGGGTCTGAGATGGGGGGAGGTAGAAGGCAGCCTGCAGTGCCCCCTCCCACACACTGCCTGCTCTTGCTTTGTCTCCAAAGAGTGCTGACACCTGCCTTCTGAAAAACAGAGTCTGTAAAGTGATATTTGTCCCTTTCTAATAGCAGAAAAGTTGTCAGACTGGTTCTGAGCCTCCCAGATGCACTGCTCTTTGCTGCACAATTTGATGCATGTTACTGTGTTTTAATCACGAAACTAGTGCATCCAGGATCATTAAAAATGATTTTCATAAGGAAATCTTTCAAAATGATTCCTGGTTGCTCAGTGTCTTACTTTACTTCTGTTACCCTTACTTGCTAGTGTGCGTTTTTGTTATTTATTTGGTGTTGTGCAGATCAGAGAAGCATTTTCACTGGCAGTATCCTCATTTGCATCTCTTTATGTTTTTAAGACAATAAATGGCATTTTACTTCAAAACTCTCTCACATGCATGGACTTAGAAAGATACAGACTAGACTCATATTTCCTGTATTAAAATATTTGCACAAAAACACCATACTTTCTGACTTGTCAAACAAGCTAATGTGTCTCCTGAGAATTGTGTGTTCAGACTTGAAGAACTCCATGAACTTTTTTGTGTGTGAATCATTTGAGCTTTGAATGGGCTTCCTCATGGGGAGATATGATTGCATGAAATATTCGACTTCTACCTGAAATGTATCATGAGGTAGTCTTTCAACAAAGACTGTTAGTTCTACAATGGATAAGCAGTGTTTAAGAAAATAAACTCTGCATGGACAAAAAGCTTTCAGTTTCTTGCATATATTCTGTCTTCTCGGGAGACCAAAGAGCTCTCATGAGCTCATGAAATTTGAAACTCAAAGATTCGTCTAATTGATCTATTTCTGTTTCCACATTTTATTCCCAGTGGCCAGTTTCACACCCATAACATTTAAGAGACTTGGAAAACCTGGGAGATATTTTCAGCCTGTCAGGACGCCTTTTCTTCCCCGCCTTCCTTTGACTTTTTAAAAGGAGCTATTGACTCTCACACTTAATTTTTGCACCAAGTAGCCCATCTCTTAGTCTTTTCAGATCCTTGCAGGGAATTTAAATGATGAAATCCAATTCTCCATAAACAAAGATATTTCATAGGCTTTTAGAAGTGGAAGAGACTTGGAGGACATTCAGTCTTACCCATTTAAATGGCTTCAACCCAGGAAACGATCCAGGTAGAAGGAGAAGGAATCCCACAACACCGGGAGAGACTTCACACAGAAAGAAAAGATCATTTCCACCTTCAGACTCCAGACATCTTTCACCATCGACTCCTGACATCAAAGGGACAAGAAGTGCGGGTGGGACCTAAAGGTTTGACTTTCAGTTTGGGCTTAAAATGAAGTGACAGGGTTTCCCTATAATCAATTTCTTTAACTTCTAGGTAGACTAAAGTGTCTTTCCTTTGAGACCATAGCTGAGATGAGCCCAGCATAATTTCCACTGCCTGCAGCCCACAACCTCATCTTTGGCTCCTACCATTTGGCCCAAAGTCAACTTCTCTCTAACCCCTCCCTCCTTCCTGGGAAGACTCTGTTGCCTGATCTTTATTTTCTTTTCCCACACTCCATTATACAGCACGATATCTGCCTCTGCATTTATTTATTAGGACTCAGATCTGTAATATACAATGGTACCCTTCCTGTATGATGCTGTATCTATGTAACAGAGAGAATGAGAGGCTCTGCCTGCCATGGAACTGTCATGGCCAGAGACTTGCAAAAGAGCTAATCCTCAGGAGGCCCCTCAGAGCCAAATGGCTTTCTCAAAACTTCACCCTCACGATCCAGCGGTCCAGACAGGCAGCCATAAACAGTTCCTTGTGGGGGACTGCATTTGCAACTGGCAACCTTACACCCACATGTCTGGCCCTCATTTAGTATGCTAGCTATATTTTTTAAAAATTAACATTTTGCCTAATAAGCCTCCTCTTTGTCATTGTTGCTCTCGTTCAACATGTCCAAGCAGGCTACAGAGCCAGGGTGTATTTTTCTTTAAGCAGGTAATACAGTCATATGTTTCATAACTCAAAATGACATTTTAACAGTGTGCACTGAGAAGTCTCGCTCCCAGCCCTGACCCTGGGCACCCATTCCCACTCCCCTGTATGTAAGCACTTCTATAAGTTTCTCATCTATCCTTGCAGTGCATCTTTTTATTTTTACTTTTCCATGTTTTTTAAATAACATTTTTTATTTTAGAATAAAAATAACATTTTTTATTTTAGAATAAAAATAAAATTTTTTATTTTAGAGCCAGGCATGGTGGCGAGTGCCTGTAGTCCCAGCTACTCGAGAGGCTGAGGCAGGAGAATGGTGCGAACCTGGGAGGCGGAGCTTGCAGTGAGCGCAGATCGCGCCACTGCACTCCAGCCTGGGCAACAGAGGGAGACTCTGTCTCAAAACTAATGTAATCATTTTTAGATTTACAGAAACATTGCAAAGACAGTAGAGAAAGTTCTTGTATGCCCTCATCCCATCTCCTCTATTGTTATTATCTTACATGGTCATTGTGCATTTGTCACAACTAAGAAGGAAGCACTAACTGGTATGTTACTATTAACTCTGCGTTTTATTCATATTTCACTAGTTTTTCCATGGATGTCCTTTCTCTGGTCTAGGACCCCATCTGAGATCATGCATTGGTTGTCTTGTCTTCTTTGGCTCCTTTTTGCTGTGATAGTTGCTCACATTTTGCTTGGTTTTGACGACCTTGACAGTCCTGAGGAGCACTGTGCTGGGTATTTTGTAGAATGTCCCTCAGTTGGGGTTTGTCTGATGTTTTTCTCATGATGAGACTGGGGTTATGGATTTGGGAGGGGAGACCACAGAGGTATATTGCTACTCCCATCACATCATATCCAGAGATCCATGTGTCCACATGACTTATTATCCTTGATGTGAACCTTGATCACCTGGCCAGTGTAGTGTCTGCAGGTTCCTCCATCATGAAGCTACTTCCCCCACCCTCTCTTTTCATGTTCCACTCTTTGGAAGCAAGTTTCTGAGAGCAGCTGCACTCAAGAGGGTCTACAGTGTTTCTTCATCTGTGCGTGGAAAATTGGCAGGGCCCTTAGGAGTGACAAATCTGTGCTAAGACTATTCCTCCAAGTGGTACTTTCCTAGCAGGATCTCACCTCCCAACAGGACTCACACATTGTCAGAAGCAGTTCATGCACTTCCCAGGATACTGGGCTTTTGCTCTGCCATTTTAATTATGTTTCCTACCTAAGCCCTCTGATTCAAAAGCAGCTTTGGCCGGTGTGAGCTCCATACCCTCTAGTCTACACTAGGACAATGCTCTCTCCATTAAGGTTCAGTGGCTTTGCGTTGGATTTTGTTTTGATCTGAGCCCTGAAAAAGAGTGTGTTTGGATACAATAGAGTATCCAAAGAGCGGATGGTTATTTGGATACTTGCACACAGGTTTAAAATTAAACATGTCTGCTTTTTAGTTCTAGCTCTGGAAATTTCTGTGGGGAAATAAACATCTTTTAATCTATTTCTGTGTTACCACGGACTCCTGCACTGTAGGCTTGGGAAATTCATTTTGCCTCCCAGTCTCAGAGTTCCTTCTTGCCAAGTGGAGATGACAGCGTCAGGCCCGGGCTGCATATCAGGTCCGGGCTGCATATCCTCCCAAGCGCTCTGTGCTGGACTGGATGGACCCAAGCAGGCAGCTCCCGATGTTAAAGGTGGTGTGCTGTGAAGACACTGAGTGCAGAATGCCCACTCTGTCCTCTGTGAGGGGCTCACAGGCCACGCAGCAGGGAGTGGGAGTGCTCCGCGGTTCTGGGAGAAATAGCTCCACCCACATATGAGTAAGTGTTGTCTGCTCTGTTATTGCAGCAGTAGCACCAAATTTCTTCCACTGTCAGTTTATAAAAATAAGAGAGAAAACAACCTATTCTGATGAAAGAGTGTAAACATTCTTGGAAGACATACTTTTTTTTTTTTTTTTTAGAGACAGGATCTTGCTGTGTTGTGCAGGCTGGAGTGCAGTGGCACAATCTCTCGGCTCACTGAAACCTCTGCTTTGCAGGCTTAAGCAATTCTCCAGCCACATCTTCCCATATAGCTAGAATTACAGGTGTGCGCCACCAACACTCAACTAATTTTTTTATTTTTTGTAAAGCTGGGGTTTTACAAAAACCTGTTGCCAAGACTGGGAAAACATAAATATAATCTCAAGAGTGGGAATGTTTTTAATGAGAAGTAAAATATCAGGTCAACTGATATGGCTTGTAGAACTGACAAAATGAAAATTCATTTTACCGAAATCTGGCAGCCCCTTCAAGACTCTGCTGAAGACTCACCTCTGTTAAAGCACAGTCTTAACTGTAGGTGAATCATACCATGTTAAATTCTCAGTACTCACTCATTCTTTCAACCAGTAAGCATTTATTGGCCTCCACTCTGAGCCAGGCACTGTGTTAGTTATTCATCCTAAAGAGCATGAAAAATATTGTTCTAAGTGTCAGCACTACCTTCATGACTCATTAAAATCTTTTAAATACATTTATCCAGGACCAAAATATACATCTTCAAGCCAAAGATTATATTATTCCTTGGCCACACCTTCCAGCAAGTCATCATTTCTCTAACACAAACTACCCTGGCCCCAGAGAAAGTCAGGAGAGGAAAGTATGTGTGGGATGTTGTGGGTCGATCACATTAAAAGGATGTGACAACTTGATGTGGGTTTGTGATATTTCAATTGGCTTATACCAGGCAGGGGTGACAGATAGATTTATGTGGGGCAACTGTGTCCTACTCCTTTTGCATTCCTTAATCACAAAAATGTGGCAGAAAACTAGATGTTGTAGATAGACCATGGAATTATGTGGTTTCCACAAAGCATTGTATTTGGCAGTGGTTGGGAGACAACGGTTGTTCTCTAAAGATTCTGGGTTCTCTTAAACATGAAGGCAAACATTTGGGCATTCAGTCAATCCCAACAAAGGCCTAAATATTATTATATCCAGGGCTTGTCTTGTGCTATGTGCTGAGCGAGCCATTGGCTGATGATAGAAGAGGCTCCCCTACCCAAAAATATTCTACCCCTCACCCTCTTCCACTTCCCATCACCACCATTTATTCCTTGCCTTCCCTTCCCACTACCAAATCTCTCTCAGATCTCCTTGGCTGCCACCCCTAGGCTTTTCACAGTGAAAGTCCTAGTGTACAATACATCTACTGAGATGGGTAATGCCTTGGTCCATTGTCAGCCATTAACCACCTAAATTTGTTTATCAGATTAACTTAGCCACTTTGCAAGGCCCAGAGAGAATAGGAGGACAAGTGATTTATTGATTTTTGGTGGCAGAGAAGAAAAACCTAGAACAAAAGAATCTAAATAAATTGGCAGTATAGAACAGCAGTTATTCATGTGGTTCTCAAAGTCAGACTGCTTTCCTCGTTTACTCACTCTGTCATCTCCAAGAAGTTTCTTAACTGTTTTTCCTGCATTGGTACAACAGGAATGACAATAATAAGAGTACCTGCCTTATAAGATTGCTGTTGTGGCCGGGCGCGGTGACTCACGCCTGTAATCCCAGACTTTAGGGAGGCTGAGGCAGGGGGATCATGAGGTCAGAAGATCAAGACCATCCTGGCTAACACAGTGAAACCCCGTCTCTACTAAAAACACAAAAAATTAGCCAGGCATGGTGGCGAGTGCCTGTAGTCCCAGCTACTCGAGAGGCTGAGACAGGAGAATGGTGCGAACCCGGGAGGCAGAGCTTGCAGTGAGCGGAGATGGTGGCACTGGACTCCAGCCTGGGGGACAGAATGAGACTCCATCTCAAAAATAAATAAATGAATAAGATAGAAAGATTGCAGTTGTGAGGGTTAAATGAGAACATTTTATGTTAATGCATGGTAATGCCTGGCATATATTAGGTTGGTGCAAAAGTGATTGTGGTTTTGCCATTACTTTTAAATGGCAAAACTGTGATTATTTTGCAGCAATCTAATAGTAAGTGCTTGATAAATACGACATCTTGAAGAGAGACCTGAGTAGCCAGATGTTAGCATGAGGGCCCTGGGGATTTTAATCACGTGCAGAGGGTAGAGAAACATTCCTGGGTAAAATATATTTGAAAACAAAGGCTCATAATAGTTTTGCTAGCAATTTGTTTCTACCCTACATGTGGCACCCACAAACTTTTCTTCTTAACACTCCCTAAATACTTTACAGGTTTCCATCAACAATCAACAAAGGGATTGCCTGCTCCAGTTTCTGCAAGGAGTATCCACTTACATTGTCCCAAAGGAAGGAGGACTCACGTTTTCTGAGTCATGGGTCAAATGTTATCAAGTTTTTCATTCATTATACAGTAGAGAAGAGGCTAGGATCATGTCCACCCTGGGTCACTACAGTAGCTTGGGTGACAAGTAACTTGGCCATTGAATCCCCAGGAGAGAAGAAATGCTTGAGTCCAATCATTTATACAAATACAAGGACAGAAACAAGGTCAAAAGTTGAAGTATAGAAGACAGAGAGAAAAGCAATTTTTAAAGTCTAGACAGCATATTAACAGCAAGGGCTTAATGTGTTGTACTCTGTTTACAGGGGCTTTTTGCTGACAGCACAGAACCTGAGCCCTCCTCTCTCCTCATAGCAAGTTCCCTTCTGCTGTGTCAGTAGAAGCCACCTCTTCTCAATCCTTGGAGGATTGGCGATCAGAGCTTGTACTTGGTGTCTGCAGAACAACGGGAAACAGGAAAGGGAAGCACATCTTGAGGAATGACAATATTGGATAGAAGGTGAATCTATCACATCAGTCTGGTAGCAGCTCACAGTTGTATTTTAGCCTCCCAAGATTTTTTTTCTAGTAGCAAATGAAAGGATAGATGAATAAGAGATCATCAAACCTTTTCTATACGTATTTTGCTTTCCTAAGGAAAGCAATTTGGGAAAGAGTTTTTCTTTCCTTTTTAAGCATGTTTCTGAGGTTACAAAATGTGTCAGGTACCGTGGCTCATGTCACTAATCCCAGCACTTTGGGAGGCCAAGGCAGGAGGATTGTTTGAGCCCAGTAGTTCAAGACCAGCCTGGGCAACATAGTGAGATCCCGTCTCTTTAAAACCATTTTTTTCATTTAAAAAATATATAAATAAAATTATAAAATGACTTTAATTAGAGTATTGGGGCAGTGCCTGGTGGGAATGTAAATGCATTTCACCTTTCTGGAAGGCAATTTGACAATATGTAACAACAAACCATCAAAACAGGCATATCCTCAACCCAGAAGTTCCACTGGTAGGACTTTATACTATGAGGACAGTAGCATAAATATTTAGATAAGAGACCATTCTCATAATATAATTTGTAATAACTCCCCAAATGGAAATAATCGAAAGACTCCAAAATAGAGGATGTGTTATATATAATACAGTGGGTATACCAAGCAGCCACTGAACACCTTCTTTAGAGAAGTTTTTAATAGCATTGAAATATAAAGCAGTGTTTAAGATTCATTGAGGGTTGGTGGGCAGGTGCTAAGTGTACTGTACGATGGACTCCTGAACCTGGAGACAGATTGCAGGAAGGACTGATCTCTCAGGGTAAAAAAGGCAAGAAGGCTTTTAGCTGCCTGAATAAAATTCTGCCAACGAGACCAAAGCTAGCTATGGAATCTGTCTGCCATTGTTCACCTGAGGCACCTGAATGAATGAGCAGATTTCTCATAATTTGTGTACTGAGCTCTGGTTACATAAGCCACTAGCTGTTTGTGTAAATGGCTGTTTTACCCTTTGCTGAATTGGAAGGAGTCTGTTTGATTAGAACAGTTTATATAACTGAAATCTGAGACCGAAGGGAAGATTTGGCGGGGACTGTTGATTGCATTGGAGGGTGGATTGGAAAGGAAACTTTTCCAGGGTGAGAGGCTCTTATTTTGAGGCACTGATGTGGAACAAATTGTCCCCAACACCCCACCTAACCACATTAACACACAGCGGGATCTAGCCCATCGATAGAAATGGGCTCTATTCCTTCTTCCAGGGGGAGAACAGATCTGTTTCTTTCCAAGGATCAAGCCAGGTTAACACACATGTGCACAGAAGCCAGTCAGAATGCAATGTCGACGGCATGGGCTCCATCAACATTCCAACCCTCCCTGCTTTTTAAAGCACAAAAAACATTTTCAGAAAGGTTTTTTGAGGTGGGATTTTATTTTTGTAAGAGTGGGTGTGTTTGTTGTCTTTTTTCCTCTTTAAAACTTTTCCCCTTTTTTCCTTCCTGAATTTTAATGAGTTCTTAAGTAGGAGTCTGCCAGGATTTTAACATTCAACGAAAAAAGGTACAGGACCTTCCTCTCTCTGCAAAGCCAGCCTCGGGTGCATTTTCCAGGTCTTTCTCCCACACCCACTCAGCTTACACCTTAGAGGCTGTGTGGGTGCTGGCCAAAGCCTCCTGCTTCCAATGCATACGCTTCCTGTTTTGTCTTTCACCTCATTTGGACCCTGGGGTAGACTCAGTTCTCATCTTTAGAATCTGTTATTTCAGTTTTTGGTCTCAATGTCACTTAATCAGGAAAATGCTAATTCCTCAGGAGGGAGAATAAAGTCATGACTCTCTTCGTAGGTTTATGTTAAAATCTCCTAGGAGCCCCTCAGCAAGTAGCCCAACTCCTTACCTTTAATTTTCCATCTGTAAAGGGAAAACTGTAATGTGTGTTTAGTCCTCAAATGCAGTAACACCTGAGAGCCATTTGGGAGCAACTTAGGTTGTGTCTCATTCTCTGAAAAGGTGTAGAGAATGTGTCAGATCATTTAAATCGCATGCATCTTCATATGTACAAATCAAATGTGTTTCCATCTCTATGTATGATAGCAGTGTTTATTCACAAATGTGCACATTACAGAGAAGCTGTATGCAAACTCTGACCACTGTCTCCCAACACATACAATGGTTTTCTGTGGGATCCCCTCTCACTTCAGCTACTTGCCAATCCCTGCCCTCACCAAGAAGGCCCCCTTCTAATTCGGAACTCTGCCCTCAGGAAGAATTTTGTTGTTCAAATTTCATACCAGAGGAACTACAGTCTTGTTAAAATAGTAACAAAGGTGTGAATTACTTAGTGTGGTTGATCCTGGAGAGGAGAGGTGCTTATTTCTTCTACTCCAGGATGTCCTCTATTATAAAGTCCACCATCAGTTTAATATAGTAATAGCTTTGTCTTTCCTAGAGGAAGGGAAGACTACTACATTGATTATATTCATTAACAAGGAGATACATTCCAAGTTCAAGGGCAGGAAAATGGACATTATCATTTGTTTACTGTGGTTAAGAAAGCGCAGACTCTGGAACAGATTGCCTGGATCAGATCTCTCCAACACTGAATAGCTAGCTGTGTGACCTTGGGCAAGTGACAACTTCTCTGTGCCTCATTTCTTCAACCATGAAACCAAGATAATAGTATTTCTCTTACAAGGTTATTGCAAGGACTAAACGATTCAATACACACAGGGTTATTGCAAGAACTAAACAATTCAATACACAAAGTACTTAGAACAGTGCTTGGTAACTGATCAATACATTTAAGAATTGCTAATCCAAGTGAATCTGCTTTTTTTTTTTTTTTGGTGGGGGGGGATGGAGTCTCACTCTGTCACCCAGGCTGGAGTGCAATAGCGCAGTCTCGGCTCACTGCAAGCTCCACCTCCCGGGTTCACGCCATTCTCCCACCTCAGCCTCCCGAGTAGCTGGGACTACAGGCGACCGCCACCATGCCCAATTAATTTTGTTTTTGTATTTTTAGTAGAGATGGGGTTTCACCATGTTAGCCAGGATGGTCTCAGTCTCCTGACCTCATGATCCGCCCGCCTCGGCCTCCCAAAGTGCTGGGATTGCAGGTGTGAGCCACCGCGCCTGACCAAATCTTTAATTTTCTTATTCCTGAAACTTGGCAGTGCATGAAAAATATTTTTTTCTAATTCCATACAAATCTGGTGAAATGTGGATATCTTCTCTCCCCTCCCCATGAAATACAAATCTGTTTAGACACACAAAATAGGTTCATGGGTGCGATGACATTGAAAAAAGCTCCCCTTCTTCCTGCTAACCACAATCATACAACATAGTCACACAACACTGCTAACACTAGATGTGTTTCCCCACACACCAAGCAAGTAATCCTCCAGTAACAGACATCAGCTGGATGTCCTCTAATTCAATTCAACCTGACACTCTCTACCTGGACACAGCGTCAGATCCCACAGGTTGAGGGTTCAGTCCCCAAGACAGCCACCTCCCCTACTGCCCAACTTCAGATGCCAATCACAAGCCGCAGGTTGTTTTGCTTGTGCTTCTGACCCATCTGCTATAAATGGGGGTTCCCACAATCCCCTCCTATGGTTTGATTAATTTGTTAGAATGGCTCACAGAACACAGGGAAACCAGCTTATTATAAAGGATATTTTATTTTATTTTTTTGAGACCGAGTCTTGCTCTGTCGCCCAGGCTGGAATACAGTAGAATGATCTCAGCTCACCGCAACCTATGTCTCCTGGGTTCAAACAATTCTTGTGCCTCAATCTACTGAGTAGCTGGGATTACAGGCTTGTGCCACCATGCCCAGTTAATTTTTTTATTTTTAGTAGAGACAGGGTTTCACCACATTGGCCAGGCTGGTCTCCAACTCCTGGGCTCAAGCCATCCACCCGCTTCAGCCTCCCAAAATGGTGGGATTACAGGGGTGAGCCGCCGTGTCTGGCCGGAATATTTTAAATGATACAAATGAACAGCCAGATGAAGAGATACATATGGTAAAGTCTGGAAGTGTCCCTAATACTGGAGCCTCTGTCCCCTTTGAGTTGGGGAATGAATACCCAGGATGTAGAGGTGTTCTGTTCCCCTTCTTGGATGCTCCCCCTCCCACACACCCAGTCCTTTTGGGTTTTTCTGAAAGCTTCATTACATAGGCTTAATTGATTAAATCATTGACCATTGGTGTTCAACTTAACTTTAAGCCCTCTCCCTTCCCCTGAGATTAGGGGATGGGGCTGAAAGTCCCAACCCTCTAATCATGCCTTGGTATTCATGTGACCACACCCCAACCCAGGGGTTGCCAACCATCAGTCAACTCATTAGCACAGAAAAAGGCTTTGGCAATTCCAAGGATTTTAAAAGTTATATGTGCCAGGAAACAGAGATCAAATATATATTTCATAGTATCATTGTCCACCCCTACTCTTCAAACACCAATCCCTTACATCAAAAGGATATAAAAACTCAAAAGATACTGCCATATTACCAGAAACCAATTCAGTTATTAACAGTTGGTCTAGTCCATCATATGGTATGAATATGTCTCCCAGGGTGAGGCCACTCAGGTTTGCAGACTTCCATTTGATCTTTTCAGGCTCCAAAAGCCAGAGTGCCAACCTGGGCAACATAGTGAGACCTTGTCTCTACAAATAATTTAAAAATTAGCTAAGTGTAGTGGTGCACACCTGTAACCCCAGCTACTCAGGAGGCTGAGGCAGGAGGACTGCTTGAGCCCAAGAGGTTGAGGCTGCAGTGAGCCATAATCAAGCCACTGCACTCCACTCTGGGTGATAGAGTGAGACCTTGTCTCAAAAAAAGAGAAAGAAAAAGAAAAAAAGTCAGAGTGGCCTCAGCAAACATATAGTTTACATCTGATATAATTGAGCTAAGAGACAATGTCATCTCTTTCTCTGAGCCTCTCTCAAGGTATATTAATACAATATTGGATGATATGGTTTGGCTGTGTCCCCACCCAAATCTTATCTTGAATTGTAGTTCCCATAATCCTCATGTGTGGTGGGAGACACCTCCTGGGATGTAATTTAGTCATGAGGGCAGTTACCCTCTTGCTGTTCTCATAATAGTGAGTTAGTTATCACGAGATCTGGATGGTTTTATAAGGGGCTTTTCCCCCTTTTGCTTGGCACTTCTCCTTGCTGCTGCCATGCCATGTAAAGTTTCACCATGATTATAAGTTTCCTGAGGGCTCCGCAGCCATGCTGAACAGAGAGTCAATTAAACCTCTTTCCTTTATAAATTACCCAGTCTCAGGTATGTCTTTTTTAGCAGCATGAGAATGGACTAATACATTGGTTTTCCCTTATTCCATAACCCGTTTACTTATTCTTTTACCCTCGGCTACTATTTCTCTTTCTCTGCATTTATACCCAAACTTTTCCACCTTTGGAAGGAACACTGTGCTGGTCTACACCACAGGCGTAATACTAGTCTAGCAAATACCTCTCCCTCAATCCATTCCTATTCAGATAAGGTAGCATTACTCAGGTGCAGAATTAGTGAGCTATTTTTACCACTAGGCAGGCAATACAGCTGCATTCACTGTTAACCCCAATTTTGCCAGATGGGATGAAGGCATAACCCACCCCTATTAGGCCCTTAGACATTCTGACATAAGGTTTAAAAACATAGTTACCATTTCTTGCTTAGGAATCATCCCTGTTTCCAGTACTTGTTATTACAGCCCTGGTCCTGTGACTACTGCATTAGGTAAGTGGAGGAAATTGAGCTGATGTGGGGAAGAGAGGAAAACAAGGTATAGTCGTTATACCAGTGTGCTGCTCCCTTGGTAAGAATTGCATAGTCATCCCGGCATCCCACCTTACCCACTCTTCCCCGTCTCCACCAGAAAGCAGAGGAAACTCTAGGGGGGACACTCCTTTAGTCCCACTCATGTTGAGCATGAGCACACACTCATGAAGGTGTACAAACCAGCCCTTCCTGCATTTATCTCTCCCACCTTAGACAACCAACATTTTAATTGCATGTTCTGCTTCTCTGTTAAACTATAACTCTGAGAAGGATAACTCTCTGCCCATTGCTGTACAGTGTGTTCCTTGGTCTAAAGAAATGAAGGTCAGCTGTCCAAATTCACGCAATATCATCTGTTCTGGTTTTTTATAGCACTCTGAGCATTTGCATCTTCCACTGTGTAAGCAAAGCCAAATCCAGAATCAGTGTCTATTTCTGTCAAGACCCATTCATAGTCCCTCAGGGCCATCAGCATCAGTCTCACTTGCCAGCTATGTTCAGGGCCTTCCAAGCAGGGAATCTGCCACATAGTCATAGGCAGTCTCTGTCTCTTTTGCTGACAAACAGAACAGTTTTTACTGGCATTTTGTGTCCCAGAAGATGTTGGAGGAACATGTCTAGATTAGCTCATCTCTGCACTGCTGCACAACCCCCATATCCACTCATGTTATAGACCTAAGTGGCCCCCTTGAGCAAGCACATGGGGATATCTACTTAATGATTCCAGACACCCGGAGGGAGTTATTCTGATGGGCATTGAGATGCCTACCTTAAGGCACACCTTAAACTTCCATAGTAATTTCCAAAGGACCATGCTCCATATGGGCATCCCTTTAAGAGGCCAGATTTCCTTTGCCCTCCTATACCATCCGGCCTTTGGTCACTGGTTGTGAGTCAGTAGAAACCCAAACCTAGAGGCTTTTAGCACTGTTCAATATTTTCCATCACTGCTAGGAAAACAGCGTGCAATTCAGCTCACCATGCTAATTTGCTTTTACCTTCTTCAGTCAGAGAGTGGCATCATTCCCAGTGGTATGTTGCCCATTCACCATGGAACTGCCACCCACAAACCAAGAAGCTCTTTGTCAGTCAAGTGACAGAGTCCAGCAGCCCCTCACACAGTTCCAGAGTCAGTCCTAGGGGAAAAGTAGCTCCTTGCTTGTGAGAATCTCCTTGAATTCCTCAGGTAGCATGACCCTGTATAAAACTTTCCATTTTATTAGCAACTCTTCTGGGCACTGCTGTCCACATTAGAGTGATTCTCTAACACCCATGGGTGTTTCGGGTTTCAGGATCATTTTATATGCTTCAGTCATAAGGGTACCTTACATGAATGTCCCATAGCAAGGTAAATGCCCCTCAAATGGAAAATCTCTAGTTCAAAGCCCTAGTAGTTGTGTTACTGGAAAAAGGTCCCAATCCAGACCTCAAGAGATGGTTCTTGGAGCTCGCGCAAGAAAGAGTTCAGGCGAGTCCACAGAGTAAAGTGAAAACAAGTTTATTAAGAAAGTAAAGGAATAGGCTGGGCATGGTGGCTCATTGCCTATAATCCCAGCACTTTGGGAGGCCAAGGCAGGGGGATCACGAGGTCAGGAGTTTGAGATCAGCCTGACCAACATGGTGAAACCCCGTCTCTAAAAAAATACAAAAATTAGCCAGGCATGGTGGCGCACACCTGTAATCTTAGCTACTCAAGAGGCTGACGCAGAAGAATCGCTTGAACCCAGGAGGCAGAGGTTGCAGTGAGCTGAGATCACGCCACTGTGCTCCAGCCTGGGCAAAAGAGTGAGACTCCATCTCAAAAAAAAATGAGAGTAAAAGAACAAAGAATGGCTACTCCATAGGCAGAGCAGCAGCATGGCTGCTCGACTGTGTATACTTACAGCTATTTCTTGATTATATGCTAAACAAGGGATGGATTATTCATGAGTTTTCCTGGAAAGAGGTGGGCAATTCCTGGAAGTGAGGGTTCTTCCCCTTTTTAGGCTATATAGGATAACTTCCTGACATTGCCATGGCATTTGTAAATTGTTGTGGAGCTGGTGGGAGTGTCTTTTAGTATGCTAATGCGTTATAATTATAATATATTAATATAATGAGCAGCAAAGACGACCAGAGGTCACTTTCATTGCCATCTTGGTTGTGGTAGGTTTTGACTGGCTTCTTTACCACATCCTGTTTTATCACAAGGGTCTTTGTGACCTGTATCTTGTGCTGACCGTCTATCTGATCCTATGACTAAGAAAGGCTAATATCCAGAACCTACAAAGAACTCAAAACAAATTTACAAGAAAAAAAAAAAACAACCCCGCATCAAGAAAGTTGCCAAAGGTTTATGAACGACATTCTCAAAAGAAGATTGCATATAGCCAACAGACACATGAAAAAATGCTCATCATCACTGGCCATCAGAGAAATGCCAAATTCAAACCGACAATGAGATACCATTCTCACACCAGTTAGATGGCAATCATTAAAAAGTCAGGAAAACAACAGGTGCTGGAGACAATGTGGAGAAATAGAAACACTTTTACACTGCTTGGCTGGGATTGTCCAACTAGTTCAACCATTATGGAAACAGATATTGGCGATTCCTCAAGATCTAGAACGTAGAAATATCATATGACCCAGCCATCCATTACTGGGGTATATCCACAAGGATATAAAGCCATGCTGCTATAAAGACACAGCACACATATGTATTCGGCCCACTTATTCACAATAGCCAAAGACTTGGAATCAACCAAACGTCCATCAGTGCAGACTGGATTAAGAAATGTGCACATATACACAATGGAATACTATGCAGCCATAAAAAGGGATGAGTTTGCGTCCTTTGTAGGGACTGGATGCAGGTGGAAACATCTCGAGCAACTATTGCAGAGCAGCAAAACCAAACACCGCATGTTCTCGACTCGACTAGGTGGGAACTGATGAATGAGATCACGTTGCGACTGCAGGAAGGCGAACCATCACACACTGGGCGGCCTATCTTATGGCGAGGGGGGAGGGGGGGACGGGATTGCACATTTGGGGTGTTATAGCTCGATGTAAATGACAAGCGTTGATGCGGTGCTGACGAGTTGATGGGTGCCGCACCACAACATGGCACAAGTTACATATGCTAACAAACCTGCACGTTGTGCACATGTCCCTTAGAACTTTAAGCATAATAAAAAAAAAAAAAAAAAAAAAAAAAAAAAAAAAAGAACGCCTAACCACCTGGGAAGGCAGCCCAGTAGGTCTCAGCCTTATTTTTTACCCAGCCCCTATTCAAGATGGAGTCACTCTGGTTCGAACGTTTCACAGTTGTCACTGGGAGGTGTTCACTTTTGAGCCATAAGCCCTGGTCTATGTTCCATATAGGACTATCAAACAAAGAATTTGCCCCTACCAGCACTTGAGCTTCTATACTACACTGTGTGGGCTCAGGCAATCTTACTAGTTCTCAATTAACTTGCCCAATTAATAGTGATTGAAGGGCAGATTTTCCCTTCTGTTTTGCAGTAGTAGGTATGGGAAACATTTCCCAGTCAGATACAATGTCCATCTCCGAAATACAATCAGGCAAAAGAGATGCAACCACTTTACATAAAGCATGTTTAAATATACTAATCCTCCTACCAACTTTTATGTTTGTTAAAAGACAAACTTTTTTTTTTTTTTGAGATGGAGTCTCGCTCTGTCGCCCAGGCTGGAGTGCAGTGGCCGGATCTCAGCTCACTGCAAGCTCTGCCTCCCGGGTTTACGCCATTCTCCTGCCTTAGCCTCCTGAGTAGCTGGGACTACAGGCGCCGGCCACCTCACCCGGCTAGTTTTTTTTTTTTTTTTTTTTTTTTTTTTTGAAAGACTGGGTTTCGCCGGGTTAGCCAGGATGGTCTCGATCTCCTGACCTCATGATCCTCCCGGCTCGGCCTCCCAAAGTGCTGGGATTACAGGCTTGAGCCACCGTGCCCGGCCTAAAAGATAAACTTTAGACAAATTAAATTTAATAGTCTAATTGAGCAAAGAATGATTCACAAATCGGGCAGCCCCAGAATGAGATTAGGTTCAGATGACTCTGGGGCTGCCACACGGTCAGATAACATGTATGGACAGAAAAAAGAAAGTGACATACAGCAAACAGGAGTGTAAACGAAAAATAAAATTCTAAGCACCCCCAACCAGCTAAATGGACCCTTCCTCTTGGCCAAGGGTATTCCAAAGTTAAGTAGTTCAGGCCATGATAGTAAGCAGGTGTTGGACTTGCCTTGTGATACCCTCCTTTTTCTGGAATTCAGGCATAACTGCCCAGCATTAATATTAAAACAGAGATCTTAAAATTTTTGTAGCAATAAGACACCAAATTCCAGTGACTCATGCCTGTAATCCCAGCACTTTGGAAGGCCGAGGCAGGCAGATGCCATGAGGTCAGGAGTTTGAGAGCAGCCTGGCCGACATGGTCAAACCCTGTCTCTACTAAAAATACAAAAATTAGCTGGGCCTGGTGGTATCAGAGGCATGTGAACCAGAGCAACTCCATCTTAAATAGGAGATAGGTAAAATAAGGCTGAAACCTACTGGGCTGCATTCCCAGATTGTTAAGGTGTTCTAAGTCACAGGATGAGATAGGAGGTCGGCACAAGATACAGGTCATAAAGACCTTGCTGAAAAATAGGTTGCAGTAAAGAAGCTGGCTCAATCCCACCAAAACCAAGATGGCCATGAGAGTGACCTCTGATGTCCTCACTACTACAATCCCATCAGCACCATGACAGTTCAGAAATGTCATGGCAATGTCAGGAAGTTACCTTATATGGTCTAAAAAGGGGATGCATGAATAATCCACCCCTTGTTTATCATCAAGAAATAACCATGAAAATGGGCAACCAGCAGCTCTCGGGGCTGCTCTGTCTATGCAGTAGACATTCCTTTATTCCTTTACTTTTTTAATAAACTTGCTTTCTCTTTACTCTATGGAATCGCCCTGAATTCTTTCTTGCATGAAATCCAAGAAACCTTTTTTGGGATCTGGATATGAACCCCCTTCCTGTAACAGTGACAAGCGCCTGTGGTCCCAGCTACTCAGGAGGCTGAGGCAGGAGAATCGCTTGAACCCAGGAGATGGAGGTTGCAGTGAGCTGAGGTCATGCCACTGCACTCCAGCCTGGGTGACAGACCAAGACTCCGTCTCCAAAAAAATATATATATATATACCAAATTCCAGCCTGGCTCTAGTATAGCATCACATGACAGATAGCAGGTCCTAAAAGAAATCGAAGTATTTTACCCTAAAATACATTTCTTTGACATATTTTGAAATGGCCTTGCAAAGCTGTCTCTTGTGAAAAAAATCTACATTCTGTAGAGAATTCCTTCCCCTTTCCAGCTCTTCATCCTGATCAGGAGAGAATTAACTAAGAGTCTGACAGCTTTTTAAGTCTGATAAGAAACATTTACAATCTATTCTCTCTGAATCCTGTTACCTGAGGCTTCATCTGCATAATAAGAATCTTGGTCTCCACAAACCCTTATCTTAACCCAGACACCCCTTTCTGTGGATTCAGGACTTTAGATAAACTCAATCAATTGCCAATCGGAAAATCTTTGAACCCACCTATGACCGGGAAACCTGTGTCCTACCTCCAGTTGTCCCCCGTTTCCTGACCAAACCAATGTATATCTTACATGATTGATTCGTGTCTTAGTGTCCTATGTCTCCCTAAAATGTATAAAACCAAGCTGTAACCTAACCATCTTGGGCACTTGTGGTCAGGCCCTCCTGTGGCATGTCCTTAACCTTGGCAAAATAAACTTCTAAATTGATTGAGACTTGTCTCAGATACTTTTTGGTTACAGAGGTACAGAAACAACTGTATTGGTTACAGCTTGGCATTTGCCTTGTTTAAGCAAGGCTTGAAGAGTTGGCTGCCTGTGACTGGCTGAGATTCAGCAACTTGTTGCAAAGTAGTAACAGTCTGTTTATACATCCAGTTAGGTTAGGGTTCACTATGTATGGAGAAACCTAAACTATGTAAGGAGGCAGCTTTAGACTAAATTAATTTAACATCCTAATTCCGTCAACTCTTACTTTCCTGACTACAGCCTCCATTAGGATTTTACAGACAGGTTTTGAAATCACAGTACATTGGGTTCCTGTGTCAAGGAGCCCTGGAAATTCTCCACCCCTGACCATTTTACCCACTCTTGTGCAAAGGGCCTTTGGGTCCCTGACAGGAGGTTGAGCCAAGGGACCCCAGCCCTTTTGTCAATCTTTATCTTGATTAATCTGCCTGACTGTTGCTTTAGACAATTTTACATCATTTTTCTCATTATAATCTATGCCTCCTGACTTTTCGTATTTCTCCAAACGAGGGTAAATACAGCAAACCTGTCTGGAGCCCTTTAATGTTGGTCCATCCAACCTTAAGAGCTTTGTTTCGACCCCATACGTTTCCATTTTATTCACCCCATTTCTTGATAATCATATAAAGATTTCCACCCTGCTCAGACAAATCCCATGACTCTCCTCTTTTTCCTTTTAGTTTCACCTTTATCAATGTTTTCTTTATTCACCTTATTTCTTAATAACCATTTAAAAATGTTCACCTTCCTGGAAAGTTCTTTTACTCTCTTCTCTGTCTTTTCCCATTCTCTTGTTAATTAATGTAACATTTTAATTAGCATCTGTAAGACCCATGAGGGGAAGCTGTGACAACAAACTGGATAAAGCTTCTCGAACTTTATTTTGGGTTTGCTAAACAGTAAGGTTATATGGGGATCTACATTAAAGGTGCCCCCTTAATAACAGAATTTACAAAATTCAGCAGGTGAACATCCCAGTCATTACAAAACTGGTCCCACATGGCTTGCATATGAAGCATATCAGCTGCTGTAACTGGAGTGTTCCACTTAGCATTTCTAGGTGGAGTCTGGCAATCTCCATCCTCAGAGTAAACAGACCTTAAGATGACTTTTATCCAGTTCACCAGGCTGGCTGTTCCCTCAGGAATCACCTCCAGTCCATGACTGTTCCACAGTGAGCTGTGGATATTGCATCAACCCAAACATATCTCTTCCACCCTGCAGCATTTAAAACCAAAGATACTGCCTGTAAATTAGTTACTCTCACAATCCATTTTAGTAAAGGTTCTTCAGGAAGCTGATGATACTGCAAGGCTCTTGTATTGGTTCAAGCCCCAAGAGCGCACCAACAAACAAGACAAGGTGGTGTGAACCAACACGCTGTTTTAATGAGCGCCTGGATGCATGTGGGCTGAGGCCTAAAATGGCGTCAGCACCAAATGAGGACAGGGCAGGGGTTTTATGGTCTCCTATAAACAGGAAGTGTCTCAATATGAGGTAACTGCTTCGAGTTACCCAGATGGCTTCTCTCTCCATCTTCAGGGGGTACGTGTTTTTTGGCCAGCTCTCTTCCTGCTTCTGCTATCTTGCTGAAGCACGCTGCTGGCGCAACTGGTCTTGCCTTGGGATTGGGCCTGAGAAGGGAGGAATTATTCATTCCCTTAAGCCTTCAGGTCGAGGGGAGAATCTTTCAGATGCCAGTCTACAAAATGAAACAATTCCTTCACACTACACCCTCTGGTTTCAGTAGCTTCTTTGTTTTGCCCTTTCCACACACTGACTCCTTCTTGGTAAACACAGGTCTTAGAGGCACTTTCTGTAATCCTGGCATAATTTTTTTCTAGGAGATAGCTCTGAAGCTAATGCCCTTTTTTGGGTAAAAAAGGACAAACAGGTGGAGGGTGATAAATTTTATTCTCAGGTGACCATGTGGCCACCTATTAATACAAGAGTTATTAAGAAATAATTTTTAGGCTGCTAGAAAGGATGAAGGTTCTCGGTGGAACTTTCCTTTAATAAAAAGCAACCCCTGAGCCATTTCCTTTCTAACTGAAAGCAGCTTGAAAAACCAGACTGGCAAGCATTGATATGCAAATGCAGGTGGCTAGAAACCAGGTCCACCCAACATGGCAGTTCCTGACCTCTTATCCTTGTCACCACGTGTGGTGTCTGAGGCTAATGACTGAGGCTAATGACTGAAGTTCTAACTCACTGAAATCTGCACTGGTGTAGCATTGAGGTCTGACCCAGCACTGTCTTTTAATTTCATTTTAGCTATTACAGATAGCAATAACCACACAATTGTATACTTTACTTTTTGTTGTTTGTTATAAGTTTCCATTTCTTTATGCATCCATCAAACCAACTCTCCAGGAGTTGCATGCATCTCTAAATTTCATTGGAGGTTTTGCCTTTAGTAACTGAGTGCAACACAGCTACTACTTCATACCATGGTGATATGGCTCCAATGACTGCAGAAACAACATAGGTCCTTTGTCTCACACCGATAAGATTAATGACATGGACACACGTGGAGTGATTTTAAGGAGTGAAAAGTTTAATAGGCAAGAAAGAAGAAAGAAGAAAAAAGAAAACAGCTCCCCTATACAGAGGGAGGGAGGGAGGCTCCAAACAGAGAAACCCCACATGCTGCAGAAAGCTGTTGGTTATACTGGGAGGTTGGAGGAGGCAGTGTCTGATTTGCACAGGGCTCGGGGGATTCATTTAACCAGGTGTATCATTCACGTAGCCCTCAAAAAAACTGATCCTGGCCGGGCACAGTGGCTCAAGCCTGTAATCCCAGCACTTTGCGAGGCCGAGGCAGGCGGATCACGAGGTCAGGAGATCAAGACCATCCTGGCTAACATGGTGAAACCCCGTCTCCACTAAAAAATACAAAAAACTAGCCGGGCGAGGTGGCGGGCGCCTATGGTCCCAGCTACTCAGGAGGCTGAGGCAGGAGAATGGCGTAAACCCGGGAGGCGGAGCTTGCAGTGAGCTGAGATCCGGCCACTGCACTCCAGCCTGGGCGAGAGCAAGACTCCGTCTCAAAAAAAAAAAAAAAAAAGACTGATCCTCCCACCATTGTCTTTTAATATGCAAATGCAGGTGGCCATGAAGTACTGCACATGTGGTGTTATCTGGAGGTGGTCATGACACCTGCCACACGTGGTGACAAGGATAGAGGTCAGGAACTGCCATGTTGGGTGGACCTGGTTTCTAGCCACCTGCATTTGCATATCAATGCTTGCCAGTCTGGTTTTTCAAGCTGCTTTCAGTTAGAAAGGAAATGGCTCAGGGGTTGCTTTTATTAAAGGAAAGTTCCACCGAGAACCTTCATCCTTTCTAGCAGCCTAAAATTATTTCTTAATAACTCTTGTATTAATAGGTGGCCACATGGTCACCTGAGAATAAAATTTATCACCCTCCACCTGTTTGTCCTTTTTCACCCAAAATCACATGTTCCTGTGAGCCAGAGGCCAGTCTAGTAAATCCCACTTCTGACACCAAATCTGAGGCTATTGAGGAAAAACAAACTCAGTTTCTCCTACTATACTCTCACAACACAGAACACTTCTGTAACTAAATGTGTGAGGATTTTTCCCCACACACCAAGCAAGCATCAATTCTACAGCTCTAATTCAATTTATTTCTGACACTATGTACCTGGAGTTACCATCAGATCCCACAGGTTGAGAACTCAGTTCTAGAAGACTGCCCTTCACTTCAGATGCCAGTTGCAAGTCTGGGTCTCTGGGATAAGTCAGGATTCCCACAACCTCCTCCTCAAATTCAATTAATTTGCCAAAGTGACTCACAGAACTCAGGAAACACTTACTTATATTTACTGGTTTATTATAAGGGATATTACAAAGCACACAAATGAAGAAGTGTATAGGGTGAGGTTATGTGAGGAAGGGGCACAGAACTTCTATGTCCTCTCTGGGTACACCACCTTCCAGGACCCTTCACATGTTCAGCTATCCAGAAGTCCCCTGAACCTAGTCTTTTGGGGGGTTTTATGGAAGCCTCATTACATAGACATGATTGATTAAATCACTGGTCATTGGTAATCAACTTAACCTTCATCCCCTCTCCACTCCCCAGAGGTTGTGGGATGGGCTGAAAGCCCCAACCCTCTACTCATGGCTTGGACTTTCCTGTGATCATCCCCCATCCTGAAGCTACCTGGAGACTTCCAACCATCAGTCATCTCATTAGCATACAAAAAGACATTACTTTGGAGATTTTAGGAGTCATAGGCCAGAAAATAGGATGAAGACCAAATACGTATTTTACTGTAGCACAGTGGGTTTTCAAGGCTCTTTGAAATCTACTCATATTCCTGATCTACTTGTTGAAACCTAGAGGGAGCCACTTTGGCAAGTGTGGAATAGTGGTTCAGAGTCTAGGTTTTGGACTCAGGCTGACTCTAACTGTGTGGCCGTGGGCAAGTTCCATGACTTCTTTGAGCCACATCTCCTCATGTACAAAATGGGAATAAGAACAGTATCTACTCTGTGGACTTAGCCCCTTGATAGAAGCATGTTTTTTGAGATAAACCATGTTAGGCACTTGGTACAGGGAAATCACACCACTGTTTGGGAATGGAGGATGATTAACGCATTGTTCCCAGTGCATTTCTAGCCACCTCCCCATTACAAAAGAACTAAGAATTGGGAATCTAATACCAAAGTTCTTAAAAAATCTCCTATAATATGAATTAGGGGAAAGAATAACAACAGCAGCAGCAACAAAAGTTAAATAGTGAGGTGACATATTTCTAAATATTTAAGAAATTGTTACTTGACTAAAAGAGCCTGGATAAATAAAATACTCCTAGAGTGGCAATGGAGCAGGAAGAGTCCCAGATTTGCTCTGGGGAGCTGGATTTTAATCCGCACCTCCCATGCCTCACCAGCGTTAGAGACAGTGAATGGTCATGCTGTAGCTCAAAACTCTCCCCCAGTGACATCAGTTTGGAACACCTGGAGCCTAGTACATTTTAAGAAAACTCTTCTAAATGGCCACAGGATCTGACTTTCAGCAGGCAATGCTTATTTATACACTGCACATGTTTGTTTGTTTTCTGAGACAGAGTTTCACTGTTGCCCAGGCTGAAGTGCAATGGTGCGATCTCAGCTCACCACAACCTCCGCCTCCCAGATTCAATCGATTCTCCTGCTTCAGCCTCCTGAGTAGCTGGGATTACAGGCGTCTGCCACCAGCCCAGCTAATTTTTTGCATTTTTTGGAGAGACAAGATTTCACCATGTTGGCCAGGCTGCTCTCGAACTCCTGACCTCAGGTGATTCCCCCCTCCTCGGCCTCTCAAAGTGCTGGGATTACAGGCGTGAGCCACCATGCCCAACCATATATATTTTTTAAAGGCCACTAGGAAACAACAAAATGTTAATGGTTGTTATCCCTGGGAGATAGGGTTATAGATTATTTTAATAATTTTATAATTGTAAGTTATAATTTTATTTATAATTTAATTCATAATTTTAATTCTTTGTATTTTTCTGCACTTTCAATAATTTGTTTTGTAATAAACATGTATTGTCTAAATAATTCAACAATTAGACATTAGTCTATATGCCAGGCACTTTGCTAGGCATTGAGAATGCAGCATCCATTATTACTGGTGTTTACAGCCTAGAAGGGAATAAGACATTTAATAAATAAATACACAAATAATTAATTGCTTTCTCTACAGAGAAGTCTAGAAGATTATGAAGTCAAGAGGGATTTGACCTAGACCTGGTTCTGGGAAGGCTTCTGGAAAAAAAAAAAAAAAAATTTAAATCTGAACTCTGACTAGGCACAGTTCACCCCTATTATCTCAGCACTTTGGGAGGTCGAGGTGGGTGAATCACTTGAGGTCCAGATTTCAAGACCAGCCTGGCCAATATGACAAAACCCCATCTCTACCAAAAATAAAAATAAAATTCGCCAGGTGTGATTGTGTTCCCCTGTAGTCTCAGTTACTCAGGAGGCTGAGGTAGGGGGGTTGCTTGAACTCAGGAGGTGGAGATTGCAATGAGTGGAGATGGAGCCTGGGTGACAGAGACTCTGTCTCAAAAAAAAAAAAAAAAAAAAAAAAAAGTTGAAATTTAAAGGAGGAGAGAAAGAGGAAGATATTTTAGGTGGAGAAAATAACATGTGCAAAGAGCCTGAGGCATATGATGTATTTAAGAAACCAAGAGCAGGTCAGAGTAGCTACAGCCTGGGGAATGGAGGGTGTTCAGATACGGCAAGACCAGAGCAAGCATGGCCTTATAGATCTTATTAATGGTTTTTGCATTTTATTTTAAGAGGAATTGAAAACCAAGGTTTTAAACAGAATATAGTAACAGAAAGCTATGTCCATTTCATATTTTATTTTTAATTTCAAATCATTTGTTATCTGTAAGGAGTTCTTGGATTTGGATTTTTAAGACCAATTCAACAGACTCATCCTATATATGCATAAAAGTGTTTTATAAAAAGCCTTTTTTTCTTAGAATGTTAGCTTCCTCTGGCCAGGCACAGTGGCTCACGCCTATAATCCCAGCACTTTGGGAGGCCAAGGTGGGAGGTTTGCCTGAGCCCAGGAGCTTGAGACCAGCCTTGGCAAGATGGCCTCATCTTAATGAAAAAAAAAAAAAAATACAGCAACACAAATAACACTTTAGATTTCTCTATACAGGGAGCCTTGGATTTTGAGAGCTGCACATCACTGCAGCCTGGCTCTCCCATCATCAGTTTGGGGCAATGGAGCATGCTGGAAAAGACAGGAGCATAGAGTAGAAGGCTGAGCGGCAAGAGACCCTCTGGCATACACCAGGGAGTTGAGGCATGAGACCACCACATGAGCATTCTGTCATGAAATTCCACGTGCCATGGAAATGCAAAACAATTTGATTCCCAGACCAGCTGTGGTCAAAACACAGCTGAACAAATGACAACAGCTAGAACCTGACAAATTGGGAGGGTTTTTTCAGCTGAGGAGTGCAAAGCTGGGTCGCTGTCATGCCGATTAACTGTAGTTCAAGCTTAAGTGATGATCTCTGGGACCCCATCCTGAAATGGTATATGAGTAATCCTCACATGCCAACACGAAGTTACATTTGTTACAATGCTTTTGAGTTTGCTTTACATTTTTATTTTAAACCTACCCTGCTCTATCATCTTAGGAAATCATTGTATCATAAGTAATTAGCCATGTGGCTGCTAAATAACAGATGAGAGGTTTCCAGCAAATGCCCCACTCTAGTGCTCTTAAATCAACTGGGTATGTCCTGACATCCAGGTGATTTGAGTGGCAGAGGTAACTGCCAAAACACACCTCTGCTCCTGGAGTAACTCGAGGTTTAGTGGGCTCTGGAGCCACAGTACCGGGCATCTGGTAGTCAACCTTTTCCTGTAATGAGGAGTTATTAAATATTCACATCAGGAATTGAGGCTTTAGTCCGCCCTCAACTGGTCTTCCAACCTGTTACCTATTATGCCTCACACTTTATATACCCCCGAATACAGCAAGAAGAAACTTGTGAATGTTCTATAAAATCTGCTACTGACATCAGGGTGGGTCTTTGAGGCTTATGGTTATCCTAATAAAACAAAGGAATGTGTAACAGACTGTAGCCAGCAGACCACCAACTACTTTATTGTTTAAACACAAAAGCAAAACTTTGGTAAACCTACTATACCTGAGGCACAGCGTGTGGCTGTTTCCTAACCCTTGAAGACTCTGTTATGTACCCAACTTCAAATGACATCTGTATGTTTCTTGTTTTCCTCCATGTGAGTAGTTTACTAAGTTACATGCTTAGACAAGAAATACCTGTTGATGGAGTGGTTATGAATTACAGATTGGAGCTTGCAAATCAATTTGGAATTTAAAAAAAATAAATTCAAACCAGATCTGTGAGGCCAGCTTCTCCACAGACAGTATAAGCATGAGACAAAAGAAGAGCCCGAGCAGACAGGCAGTCAGGTAGCCCTAAGATAGTGGGAAGGAGGTCCCCTGTGACCCCAGAATCCTCTTTCTTGATCTCTTCCTTTCCCCACCGCTACCCGCATGCTCGGGAACTTAGTATCCTACTCTTATCAATGCAGGAAAGGATCTGTATCAGCAGAGGAATGGCAGGAAACTCTCAAAAGAGTTAAATGCAGGGAATTAAATGAAGGAGTTATTTCGTGAGATGTGGGCCGGTAATGGAAACCAACAAGAGACAGAGGAGCGCCCAAGGACTACTACCAGCAAGGAGCTGTTCCTCCACACTAAAGGGGCCAAGGGCGAAAGAGTCCTTATGAGAACCAAGTAGTCATTTTAGTAAAGGAAGCTGGTGGGGCAGCCTTACAGTGATCAGCCTCCTAAGGCACAGAATTTGGCCGTAGAAGGACAGAAAGCCCATCTGAAGGGGCAAACAGAAAATAACCAGCACAGAGCCTAGCATTAGATTATTCAATCTGTTACTGTGTTCAGGTTCATTAGTATCCAAAACCTAATAGATGTGAAAGAAAAGTTAGGAATCATGCTAGTATTTTATTTTTAATCCTTGCACTAAAAAGTTTTCAACCATCAGTGAGCAGATCTGGGAGGGTGGAAAGAACAACCTATTTCTGTTTCCCAATCACATCCAAAAGGTAGTGGTCATTGGTCCTTCGAATGATCAGTGATGTGAGGGAGAGCTTCCAGGTGAGGCCTGATATAAGACCCTGTTTGGGAGGGTCTTTCGCCCTCCCAAAGCGCTGCTATTCATTGGACAAATATTGAGTCCAATGTAATGTCCACTTGCAACATTTTGCATGTAAAAGAATTTTCTAGGCCAGGCACGGTGGCTCACACCTATAATCCTAGCATTCTGGGAGGCCGAGGCGGGTGGATCACCTGAGGTCAGGAGTTCAAGACCAGCCTGATGAACATGAAAAAACCCCACCTCTACTGGAAAAAAAAAAAAAAAAAATTAGACAGGTGTGGTGGCACACGCCTGTAATCCTAGCTACTTGGGAGGTTGAGGCAGGAGAATCACTTGAACCTGGGAGACGGAGATTGCAGTGAGCCAAGATTGACCCACTGCACTCCAGCCTGGACAACAGAATGAGACTCTGTCTCAAAGAAAAAAAAGAAGAGAATTTTCTTATTAAGTTTTGTTTAATCATCATGAATCCATGCCCCTCATTTTGGTCTTGGACTTTTGACAGAGCCTTCCCCAAAATTTCTATTCCTCTGGCCATTCTCCCTTCAAATCATATCTCCCACAGAACCATCAGATTATTCTATCAAGAAAAATAAATCCCTGCTTAAAACCTTGCCCTGGCTCCCCATTATCTATAGCATCAAGTCCAGACCCCAAAAATGGACTCCCAGGTACATCTGCAGCCTCATTTTTTCTCTACTCTCCTCCTTGCCCTTTAAATAACAACCTTGTGGGCACTTTTATTTATGTGTGTATTTATTTATTTGCTATTTTTATAGAGACAGAGTCTCCCTGGTTTGCACAGATTGGTGCTAAACTCCTGGGCTCAAGCAATCTTCTCACCTCAGCCTCCCAATGTGCTGGGATTACAGGTGTGAGTCACTGTGCCCGGCCATGTCAGCACTTTTTCTCCTGTCTTTCCAGGCCCATGAGACCCTCTTCGGCCCCCGTTGTTGACCTGCCTGCCTCCCAATGGTTATTTTGAGAAACAGCTCAGGGTAACAACTCCAGGCTGCCATGCTGAGATGCTCTCTAGCCCTGACTCTTCTTCAACACAGAATTCCCTGCATTACATTGAAATGCCTCATCTCCCACCTTCACTGGGAACACCCTAAAGGCAGGAACTATGTCCTATTCATTGAATAATCAGTAATCCTCCCCAATATAGTATATGGTAAAAGTTGGCATTCAAAAATATATGATGAACTAAACTAAATGATGACTTCCCAAAAAGAAAGTGTTCCCTTAAAGCAAAGTTCCCTAGGACATAAGATTTTTTTTTTCCAACTCTGTAGGAACACAATATATACAATATTTCATTACTGTTACTAGGTTTCTCTGCATGTTCAGTGTATACCTCAACCCCTTAAGAATTGGTTTAAATGAAAATCCAAAATGTTTTGAAAACTGATTGGTTAAATGATGTTTGGTAGAATAAATGAAAGGAATCGAAAGTTGGCCGGGCGTGGTGGCTCATGCCTGTAATCCCAGCACTTTGGGAGGCCGAGGTGGGCAGATCACCTGAGGTCAGGAGTTCGAGACCAGCCTGGCCAACATGGTGAATCCCCATCTCTACTAAAAATACAAAATTTAGCCAGACATGGTGGCATGTGCCTGTAATCCTAGCTACTCAAGAGGCTGAGGCAGGAGGATTGCTTGAACCCGGGAGGCGGAGGTTGCAGTGATGCATTCCAGCCTGGGCGACAGAGTGAGACGCCATCAAAAAAAGAAAGGAAGGAAGGAAGGAAGGAAGGAAGGAAGGAAGGAAGGAAGGAAGGAATGGAAAAGAGAAAGAGAAAGAGAAAGAGAAGAATAAGAGAAAGAGAAAGAGAGAAAGAGAGAAGAGAGAAAGGAAAAAGGAGAAAGAAGAAAGGAATGAAAGAAAGAAAGAAAGAAGTAAGAGAAGAGAGGAGAGAGAGAGAGAGAAAAAAGAAAGAAATAAATACGAGCGAAGAAAGAAAAGAAAGAAAGAAAGAAAGAAAGAGAAAGAAAGAAAACCGAAAGGAAGAAACGCAAGGAAGAAGAAAGGAGGGAGGGGGGAGGGGGAAGGAGGGAGGGCGGGAGGAGGGGGTGAGGAGGGAGGGGAGGGAGGGAAGGAAGGAAGGAAGGAAGGGAATTGAATAGAAAACATAAGCCATAAAGCATCTGACTTATAGAGGCTTTAAAACACCCTGCAGTAGAAGAGGTAAAGTTACACAGATACCTGAAGACAACAGTAGAGATCATCTGGAAATACTGGCAATGAGAGGCTGACCTCCATGTCCCCATGGGCCTTATCTTTCTATAATTCTAAAATGGCTTTCAAATACAGGCTACTCCATCAACTTGGAGATGTAATCATCCAGTGTCATTTCACAATGGTGCAGCTGTAAGACTTCCTTGTATGGTCTGGGAGTGTGTTTCTAAGAAATGGGAGTGCTAAACAAAATGAGTCAAACATACCCCAGTTCTCATGGGCTATATCCTCTGACAACATTATTTATCACCTAAAATCAATATCCTCTAGATGTCTTTATCTTCTTGGTGTTCTCTAGCACTCCTGTCCCGGTGGGTTGAACCATATCTAAAATGCAACCTCATCCATTCGACTGGAACTCACCCACCTAGAGTTACTGGAAAACTTGCATTTCACATTTGGCATGTTACCTCAACCATCAAAATAATCTGGAGTTGGTTTATGCTTTGGAAAACTATTTGCTGCAAGTCAAAAAATCATTAGTCAGAAAAAGGATGTTAATGACAGAGAAACCAGAGCAGCATAAACAAAGCTAAGATACTGGCCGCCAACCACTCAACCTGAGGAAGGGCAGATGGAGGGGGTGCTTTTTGGCCCTCAGACTTCATACCAGCTTACCAGTGCCGTAACTATCAACACCATCTGAGGGGGCCTAAACAAGGAAAGCTCATGTGGTCAAAAGGGGCAAGGAGATGCTTCAGAAATTCCAACTCTTCTTGAAGAGTGTACAGTGCTGGGAATCAAAATTAACAAAATTATCCAATAAAGCCCCTGCCTCACCACTGCAATGCAAATATTTTCTTTTCCTTTTTCCCCTCAGAATGTGACGTTAAAACTCACCTAATTCAATGGCTGTATGTATGTATGTATGTATGTATGTATGTATGTATGTATGTATTTAGAGACAGCGTCCCACTCTGTTGCCCAGGCTGAGTGCAGTGGCTTGATCTCGGCTCACTGCAACCTCCGCCTCCTGGATTCAAGCAATTCTCATGTCTCAGCCTCCCAAGTAGCTGGGATTACACACATGCACCACTGTTCCTGATTAATTTTTGTATTTTCAGTAGAGACGGGGTTTTGCTATGTTTACCTGACTGGTCTGAAACTCCTGACCTCAGGTGATCCACCTGCCTCGGCCTCCCAAAATGTTGGGATTACAGGCATGAGCCACTGTGCCTGGCCTCGATGGTTCAATTTATATGGGCAACAAGCAACTGGAAACCCTGACATTATAAGCAGCATATTTTATTGTGTATGGTGTGGTCTAATTCTGGACAAACCACTTATAAAACCACCTATCCTCCACTTAGGTCTCCAGTGAAAGAAGCTTTAACAGTGACTGCAGCTTCATCTGTATAGTTGCTTCTCCTCTAACAATTATGGCCGGGACACAGCGCCCTTCTCTAGAAATGAGTGCTAGAGCCAGGGAGCAGGGGAGGAGTCAGTCTATCCAAATGCAAGTTCTGAATGTAAGAAGGTGTCTGTTTTGTACGCACTCGCTTTGACAGCACATATACTTTAAAAATAAATTGGAGTCATACAGAGAAGATTAGCATGCATGGTCCTTGTACAAGTATGATGTGCAAATTTGTAATGCAAAGCTTTCCAAAAAAAGAGTGAAGTGCTGACACAAGTGTGAAGACCATGATAAACAGGTATAGAGATTACCATTTGCTCCACCAATGGCAAATTTTTATTTTATTTTTTTTAATTTTTTTGAGACAGAGTCTCACTCTGTCTTTAGGCTAGAGTGCAATGGTGCAATCTCAGCTCACAGCAACCTCCACCTCCTGGATTCAAGCGAATCTTCTGCCTCAGCCTCCTGAGTAGCTGGGATTACGGGTGCATGCCACCACACCCAGCTAATTTTTGTATTTTCAGTAGAGGTGGGGTTTCTCCATGTTGGTCAGGCTGGTCTTGAACTCCCGACTTTGTGATCCACCCACCTTGGCTTCCCAAAGTGCTGGGATTACAGGCGTGAGCGACTGTGCCTAACCCACCAATGGCAATTTACCCGAATGTGTTGAAAACTTATGTCCACAAAAAAATCTGCACCGCTGGGCACGATGGCTCATGCGTGTAATCTCAGCACTTTGGGAGGCCGAGGTGGGTGGATCACTTGAGGTCAAGAGTTCGAGGCCAGCCCGGTCAACATGGTGAAACCCCATCTCTACTAAAAATACAAAAATTAGCTGGGCATGGTAATGGACGCCTATAATCCCAGCTACTCGGGAGACTGAGGCACAAGAATCGCTTGAACAGAGGTTGCAGTGAGCCGAACTCCAGCCTGGGGATAGAGCAAGACTGAGTCTCAAAAATAAATAAATAAATAAATAAATCTGCACATGGATGTTGATAGCAGCTTTATTCATAATTGCCAGAACTTGGAACAATGAAGATGCCCTTCAGTAGGTGAATAAATAAACCACAGTACATTCCGACAATGGAATATTATCTAGGAATTAAAAAGGAAATGAGCTATTAAGCCATGAAAAGACATACAGGAAACTTAAATGCATTTACTGAGTTAAAGAAACCAATCTGAACAGGCTACATGCTATATGATTCCAGCTATATGACATTCCGTCTCCATAGGCAAAACTATGGAGACAGTAAAAAGATCAGTGGTTGCCAAAGGTTAGGGGGAGGAGGGGATGGATAGGTGGAGAACACAGGATTTTTAGGGTAGTAAAACTATTCTGCATGATACTGCAATGATAGATATATGACATTATACAATTTGTCCAAACTCATAGAATGTATGACACAAAGAGTGAAACCTAAGGTAAACTACGGACCTCGGGTACCAATGTAGGTTCATCGATTGTAACAAATGTACCACTTTGGTGGGGGATGTTGATAGTGGGGGAGGTTGTATGCATGTGGGCAAGAAGTATATGGGAACTCTCTATATTTTCTGCTCAATTTTGCTGTAAACCTAAAATTCTCTAAAAGTCATTTTCTTAAAAAAAGTCTAGCATATTTTTTAAAAGATATAAAGGAAGCAGAGTGAAAGTAGATCTTTTAAATATTTGATTTAAATATCAGTGTTCAGCCACTGAGAGGTTTGGAGTAGTCAAAAGGGATGTTTCATTTTAAAATTTTGTGGGTGCATAATAGGTGTATATACTTTTGTGGGTACATAGTAGGTGTATATATTTATGGACTACATGAGATACTTTTCATACAGGCATACAATGTGTAATAATCACTCATGGTAAATGGGGTATCCATCCCCTCAAACATTTATCCGTTGTGTTACAAACAATTCAGTTAGACTCTTTTAGTTATTTTTAAATGTGCAATTAAATTGTTACTGACTATAGTCACCCTGTTGTGCCATCAAGTACTAGGTCTTATTCATTTTTTCTAATTATTTTTTGTACCCATTAACCGTCCCACTTTCCCTCCACTATCCTTCCCACCCTCTGGTAACCATCCTTCTATTCTCTGTCTTCATGAGTTCAATTGTTTTGATCTTTAGCTCCCACAAATAAGTCAGATCATGGGAAGTTTGTCTTTCTGTGCCTGACTTATTTCACTTAACATAATGACCTCCAGTTCCATTCATGTTGTTGCAATTGGTAGGATCTCTTTCTTTCTTATGGTTGAATGGTACTCTATTGTGTATATATGCCACATTTTCTTTATCCATGCATCTGTGGATGGACACTCAGGTTGCTTCCAAATCTTGGCTGTTGGGAACAATGCTGCAACAAACATGGGAGCGCAGATATCTCTTGAACATACTGATTTTCTTTCCTTTGGGTGCATACCCAGCAGTGGGATTGCTGGACCATATGGTAGCTGTATTTTTAGTTTTTTTAGGAACTTCTAAACGATTCTCTATGGTGGTTGTACTAATTAACATTCCCACCAAAAGTGTATGAGGATCTCATTTTATTTTATTTTATTATTTGTTTTAAGATGGAGTTTCGCTCTGTCACCCAGGCTGGAGTACAGTGGCACAATCTTGGCTCACTGCAACTTCCGCCTACTGGCTTCAAACAATGCTGCCTCAGCTTCCTGGGTAGCTGGGATTACAGGTGCATGCCACCACATCTGGCTAATTTTTGTATTTTTAGTAGACATGGAGTTTCACCATGTTTGTCAGGCTGTTCTCGAACTACTAACCTCGTGATCTGCCTGCCTCAGCCTCCCAAAGTGCTGGGATTACAGGCGTGAGCCATCGCACCTGGCCGAGGGTCTTATTTTTAACATGTCTTTTTTGATCCAGCTCCATCCTCACCAGATTGCTTTCCTCAGTATGGAAACCTCATGCCTGCCTTCTTTGGTGTCATATCAGAACTTGGCCATGGAGCAGCATGAGTCCTCCTTGGTCTGTCCTATGGCTTCAGGAGAAGGCCCTGCTCTGTGGGGAGGAAGGAAGACCATGACTTTCTCCAGCACATCTTTCCCATGCACCCACAGATTTGGGATCTGGTCCCAACAACCCACGTGAACTTGCTCTGAGTTCCTGACAGAGGAAGCTGCTAAAGTGAAGAATTAACTTCCACCCTTAGTGGACAATCACTTGAGATGCACTAAGGGTTGGACCACCGTTGCTCTGCGGTGGTCAGAGCTCTCACTGAGGCCAGGCTCAACTCTGGGATGAGATATCTAGCTGAGAGTGGCCTGGACAAATGGAAACAGAGGCAATGTGACTTCCCCTTTCCCTATTTGCCCAGCTTGATAATGACACACAGAAAGGAGACACAGTGTATATGCAAGTTTAACAGCACAAGTAAAACTAACAATTTTCCAATAAGAAGTGACCAATTCATTCAAAATTTGAGAAGTTTAAAGTACAGGCTTGAAGCCTACTGTTCATACACAGTCATTATTAAAGTATACATTTCTCAAACATTGCAATCCCACCTCCAAAGCCACAGATTCTTTTCTCCTTAGTCTCTCAGGCCTGAAAGTCTTTGTCCGTATTTCTTCATTCTGCAGCCTGACGGTCACGCCCCGGTACTGAATACACACACACAAAGCAAGGGACTCTTATGAGTGTACGGTGGGCAAGAGAGACCTCTGCTGGATGAATGATGGCAAACAAGTGCTGCTCTGCACTAACAGAAAAACAGAAGAAACATTTTTTACAGCGGTGCTTTTGGAGGAGGAGAAAATTGTTTTGTTTTAAAATCACCTTTTAAACTATGAGATTAAAAACCAACCCCATAAGATATGTTTTTTTAGGTTTCTAGAAATACCGTTTGTGGACTGTGCCATTTCTACAGCACTTTAATATTTATGTTAAGCTTTTTTTTTTTTTTTTTTTGAGACGGAGTCTTGCTCTGTCACCCAGGCTGGAGTGCAGTGGCCGGATCTCGGTTCACTGCAAGCTCCGCCTCCCGGGTTTACGCCATTCTCCTGCCTCAGCCTCCCGAGTAGCTGCGACTACAGGCGCCCGCCAGCTCGCCCGGCTAGTTTTTTTGTATTTTTTAGTAGAGACGGGGTTTCACCGTGTTAGGCAGGATGGTCTCGATCTCCTGACCTTGTGATCCGCCCGTCTCGGCCTCCCAAAGTGCTAGGATTACAGGCTTGAGCCACCGTGCCCGGCATGTTAAGCATTTTTTAAGAGCTCCATATATTCTGCACACAGGTTCTAAAAGCATCTTAACTGCCTATTAGCTGAACTGTTTCTTTTCTATCCAATTGCCTGCCAGTGTTCCGCATTTTCTATGCACAGGCAGGGATGTGTGAGTCATGATTCTCATAGACCCGAAATCACAGGATGGACTTCAAGACTGAGTTTTCAGAACTCCTAGGGAAAGGAGATGTGTTTGAGATAGGTCAGCGGGGGACAAAAGCATTCAAAGAAAACTTGACACACCTTGCCAAACTTTTCACCTTGGCTGCATATTTTCAGAATCCTTAGGTCCTTAATGGGGGTGGGGGCGGGAAGAGTGACTGCTTTTGAAAAGAGGAAGTTCCCTTGCACACAGCATATATCCTGATGCATTAAAATATGCTCAACTTTGCAGTGTCCTCTTTACACACTGTATTTCAGGGGCACAGCAAAGGCATAGCTTAGTGCTTCAACTCTCTGCCTCTCATGTAGTGTCTAATTATACTGGTTTCTAATCTAACTCTGCCTAATTAGGCAACTTCGAGCAAGTTTTCCAAATTTCCTAAGCTTCGGTTTCCTCATCTGCAAAACTGGATTGGTTGTAGTGTCCATGCAAAGTGTTACTAGGAGAGTTTGATGAGATAATATATATTCAATGCTTAGCATAGTGGTGGCTGGCCTATAGTAAATGTTCAGTGAACACAGGTATAATTATTAAAGGTGAGGTAAACGAGGTAAACACGTACACAAATGTTTGTGTACATGTCTCCTTCCCTTCTTCCCCCTCCCTCCCTCCCTCTCCCTCCCTCCCTCCCTCCCTCCTTCCTTCCTTCCTTCCTCCTCCTTCCTTCCTTCCTTCCTTCCTTCTTTCTTCTTTCAACAAATATTTATAGAGTTTCTACCATGTCCAAACTCCGTATGGGACATTGAAGAGTATAAGAAGCTGAAAAAGTTATGTTTCTATTCTCAGGGAGCTTTCAGTCTCTCTGATGTCTTATCATTTGGATATAGATCAGTGATTCTAAAAGCTGTTTGCCAACATCACAGAATGGCCTTAGAAGAAAATTTCCCAAATTCTCAGGAAAATAAATAACTAACTTTTACTTGAAATATTAATTTATGCCTTTCAAATCTTAAAAGACAGAAAAAGTCATGATAAAAATCATGCTAGACCAGGTGCGGTGGCTCATGCTTGTAACCTTAGCACTTTGGGAGGCCAAAGTAGAAGGATTGCTTGAGCTCAGGAGTTTGAGACCAGCCTGGGCAACATAGAGAAACTTCCATCTCTACAAAAAAAAATTTTTTTTTAATTAGCCGGGTGTGGTGGTGTGAGCCTGTAGTCCCAGCTACTCGAGGGGCTGAGACGGGAGAATCACTTGAGCTCAGGAGGTAGAGGCTGTAGTGAGCTGTAATTACACCACTGCACTCCAGCCCAGGTGACAGACCCCGTTAAAAAACAAAACAAACAAAAAAACCCACTAAAAGATTGCCAATCATAGATGTCAGTTTTTGAGAGGAAAGTTGTTGGTAGGCAAACCTTTAATTTTGGGCAAGAATAAAAGCAAGTTGATTTTAAGTTTTCTCTGGCTGTATGAACATTTCTTCCAAAGGACATGGTCAGAAATCTCCAGGGAATTTCAAACCTCTTTTCTAGGGAGAGTCCGGTTCTTCTGGTGTAGACTGGCACCCCGGAACCATCATCAGTGCAACATGGCTTCCTCTTTCATTCCTCCTTCACCAGCTCTGTACTGCCGCCTGCCAGGTGCCAAGAAGGGTGCTGATGCAGATCCGCGAATAACCAAGACACCATCCCCTGCCTGGGAGAGCTGTGCTGCTCCATCCTCACTGCAGTCCCACACTCTCTCAAATGGACCCTTCAAGATTATGGCAGCCCTTATTGCTGCACTATCAGGATTAGGCCTGGAGTTGTGAACCCAGAACAGCAAATTCAATTCCTCTCAAATCAGTTTCTCAACATCATCCTTTAACCTCTTAGCAGGATTGAAGGAGTTTCTTTCTTGTCATTAGGCAGGTTGTGGGACTCAGTTAAACCAAGCAGCAAAGAGGTTAATTGACCAGGTTTGTGTTGTTATTTATATGCCATGTAAACACCCAGCTGGTCCTGGCCTTTACATTTGGCCATATCTCAGCAGGGATCACAGGATGAACTTGACACTTGTGAGACTTCCCAGAGAGTTCTTGAGATTGGGAACACATTCTTTTGAAGTGTGTCATCCGCTTCAATCTATTCTTTAGGACAAATCCTAATAATCACACCTGTCCTCCTTATAAAAGTCCAACTGTGGATGAGGCAATTTTCCTTTTCTGTCCGAAGAAGTGATTATTATCTTTAAAAAAAGACAGTCTTACAAGAGGCAAGTTCAAATACAGATTAAAATAATAATAATACTTAGCATTTCCGCCCCACCTTTCATCTACAGAGCTCAAAGTACTTGGCAAACATTAATTAATTCTCAAAACAGCCTTATGAGGTGAGTAGGGGTATTATCTTTATAATAATATATAAATACTGGCTGGTTCATGAAAGCAGCCACTTAAAAGGGACAATGCTACAGGATTAGTTTCAGAAACAGTCTTCTCACCTGGTCTAGACTTAATAATTTTGGGTAACACATTTGGGAGTGCCAAATTTCCTAATAATACGATATCCTAGGGTGAACATATATACCCTTTCAAAGTGATGTCTCTAGTGGTTTAAGGCAGTCTTATCTATTTGAAGGAACTTTTTAATGTTAAAAAATTCTAATTGCGGGTTGTTCACTCGAAACGATGTCAGTCTACACACGAAAGGATTCTAAACTGCCCTAGTACATAAAGTTTAGTGGCGAGAGTCTGGGATTCTATTTCAAATGCATTTGCACTTGAAGGGGTTGTGACAATTTCAAGGTTTTATGTTTTTACTCATCGATTTAAATTTTGAGCATGTCGCAAATCACAGTTCCATGACTTGTCAAAATGGGTACCAGCCAGAATTTCTGTCTCATCACCAAAGATGAAAAATACCAAGACCGAGTAAAAGCTGACCAGGAATGCATTAAATTGGCTCCTGAATGAAACATACAAAAGGTGGTCTATTTTATTTGGTGTCCTTTTCTTCCTTTGTCTCCTGTCATGACCTCCCTTAGCAAATAGAATAGTATTCCATTTTCCAGTTGCTAACCTGAATTCCCCAGAGTTGATTTCTGAGCACAGTACCGTCAGTGAAGCCCACCGCATGTGGCGTATGTCCTGTCACAGCTTTGGTTCCATCTGTGCTTATTTTTCCTGAAGACAATGCTCGTCTATGCAAAATTGTACTGGCTTCTTGATCCTGAAAAATTAATTATTTGGGTTAGTAGAAATTATACTTTTTCTGTCCTAAACTCGCCCCGCATCAAGAATTACCTTGCATCCAGGAAGCCCTCAGTAAACATTAATTCAGGATTTTCTTTGTTTTGTTGAAGTGTAAAAGCATCCCCAGACTCTGGCTGAAACCATTGTTTATTGTCTTAGTTGGGTAAATCCTCTATTTTAAAATTGTATTTGTTGCTCCGAAATTTTTACTAACTGATCCTAGTTTGTGAATTTGTCCACTTGATCATGGAAGAAACCTTATATACCACTTAACCATGCAGTATTGATCCGCTAAATCTATCTGCTTGCCTCTGTCAATGGCTTCACTTAGCAGCCTCAAGAGAGAAAACCTGGTTTTGGTCTCATGGCTTTGGTTGAGCTGATGGTCTCCAATCTCCAAAGTGGGATAAACCAGATTCCTTCACTGTGTTTATCTTGGCCCGCCATGTCTCTTTAAGGAGAAAATGGTCCAAATAAAGTGCTTCCTCTGTGTATTTTGACAGGAAACACTACTAATATGCTTTCCTTTTGTTGTGTGCCCTTCTCCTTTCTCCCAATGTTGTTTAAATATTTTCAGTACAATGACATATTTATTAATCCACTACTCTCTGCATGGGGCATGAAATGATTGGTTCTTTTGTAAAGCCCTCTTAGAAAAGGTGGTTTCTCCAGTGAGAGTTAATAATATTACCACTATTCATGTAAAAAAATGCTGAGACAATCTCTTAAAAATGGAACACATTTATCTAAAACAGCTGGTAAAGAAAGCACGCAGGCCCAGCCAGAGGCGGTGAGGTCAGAGGTCAGGGTTAACACCGATCTCGGTGGAACTTTGAAGCTGACATTTTACAGATTATATGTGTCTCAGTGCACAGTGGGCATGGCATATAAATTGGACTTAGAGGCCCCTATTTGTTCTCTGCATTTTTATGAGCCCACAGAGCTCTTCTTTGAAGCAGCATACATAGAAAATAAAAACTCATTTTAATGTTGTAGAACTATTTACAATAAATCACATTTACATCCTGCCTTTTCCTAAGTATAAGATCTCTCTCCCTCTCTCTCTGTCTGTCACAGACACACACACACGCACACAAACATACACACACATTCGTGGAGTCTATTTCCCAACCTGGGTAGCTTATTTTTCACCTTACAGTATTGTAAACCTAGCTTCCTGTCTCTCGTTGCCTTGACTTAGGAATCAGATCAGAGATGCAGCTATATTTAGTACCACAAGGACACCTTTTGTAAGTCATGTGAGGTGATTCAGCTAGAACGAGCACTCTTCACTCCCAGGACAATCCCCTGATACCATAAAATGCTTGCTATAGCATGGCACTTCAGCACTAGAAGAAAGCATCTGATTTCAAAGAGATTGAGTTCCACTCTGGAACTAATTATATCATTCGTTTTATGGATTTTTTTAAGTTGCTAGGTGTTTTAACTGGAGAAGGCTGGCGACTGAGAAAGAAATGTACTGGCAGAGATTCTGCCATGGGCACTTTAGCCACCTAATTAATTTTCAATAAAAACTCGCAATAGTTAATTTGCTCTAGACCCCAATGTAAATCAAACTGAGACAAATAGGTTAAAATTAGAAATGTGTGATGGAAACCATGTTTATGGTCAAAATTACCTTTCACCCTGGAAATAACACAGATTGATAGGGAAAGAAAATGAGACCACACAGGTTTTTGTTCAAAGAGACTCTTAAGTGAATTAAATATTTTATTAAGGGGAAACCTGGACCAAAAAAAAAAAGTATCCAGGATCTATGAAATGATGTTATTTTAATAAAAGTAAAGTTTTAAAAGAGTTACCTTAAAAAATTAAGACATCACTTTCATTAAACAAAGTTGTCTGGTACCCCCTTTTATTTTTTTCCCCAGGTTTAACATGATGCAGGGTATAATAGTAAAAATATTATAAAGTTATTAAGTTCCTGGGTCTAAGTTGGCAGACATACCCACCCAGCGCCACAGTCCTTCAGCTCCTATGTTCCAAAACATTACTTTCCAACATCTAGTAATCATTTTTACTTTTATGAGAACACAGACATAGATTTTTTATGATTTTATAATTATACTTCAATCCTCCAATTAAAATGCCAAGATAATATAGATATCTTTGGCCCGGACTATTGGACAAATATTATTATTAAAGTTCCCTCCAGGATTTTATACTTGCAAAATATTTTATGGGCTTTAATCGTTTTAAATTGCCTTAACTTTGCCCATTTTCTACATGCCTCTCTGTTATTGCTCAGGCAACCCTTTCATTTTAACCCACAAACTACTCATGTGATGCAAGGTGAAATAAGCTAATTTTTTAACATATTGGAATGTTAGTCTCAGTGATTGTTAGCTCTTTCCGCATCCTTTGCTGAACATGGCAATTTAAACCACCCCTGGATTCTATTTTTATTTCACTTTTGCCAAGTTCACAAAGTAAATTCCCTCTTTCCCACTCAATCTGGCTTTTCTTCCTGCCCCAAAGGAATGATGTTGTCACTGTGATGTCTTCTAATGCACTATAAATGCCGTGATGAATTGGAGGCAGACTGGTTTCTTCTGAGTGGGAGTCCATTATCCTGTCAGAATGTTCCTTTCCTGTAACTTAATTTTTATTGTAACAAATGACTAAGTACCAAAAAATGAAACAATGTGATGGGCCGATCTAAAGTGGCCTTCCTCTGATGGTAAGCGGAGCGGAGTGACAATTGTTTGCAGCTGCTTTCCAGAGGGCTCTCTGATGACATTCACTACCCAAATTGGAGTTATCAAAAGCATTTTCTGGGCGTTTATGGAAGATCTTCATTCACACTGACTGACTAACAATACCAATATAAATAAAATGCTTTGCAGAAGAGGTCATGTTAAGAATAAGAGTGGAAGAGACAGCTTCTCAAACCTGGCTGCACATAAGAGTCACCTGGAAATCTTGTTAAACTGAAATTCAGGGGCTCAGCTCCCATCAAAGAAGATGCCCGTTGAGTTTGCTGAGGTGGGACCTAGTAATAAGCATTTTAAACAAGCATTTCTGCTAAATCTGTTGAAGCAGTCACACACATTACACTGTGAGAAGCATTAGCCTAGAGCTCTGGTCAATTAATCTTTTCAATAAATCTCCACTGCACACTTGACCTTTGTTTTATAACAAAGCATTTTTTTTCCTGCTTGAATTTCTAACTAGGGTGGTTCACTCAAATCCTAGTTCCTAGATCAATTTGAATATGATCTGTTCACAATTGGTCCATTTTCCCCTTGTTTGTTTTACAGATGAATAACCAACATGTCTGAAAGGTTAAAATCATCCATTACAGATGATGTGAGAATATTAATCTGGAATCCATCAATCCCCAGAAATCCAGTAAATTTGGCTTATAAGTGACCAAGCCTTTATCTGGACCAGAGAGTTCACAGATTTCACCATATTCCCAAATGGGTCTGTGACCCAGAAAAGATTAAGGACCAGTATCCTGGAAGTGAACAAATTTGGCCTCATTAGTGCAAAATTTCTGTATCAAATAAATGGTTTCAATGTCTAAATGGTATAACTGATTATATGTCTAAATAATATAACTGATATTGAGGTTCTAGCTTTACAGGTGATTAACATTTTACAATAAAAATAAAGCTAATTTCAACCCTTCTGAAATACTAGAATGTTGTTTGATATTTGAAGTTTAATATGTAGTGTAATTGCATTGTCCCAGAAGCACTGAAGTTTAATATGTAGTGTAATTGCATTGTCCCAGATTCTGTCCTTTGCTCCTAAATAAGAAACATTTAGGAGCAAAGGACAGAAACACTAGGTTTTACCTCTATGGGTTTAAATGGAGTCTATTTTGGAGGCAGAGTGAAACTGAACAAATCCTAGAAAATCATGGAATCTCAGCATCAATTCTTCCATCTATTAAACATTTATTGAGGGCCCATCAAGAAAAATAAAAACTATCATATGTTTATTGGAAGCTGAGGCTAGCAGATTTGTGAAATATCCCAGGTTCATCTAAACATATGCACACCTGTGAATTGTTATGGTGGCATTCTGTAGCCATTAAACTTTCAGTTGGAATAATTTCAGTAAATCACAGTTAACTTTATCAATCCATTTAAACTGTAAGAACAAAAGGATGATTTTTTTTCTTAAAAAATGTTTGAACATCACTTAGTTAAAAGGCTGGATGAGAGTGGGAGATGATTGTTGGGGAAAGAAGCAAAATAATAGGTTCGTGAGTAAAACCACAAATCCTTTAATCTATTGATTTCCACAGAAATAATGCTAACCTTTGTGGATAATCACAAAACATGAAATGAAAGACATGTCAAAGAAATATCAAATATTCTGGCTGTACCTAAACAACTTCTGGTAGGAAGACAAGATGTACTTTAAGGGATTTCCAAGTATTTCATTTTAATCACAAACCTTGAGGTGTTAAAGGGGTTCATGAGGTCTCAACTCATTGTCAACTAATTATCTTAAAGTTGTTGTCAGCACATTCTAATTATTATGCTCCTGTCAGCTCCACCACTGGGGGTGCACAATCCTAGAGTAATCAGTTCCAAAAACAATACCACCACCACCAACAAAAAAAACCAAACAAACCAACAAACCCAGGGATGACTTACCTGGCTGCTGCTTAGTTTGCTAAACTAAACCATTGCCGTTTACTAAACCAATGCACACATGCACATGCAAAAAGCTTTTAGGAACTTTCATCTTTTTAAAAGGGCAAGGGAAAAAATCAATAAAGTGGTGGCCTGGCCAGCAGTAGGGAATAGTTGAAGCAGCATGGGTGGCTGAGCTGTATGAGAAACAGATGTAAGCTCTCTGGGAATTGGGCAGGCATTTCTCTTTACAGCCAAATCAACCAGCCAATAGAAGGCAATTAATGTCCCTACCATCGGTCACCCACCCATTCCCAAAAAGATTATTTGGTGTGGCTGCTGAGGCCAAGAGCAGAAAGGGGCATCCACCCAGCTGGAGAACATATGATTTGGGCTTACACTTCACCCAAGTCATTTTCTTAAATATGATTTATTTCGAGGTCTGAATCAGCAGGGAAGGGCTCTCTTGCTGTTCTGACTTGGCACATTCTACCATCAGACAAGTCTAAATTCATCTGTTGCCATTTACATCCATATCTTTTTTTAAAAATTTATTTTTCTTGGCCTAGGAATCCTTTTAGAGTTGGTAAAAGACACGGACCTGACACAAAAGGATTCTTGCTGGTGTAGAGTTAGGTATTACAGAGTTAAGGATTTTGAATGATTCAACTCCTTTGGAAAACCGGCAGTTTCTCATAAAGATAAACAGGCATCCACCCTACAACTCAACAATTCCAGTCCTAGGTATTACCTGAGAGAAATCAAAAGATATGTCCACAGAAATAATCATTTAAGAATATTCAGAGCAGCACTGGGCATGGTAGCTCACACCTATAATCCCAGCACTTTGGGAGGCCGAGGCAGGTGAATCATGAGGTCAGGAGTACATGACCAGCCTGGCCAACATGGTGAAACCCGTCTCTACTAAAAATAAAAGCTGGGCGTCGTGGCGGGCGCCTTTTATACCAGCTGCTCGGGAGGCTGAGGCAGGAGAATCGCTTGAACCTGGGAAGTGGAGGTTGCAGTGAGCCAAGATTGGCACCACTGCACTCCAGCCCAGTGACAGAGTGAGACTCTGTCTAAAAAAAAAAAAAAAAAAAAAAAAAAAAGAATATTCAGAGCAGTATTAGCAGCATTACTCATAATAGCTCCAAACTGGAAACAGCCCAGACGTCCATTCACAGTAGAAAGGAAGGATAACCAAGTTGCATATTCATACAACAAAACACTACTCAGCAATAAAAAGGAATGAACTACAGATACACAGCATGATAGAGAATCTGAAAAGCCTCGTGGTGATCAAAAGAAGCTGGATATAAAAGAATACAAGCAGTATGATTCATTTATATGAAGTCTACAATTGGGCAAAATTAATCTACAGTGAGAGATGTCAGAAGTCAGAAAGAAGTTGCCTTTGGTAAGGGGATAATTGAGTGGGAAAGGACACAAATAAACTTTTTGGGGTGATGGGAATAGTCTATATCTTGTTTTGAATCATGATTATGTTTGTGAATACAGCGGACAAAATGCATGGAGCTGAACACCTAAGATCTGTACATGGCATTGTATGAAAATCATGTCTCAAGGTTTTTAAAAATTGAAAAGCGAAGGATTTTTCTAAACCCAGATGATGCAACAGAAAAAAAAAAAAATGAGGAAATCAAAAAATAGGGAAAATGGGAGGGGGGAGTGGATGATGCTGGGGAAAACCAAATTAATTAAGGATAAGGATACATATGAATGTATGTAGAAATACCCAGCCATCTACCTAAGATTTTCTCGAGTGCTTACTAACGGCCTAATACTGTGTTAATCACTTAAATATACATTATCTCATTTAATCTTTTTCTTTGACCCTGTAGTACACAGAATTGGATTAATCATATTCCTTGGTTCATGACACATTCTCATCATTGGTCCATTTGTGGCTAGTTTGCTAGTTTTATTTAGTTGACTACTTATTTTTGTTCATTATATGTGTTCACAAGCCCGCTGCTCCATCACAAACTAGCACCTTGGCTATAACCAGTTATCTCCCTATTTGATCCTCTCTCCCTCCCATTCTCCCTTATTCCCTCTCATTCAAAGTAATCATCACCCTGGACCTTGTGTTTATCATTCTTTTTCTTTTTTGCATATGATTCTATTGCTGCTGTATGAACTCATGAACATATAGACTTCAATGTTATTTAGCTTTAAATTAATGAAAAAATATGCTATACATAATCTTTGGAGATTTATTTTTTCCTTTAATATTATATTGCTAAGATTCATTTATATTATTGTGCATTTCTGTATCATTTAATCTTTACTACAACCTTGTAAAATTGGTGTTACTGTCCACATTTATGGAAGATGAAGTTGAGGCTCAGAGAAGTTGATTAACATGCCTACGGACACACAGATAGGAAGGAGCAGAGGCAAGATTCAAAGCCGGATCTCTTAACCAATATACTACACTGCCTTCTCAATTCTATTGCCAATTATCTATAGCCATATATCTATCTATACCTATTTGTATCCATATCCATTGCTGTACATATTTATATATAAGCATAAATGTCTCCAGGTAATAGAATACAAAATAATCAGTCAAGTTCATCTAATTATGCATTGTTGTACCCTGATAGAGAAATATGAACACATGCCTATAACTTCAAGGGTCAAGTCCTCTAAAATTTAAGATATACAAGCAGGTAGTGTCTAAGGAAAAGCATTTGAAGTCAGAGTAGTGTGTGTGTGTGTGTGTACGAACGCGCACATGCAGTTTCTGGAGAGTGTCTAAGAACAACATCCTTATTTTATTTAATCTCATATGCTAAAAGGGCAAATGCATGGGCATTGTTTAACTGAGTCCTTGCTCTGCACCTTATAACTGTATACCAGAGGCCATGGAAACTGAATCACTCTCTCAGGATGCCGTTACAGCCAAGCAGAATCTCATTAAAAATCAATTCCTCGGGTCCATAAAGCCAGTTTATTTTATCTTCCTGGAGTGCCTGCTGCTAGCAGTTACACAGTTCCATTGTGTGGCAGTCTTGTCTGTTAAGAACATTGCACAAAACGGCTATTTAAAGATTTTCCATTTTTATGTTAAACTTTATAATTTTACAGTAGTTTAAGTTTACAGGGTTTGCTTTTCAAGCTTAGGGTATCTTGTTACATGGGTTGGAAGTAGCATTGCCAGTCCTAAGGTTCCACTAATTAAATATTTGCCTTTATAAACTAGATGTTGTCCAATGTGAATGTGCAGATTTAATTGGGCAGCAGGGCTCCTGAGCTAAGAAAGCCTGATTTGGCCAATTTCAGCAATTTCTCGTTCATTGCCACTTTCTGACTGTTGAATTGTGCCTAGAGCCTTCACTAGTAGTAACACAAAAATCAGCTAGGGAATTTGCTCTTTGCAGTAACCCTAATTCAACTATCTCCAAATATCTAAGAAATCAATATCAGCCAAATTTTATAAATGGGGAGTTGAAAGCACATAGAGATTTAGTGACCTGTACAGGTCACCCTGAATGAGCAACACAGGCAGAAGAAATTGGAGAGGCTACTCTGGCCCCATCTGGAATCTTTTAACTCTTTTGACCCCCTTCAGCGGGCTTCAGGGCTCACTGATTTCAAAGATCAGTGACCTTTTTGGGATAGTGCTTGGCAGTGAAACAGAGAGGGTTGAATTCCTTAGATTTTGGCTACTGTGGTCCATGACGCAGTTTGAGTTTGTTTTTTAGAAGAGTCTGTGCTGTTAGTGAGGAGAGTAAGGAGGGATGGGGAATGGTGTGTTGGGCTGGGATTGAAATAGGAAGATGTTTAAGTGATCTTAAAACACAGTCACCCAGTGTTCCTTCCCTACCACGTGTTGGGGACTAGCATAAGCATGTCATTACATTTTATTTTAAAGGTTAGAAGTTGACATTAGAAGGAAACAAATCCAAAACAATCCTCAACATAACCTTTTTCAAATTCTCAGTGGAAAATAACAGGGTTATCCTCTGTTATGAACCCTTGCAATTTTGACAATTGTATTTCTCCTCAAGAAACCATCCCAGGCGGCTGCGGTGGCTCATGTCTGTAATCCCAGCACTTTGAGAAGCCAAGGTCGGCGGATTGCTGGAACTCAGGAGTTCAAGACCAGCCTGGACAACATATTGAAACCCTGTCTCTACAAAAAATACAAAAATTAGCCAGGCATGGTGGTGAGCAGCTGTAGTCCTAGTTACTTGGGAGGTTGTGGTGGGAGAATCTCTTGAGCCTGGAAGGCGGAAGCTGCAGTGAGCCAAGACCACGCCATTGCACTCCAGCCTGCGTGACAGAGCATGACCTGGTCTCAAAAAACAAAAACCTGCACTTTACAGAGGAGACACAGAACATTAAATAACTTTTCCAGGTCACATACTTAGGTATTGGCAGAAAATGGACCATCACTCAGGATCACCACCTTCCAAGCCAGTGCTTCTCTCTGTCACCCCTCTGCCACTAAGAGCACCTTTAATAAGCCCTACACCAAATCGTCTTTGAATTTAGAGACATTTTAGTCTGGGCTTGAAAACATAAAACTGAAATATTGCTACATTACTGTACAGTGCTAATGTTTGCTTAGGGTGAGACTGGGCTAGGAGAATAAGATCTAGGGAGAACTCCAAATAAGAGCCCCCAGCCGGGTGCAGTGGCTCATACCTGTAATTCCAGCACTCTGGAAGGATGAGGTAGGAGGATCACTTGAGGTGAGGAGTTCAAGACCAGTCTGGCCAACATAGCAAAACTCCGTCTCTACTAAGAATACAAAAATTGGCCAAGCATGGTGGTGTGCGCCTGTAATCCTAGCTACTCTGGAGGCTGAGACAGAAGAATCACTTGAACCTGGGAGGCAGAGGTTGCAGTGAGCTGAGATTACCCCCAAGAATGTGAAAAGGGATTCTCCAAGAGGGAGAAAGAGTTTTAAAGACTACTGAAGCTTTTAGAAAAATTATAGGTCCTTGGCTGGACACAGTGGCTCATGCTTGTAATCCTAGCACTCTTGGAGGCTGAGGTGGGTGGATCACTTGAGGTCAGGGGTTCGAGACTAGCCTGGCCAATGTGGTGAAACCCTGACTCTACTAAAAATACAAAAATTAGCCGGGTGTGGTGGCGTGTGCCTGTAATCCAAGCTACTCAGGAGGCCGAGGCAGGAGAGTTGCTTGAACCTGGGAGGCAGAGGTTGCAATGAGCTGAGATTGTGCCACTGAACTCCAGCCTGGGCAACAGAGCGAGACTCCATCTCCAAAAACAAATAAATAAAAAAAAATTATAGGTTCAGAAAGTATGCAGTGTTAAATAGCCCCTGAAGCTGCATAAAGCAAGAAGGTAAGAACATTTTTAAAAGCAAGGAACTTCTGAAGGTTCATAAAAAGTAAAGTGCATTGCAGGGAACCATAGGAAAATCATTCATGAGCCTCCGAAATAGTGGCTGGACTCGGCACTGAGACATGGATCTTGAGCAAAGACAGATGGAAACCTGTTTTACAAAGGACCACAAGAGGAATTGTCTCATAAGAATGTGTAGCTAGAAATGGCTTTACGTGCCTGGTTCATCTATATGCCTGCTACTGCACCTATTTGTGTACATTTTATGCTAATAGAGGCCCTAAAACTGATGTAAGAATCTGTGTACACTAAAAAAAAATTCTGATTCCCCGAGCTTTGCTGAAACGGAGCCTAGGGAGGGAGATGAGGAGATGGGCATGGGTGATGGGGAGCAAGAAACACAGTTTTTGAAGGAAAAGCAAAAACTTCATTCCTTGGGCGGGATGGTAGAGGGTGGGGTTGAAGGGAGTCTTCAACCACGCCAAGTCTAAACAGACTGGGAGGCTTTTATTTGGAACTCTCCTTTGGCAACGTTTTATCACAGCATGGTTTCCATTCTTGGCGGAGAAAAGGACCTGGAGGCTACAGAACTGGCTCAGTCTTCACTCTGACAATACGTTCACAATAATGGAAGACATCTTTTCCCTATAACTTTGAAAAACATGAAAGCAGATATTGGCTCTGAGTATGTCTGATAGTCTAACTTTATTTCCTGTCAACAGAAATAACTGTGATTTATATGTGGTCATCAACTTCACACACTCACAGACAATTCAGATTGAGAGAGTACAGCGAGATGTAATGCTCAGAGCCGTGATGTATGCCTATCCAGCAAAGCTTCCCGGTCCAAGGAGACCTCAGGGACTGAGAAAGACTCTTTAATATTCTCACTCTTCTGACACTCTATCCTCAAGTGCATCCTTCCAGTGAGGTATATTACATGGGCTTCAGACGAACTACATGTCAGCTTTGATCTCTGAGCCCCTCACCTACCCTTCTTGTGAACCTAAAGGTTGGTTGGACTGAATCCAATAATTATAGTGAGATGCTGAAGGCTGAGGAGCTGATTCATGTTGGCATCCAGTACACTGTTTTATTCTTTTAGTATTCGTTTACATCAGAGGAGTGAGAGCATTTTAAAAATTACATTTTCTTCTCAGAATGGATTGATAGCGCAGGCAGTGGAAAGTGAGTGAATACACCTTTTCAGTTAATGCCATCTTATGTCATCTGGTTTTGAATTCAAAAGCATTTTTCCACCGTCCTGTTGTTATACTGTATAATTTATTGAATTTAAGATGTCTAGAATCATAAGATGCACCATTACTTTATGTGCCACTAAGAAAGAAAATGCTGCCAATTAAAATATCATCTAATAATTTTCACATTTAAGGTTTTGTACTTTATCCTTATTAAAAGGGTTCTTTTATGTTTGTTTAGATAGATTTTTCTTATGTATCATGCTTCTGCTGACATGACAAGAAAAATATATTTAAAATAAACTAAGGTTTATTTTGGCTAAGATTTTCCTAAAATTCCTTCATGTTCAGAGTCCAACTCTTCAGAATCCCTTAGAGACCGAATCTTCAATGTCTATGTTATCGTACACAATGCAGTGTTTTACCCCAAAATATGACAATACTGCACAATGACAACTACATCCTGACCACTACCTGACTGACAGCGACTCTAAGTGCTAGCAATTGTAAAATGCCATGGATTGTGAGAAGCCAAGACTTTGAGATACATCCTGATTTTAGAAATGTTAAAATGTAGGGGGGAAAGTGCAGCTTAGAATGGAAGAAATATTTGTTTTGGTATTGAAGAATGGTACCAGATTCACTTACACACAATTTAAAAATAGTTTACAAAAATTTGTATTTCTGGCCGGGTGTGATGGTTCACACCTGTAACCCCAGCACTTTGGGGGGCCGAGGCGGGTGGATCACCTGAGGTCAGGAGTTCGAAACCAGCCTGGCCAACATGGTGAAACCCCGGCTCTACTAAAAACACAAAAAAATTAGGTGGGCATGGTGGCGCATGCCTGTAATCCCAGCCACTTGGGAGATGAGGCAGAAGACTTGCTTGAACCCAGGAGGTGGAGGTTACAGAGAGCCGAGATCATACCATTGCACTCCAACCTAGGTGACAGGGCAAGACTCTGCCCCCCACCAAAAAAAATTTATTTCTTAGGTTCAATATCAACCTCAGAAAAGTAGGCAAAGTTTAAATCATTCCCACCTGAAGCTTTTTGCTTTGATTGAATGACTGTTCCAGGATAAGCAGTTCAAAGCAATTCATAGAATGCTAACTGGGCATACTTAATTTCGCTTCTAGAAATACTCTGGAGGCTTTCTGCTCCAGAAAGAAGTGACTATTGTGAGTGTATCAGTCAGTCCATTAAGCTGTGAGTCAGTTTCATACAGTTCCTGGGAAAGGCATCTGCCAATATTTATCGGTCTTCCACTTAAAAGAAAATACAGTTTCAAAATAAAAGACATATTCTTTGTATTTGGCAAAGACATTTGGTGGCAAGAAGAAAAGTGGCAGTCTTTTCCATTTTTTGTGCCTATGCTTATGACAAAGTAAATGACGTGTACTTTTCCAACGTTAGAGCCAAGAATTTTTTCTTTATGACATAGTTGTAAAACTAACACATTTGTGAAAAAGTTTTTTTGGAGAAAAAAGGGAAATTTGTAGTAACCACTAGAATTAGATTGCAGAAAATATTGTTATTTGCATAAAAATTAAATTTTTTTGATCACTTAATCGGAATGTATAGAAAGTCACAGAATTATCATAAAATTTATAAACATCCAAACTATTTACTCTCAGGAACTTTAATTAATTAATTAATTAATTAATTTTAATCTAAGTTTTAAGTTCAGGGGTGCACGTGCAGGTTTGTTACACAGGTAAACTCACGTTATGGGGGTTTGTTGCACAGATTATTTCATCACCCAGGTATTAAGCCTAGTACCCATTAGTTATTTTTCCTGATCTTCTCACTCCTCCCACCCTCCACCCTCTGATGGGCCCCAGTGTGTATTGTTACCCTCTATGCGTCCATGTGTTCTCATCCTTTAGCTTTCACTTATAAGTGAGAACGTACGCTAGTTGGTTTCCTGAGGAGCTTTAATTTTTTTAGCTACTATTTCACATGCACGTATACAATCGCTTAAGAGCAGATTTTTTTTGGCTGTCATTTGCATTAGACCCAAAGGTAATTAAATGCTGGTGATTCTGTCTATGTCCAGTGGAGGGCAGTAGGGCACATCTTTAGAAACGGGATTTTCATTACAGATTGGACCGACATCAGCCTGAGAAATCATACACTGCTTTCCGTGTCTCTGCAGTCAGGCTCCGGCCACAGGCCCCATCAGGGGCAGCAAGGCCACGGCGAGGTGACTTCAGGGGGCCAGGTGGCAAGAGTTGAATCTTTTTCTCGGTTCTGTAGAACATCGTTCCCCAGCCCCCAGGTGTACAGCACAGGAAAAATGCAAGACTCTATGACATGCAAAGGGGCTGGCACTGAGCCTACTGCTTGGCTGCTGAATTTACCTTTGGTAGTAAATTTGAGGAAATGTGATTAAAATATACTTATTCCCTTCCCAAGATTTCTGTCTTGGGGTTAATTTCTACTTAGATTGCATGGCCTCCCGCTTTCTGCTCTGATGAAAGACAATGAGGTTGGGCACGGTGGCTCACACCTGTAATCCCAGCACTTTGGGAGGCCAAGGCAGGAGGATCACTTGAGGCCAGGGATTCGAGACTAGCTCGGCCAACGTGGTAAGACCCCTGTCTCCACAAACATTTTTTAAAAAGAAAAAAGACAATGAGAAGATGTCATGGCTTTGGTGCTATGGGTATCCAGTAATACAAAAGCCATCTCTCCACACTAGCAGTGGCCAGGGTTTTGCCTCCTTCATACAGTGTCTATACTCATCAAAATTGCAAGGGGACTTACCTGCAGGGGTGCCTGTGTTCTTTTGAACTTTCCATTAAAATGAAGTGCACTGGGCAGTAGTCCACCTAATGTCATTTTTGTTTTTCAACTTAAAGAAAACACATTTTAAAATTATCCACATTTCTTAATGAGGTCGCAAATGCTTAGGAATGAATTATTCTAACCTTGTGCATTACTTGAGTCCATAGAAACACTGGATGCAACACAGAAAAAAGTAGATTCTAAAGGTATCATGATGTGATGGCTTACACCTGTAATTCTAGCACTTAGGGAGACTGAGGAGGGAGGACTGCATAAGGAGTTGAAGGCCAATGAGGCCCACATAGCAAGACCCTGTCTCTACAAAAAAATTTAAAAATTAGCTGGGTGTAATGTCACATGCCTGTAGTTCATGCTACTCGGGAGGCTGAGGTGGGAGGATCACTTGGGCCCAGGAGGTCATGGCTGCAGTGAGCTGTGATTGCATCACCGCACTGCAGCCTGGGTGGCAAAGTAAGACCCTGTCTCAAAAAACAAAAACACAAACAATAAAGGTGTCATGAAAGTGTAAGTCTTAGACTCCCTGCCCACATTTTCATCAGCACAGAGTAAATCCCCCAGACTGTTATTATTTTATCAGTGCTAAAGGGTGTATAACAATGTATGCACAACTTAAGGAATAATAGCAAGATGGACACTAGTGTACCCACCTCCCACAGTATACCAGTACTTTGATACACCTGTTTGCTCTCCCTGCCGCCATTCACCCCTTCTCTCCCAGGGGTAACCACTCTCCTAAATTGTTATCTTTTCTGTGTTTTTCATTATAATATGAATTTCTCTCTATTCTGTTCCATTGGTCTACTTGTCTATCCTACACTAAAATCACCCTGTCCAAGTCACTGAAGCTTTCCAATTAAGTCTTCACTTCTGGTAGGTCAAGTGAAATCCCCCTCCACCTTCTCACACCTTCAACTCCAGTTCTTTTTCAGGGCTGTCTTGACTGTTCTTGTTCCTTCACAGATTAGTCTTAACATTCATGATTAATCATTATTTGCATAAAAACTAAAAGAAAATTAGAGGATGAGAAGTTGACTCCTTTAGCGAGCGTCTCAGTCGCCCAACCTGGTTTAAATTCTGGCTCTCCTTACTACCTGTGCTGCCTTAGACTAGTAATTTAACCTCTCTGAAGTTGGCTTCCTCATCTGTGAAATGCAGTTAATATTAGTACCTACTTCATAGGATTGTTGTGAGGAATACAATGTGATAGGCAAAGCACTTAGAACATTGCCTGGAAAGTGTTCAACAAATGGCAGCTATTTGTTTTGTCATTGCTGACTTGAATAGCCAGGGAGCTTCTGAAGTCACACTGCCCTCAGCTGGAATCCTGGCTGTCCCCAACCAGCTGCATAACACTGGACCAGTTTCTTTCTCCAAACCTCTGTTTCTGAATTTGCATAATGGGGATAATATTAGGGATGTTTAAAGATGACATGAGAAAACCAAGGGAAATCACTTAGTGTGATGTCTGGTAAGCTATATGTGCTCAATACAATTTTAAGTAGATTTCTTTCTTCTTCTTTTTTTTTTTTTTTTTTTTTTTTTTTTTTGAGACAGAGTCTCAGTCTGTTAACCAGGCTAGTGTGCAATGGCATGGTCTAGGCTCACTGCAACCTCCACCTCCCAGGTTCAAGCGATTCTCCTGCCTCAGACTCCTGAGTAGCTGGGACTACAGGCATGCGCCACCACAGCTGTCTAGTTTTTGTATTTTTAGTAGAGACGGGGTTTCACCATGTCGGCCAGGCTGGTCTCGATCTCCTGACCTCAGGTGATCCACCCTCCTCGGCCTCCCAAAGTGCTGGGATTACAGGCATGAGCCATCACGCCTGGCCCATAGATTTCATTTTTAAAGTGAATTGCATCTTAAGGCTAAAATGGTCTGTACCCTTGCTTCTGAGTATCTACAAAACACTTGCCTGGGAGTCATTGAAAAGAATGCTGGTAGTAACAAAAGTTGATAAACTCACCTCTTATGATCTTGCAACTTTTCTTTGTTTTCAACTATCGGAGGTGCAGGGAGGAGAAACTGTTCCTCACTCAGGGCTGGATTCTCTTTCCTGGGTCCCTCCTCTGGTTCCACAGGCTGCTTTACTGGCTGAGGGCAGACAATGCAAAGCCATGTCTTAACTTGTTTTCCAGAATCAGAGGAAAGTTTAACATAACAAAATTTTATAGCTCCTGCCCAGTAACATATATTACTTAAAAAAAATAAAAATACCTTTCCCTTATCATGCATTATTCTTTTACATGTACATTTTTCCTGACGTATTGAAGTGATATTCCGCGGTTTGCTGTGAGTTGGAGGTTTATGGCCCTTCTGTGGCAGATCAGACCAAACATAATTCATTCATAGCTACTTAGTGCTCAGGGAAATAAACCCCTGAACTTAAATAACTATGGTGTGACCTCTGTAAAATATTATTTATGGCTTTAAAACTACTATTATGTAGATATCAAGATGTGCCAAATGTTATAAACCAAACACCAGCCAGCAAATGGGACAACTACTATTCCATTTATTTTTTTCCTTCCTTTCTGGATATTTCTCTGTAAATACTATTTTCGTTTAAATGGATTCTGGGGTAATTACCTGGCAGGGGAAAGCAATGTTTATTTACACTTTATTATAGAATATTATAGCAAGTAAAAAATTCTCTTTCACAAAGAAGCACCACAAAAATGTGAACATTCATTAACATACTGGAGTTTAATAGGAAAGATATTGATTACTTTTGAGCATAAAGTAACTATCCTCACTATCAATGAACTAATGTAACCCATCTGCTATTCATTTCTGCAAATTAATTTATGGAGGAAAACCTGACTGTATGTTTAAGTTATCCAGATGGGATACGCTGAGCATTTCCATGCTGTTAAGAATATATGTGCATTCTCAGCTCTCTTCAAGATTTTCAATGTTTAGAGTGCCATCTCTGCATCTTACATTATTAGATGCATCTCTGCATCCAATAATTTCCTGAATTATTTCCTATGCATTCATCTATATTGTAGGAAATAAAATGTTCAGTGGTAAGAAAGTAGTGGAGTCATTGGTTTCCTAGTTGTCATTCAACAAATGTTTGAGGACCCATCATGTGCTGGTTATGGTACTTGGCACTGGCAATAATAAGGATTAATGAGAAAAAGAATTATCAGCTCTCGTGGGACTAGCAGCCTGAATATGGAGATAGATAAATGAATAATCAGCTTTTAGGCACATGGCAAATGCTCCAGAAAGAAATGGAGTAAGTACCAAGAGAAGACTAGCATAAGGACAGGGCATGGGAGAGGCAAGGAAGACTTGCAAAGAACTTCACAGAAGATGAAAATACAGAGCCAAGTCTTAAGGAAGAATGAATGAGTAGATTCTGGTGGTCAAGTGGAGGAGCAAGACCAGCATAAGCAAAGACACAGAGGTTAGGGCCTCTTCAAATCATTCAGTATGGCTGGAATTTGGTGGGGTGTTGGAGGAAAAGTGGATGAAGACTTAGAACGAGGCCAACCATGAAGGTGTGTATGTCCTGCTGAGGAGTTTACTTTCTCCTGTAGGCTGTGGGTAGACATGAGTGATTTTGCATTGAGGGGTAACATGATGAGACTTGTTTTGTGTAGCTCATTGTGGCTGTGATGTGGAGAATAAACTGGAGCCCAGTTAGGAGGCTTCTCCAACTTTCAGAAGAGAAATAGCAAAGCCCTGGGCCAGGGAAGTGATAGAGAATTGACTGAAAGTGCATTTGGAATATAGAAGCAATAGGATCTGATAACTAGGTTGATTCTAAGAGGAAACAGAAAGGAAGAAGTCAGGGAGGCAATTCAGGGGTCCTTGAGTGGACACAGGAGTCATTTTCAGCATCTGATGCTATTCTTGGAAGGATGGGTTTGGAGAAGTGGCCAATGAAGTTAGTATGGCCCACACAGAAGTTATGGTACCTATAGGGAGGGCATTCAGATGTGTTCAAGAGGTTTTTGGAAATGTGAGTTTGGAAAGAAGTTAGGGTTGGAGACACAGATTATGCCACTTATATGTATGATGTTCAGTAATGTTCTTAAAGATACATGAAAGGGAATATATGAGCTAATTAGCTCATCTAAGTAAAACTTAAGACCACAATTCAGTTGCTTGTAAACTACATTGAAATAACAGATAAGCCTTCATCCTTCAAGACCTGTAGGAAAAAACAAAAAGAGTAGAAGCTGTTTTACATGCTGTCACTTAGCATGAATAGGAAATGTTTCCTTTCCCATTTCGGATTCTTTAACAAAAATTGGAAATGTCTTTTACTTATTAAAATAACAAGAATTAATCAAGTCTTCCTTTGAAAATACTCATGGTCCGGCCGGGCGCGGTGGCTCAAGCCTGTAATCCCAGCACTTTGGGAGGCCGAGACGGGCGGATCACAAGGTCAGGAGATCGAGACCATCCTGGCTAACCCGGTGAAACCCCGTCTCTACTAAAAAATACAAAAAACTAGCCGGGCGAGGTGGCGGGCGCCTGTAGTCCCAGCTACTCGGGAGGCTGAGGCAGGAGAATAGTGGGAACCCGGGAGGCAGAGCTTGCAGTGAGCTAAGATCTGGCCACCGCACTCCAGCCTGGG
>NW_016812078.1:325119-330570 GCF_001698545.2 Rhinopithecus bieti
TTTTTAAGACAGAGTCTCACTCTGTCACCCAGGCTGGAGTGCAGTGGCATGATCTCGACTTACTGCAACCTCTGGCTCCCAGGCTCAAGCAATTCTCCTGCCTCACCCTCCTGAGTAGCAGTCACTCACCACCACGCCTGGCTGATTTTTGTATTTTTAGTAGAGGCGGGGTTTTACCATGTTGGCCAGGCTGGTCTCGAACTCCTGACCTCAAATGATCCATCCACCTTGGCCTCCCAAAGTGCTGGGATTACAGGCATGAGCCACCGCACCTGGCCAGGAATTTACTTTTTGATTATGTATATGCCCTTGGACTTCTTATATCCAAGGGCATATAGGGAACTAGTTGATGACCTTGCAGCTCTACCAGCAACTCTGAGAGTTAACTCAAGATTGTTGAGATCTCCCATGACAGGAAGACAGCAACAGGTTTTAAGTAAGGTAGAAAGGGTTTTGATTATATATTATGAAGTGATATTTGCTCTAAAGGAAATTCCAGACTATTAGTCTGTCTCTGAATTTTAATAATTACATAGGCCAGGTTTGGTGGCTCACACCTGTAATCCCAGTACTTTGGGAGGCCAAGGAGGGCAGATCATTTGAGGACAGAAGTTCAAGACCAGCCTGACCAACATGGTGAAACCCCATCTCTACTAAAAGTACACAAAAATTAGCTGGCTGTGGTGGTATGTACCTGTAATCTCAGCTATTTGGTAGGCTGAGACACGAGAATCTCTTGAACCTGGGAAACGGAGGTTGCAGTCAGCCAAGGTCACATCATAGCACTCCAGCCTGGGCAACACAGTGAGACTCTGTCTCAAAAATAATAACAATAATAATTTTATACTGAGCAAATTGGTTAGTTGATTTGATTGTGGAGATACCTGGAGAATCTTTCGTGTCATATTACTGTTTTAATTTTTTTAACTATCTGAGGAAATACAGTGACATATTACTGTTTTAGGAGCTCTCACGAACTACTTTATTTTCTCTTGTGTGCTTTTATTTTACAAAGTTAGGTCAAAGCTCGTTTCCAGTCCAATTGTTGAGGTTCACTCTTTTCTATCTCACTTCCTGAAGATACCTCCAGCTAGGGAATATTTACTGGGCAACAAGGGAATTCAGGCCAACAAGAAGCCTGAGACACCAGACAAAATGCTACAGCACAAGAGATCATTGCAGGAAAATGTATTCCACTTCAGTTTTAAAGTTTCTGCTGCTTTGAAGTCCAAAATATCCAATAAATAATTGCAATTTATAATTCAAGTAAAATGCAGAAGACTACTATGATCACATTCTTTAATAACTTTTAATACTACAAAAAATTTTAAATTGACATTTATTAAATTCAAACAGTATTTGAGGACTATCTAGTTTATATACATGTTGAGGTTGATAAAGTTCAAATTCTGTTTTAGGAAGTCAACAATGAATTGAGTTCATTTTAACTGAATGTTATTATAAAAGATGGTTTTCTTGCTGCAGTGTAAATCTGCTATTAAGAAATTAGCAAAGTGGCTAGTGCTATTTGTGCCTTTAAGATCATAGTTCAAAAGAATTAAGCAAAGTCGATAACAAAGGTAAGACAAACATAACCTTTATTCTCTCTCAAACACCCAGAGAACAGGGCCTGGAACCATATTCATTAATTTAATCAGAATCAGAATACTTTAACTTTCATAGTCTCATTTAACATTTTATAGCAATATACTGATCATTCTAAAAATAACAAAATACATGTTGCTCTCAGCTACATAGTAAAAAAATGTAGTAAATTCTCCTACCCAAAATAGAGGAGGGCTGGGCTAGTGAGCTGCTCAAACATTTGTAACAAATAAAAATTTCTCTATGTACATATAATGATATTTTCAAAGCCTAAAATCACCATACAAAATCTAATAATAAAATTGTGTCGTGTTCAGGAGTTGGGAGGCCAGCACATTGAATTAACAGTGTTTTTGGTATATGCAAATAATGGGATAGAATATCTTGAATCAGGATTGTCCCAGAAGTTCTAAGGCAGATGCAATGACATGCACATTGTCCATTGTTCAGTAATTTTCAAAGACTAAACTATGTAAACTATTCAATACAATTCAATACTACTTAACTGCTAAAAAAAAAATACTTCAAGATCTTGCACTGCCTTAAGTGAATGAGTATAATCAAATTAACAATTGGAAAATAGCTTAACAGCAGGCACTGAAGAATTCTGACAAATACCAAATAACTGTTTGTGTTTACCAATAAACTGGTAAGATGATATCACAAACGGGTTTTTTGAAAGTTATTTTGCCATACAAGGTTTTTTAAAATAAAACGATTGCTTCTTAGAATAACTTTAAACATATTGATTGATGTTAGTCAATCAAAATCAATTGAATGATTTGAGTTTTAACATCATCTCAAAGGTTCAGATAATCTTAAGATTCTAGTTTACATAAAAGACTATATATGCCTTAGCACTGATTCAAATACGATTACTAGAAATCAACAGATTTCATTTGAAAGGATACATTTTTTTCCAGATACAAGGGAAAAGGTATGAAGCCCTTTCTAAACACACACATGCACACACACACTAAATGATAAAGAAGATTGAGCTAGGAGACATAGATGTGACTTTAGGGAACTTACTTTCCCTCGAAGATCTCTTCCAGCTGTCTGATTCTACGTTAAAGCATTTCCTCTGAACTGTACAAACTGGTCTCACATTTTCAAGTTTCTACACAGTACCTGGCAAAGTTTGCCTGTTTGCTTTTATACGAAAATACTAAAATATTAAATGAATAACATAAACCCTGTCCTACAACTCCGTATGCCAACTAGTTTTCCTGAGATAGTGATTTTTTAAAAATTCATTCCACAAGTCATCAAGAGCTTCCTACGTTCAAGGCAGAGTGCCAGACCAAACCTGGAACATCATGGTCGTCACTGCCCCTGGGAACAAATTACTATCTGAAAAAGTGAACTCAGTTGACTGCTTCAGGCCCAACCTGGTTCAGGGTCGCGATTCCCAAATTTGAGGGAATATGGGACTCTCCAGAGGAGTTTGTTAAAACACAGCTTAGAGGGTCTCATCCCAGCCTTACTGTGACTGAATCTCTGGTTGGCGTCTCCTAATCTACCTGCATATTTAACAAGCATGTTCTCCCTCACGCTTCCACATCTCTGCAGGTAATTTGTGGGCCTCACTCTCCATTCCAACCCACTCCCCCCACCAAAGAAAAGAAAACCACAGTACTGTAGTGGCAAAAGCTCTGGACTCAAGAGTCAGGAGTCACTTGCAGCTGCCTGATCTTAGTTACTTCACATTGCTAGGTCTCTCAATCTCTTCCTCTAATAGGGGTTGAACAGGAGTCTCCATAGGCATCCCTTCCATTCTCAGACTTGAAGAACCTCACATGGCAACCCGGTGTCGTGGAGGTGGGAAGAGTTTGCAAGGATGTTTTACTCTGCAGTCAACATCCCTCCCCGCGGCAAGACAGTCTAGCGAGCCCCCCAAGAGCAAGGGGGTAATTCCCTTCTCTGGTCCCCTCATTCACAAAGGGAGGAAAAGCGCGGAAAGGTTGGAATTGGGTGAGGAGCGAGGAGGAGATGCCCAAAGAAGCTCGCAAGAGTTTTGGCAAGAAGCAGGAAGGATCCCTGGAAAGCTGGAATCACTCCTCGTAGTCGTCGTCCTGGTCCTGGTAGCGAATGTAGACGATCAGCATGACAAAGCCGGTGAGAATGCAGAGTGAGCCGACGACCAGGTAGGCGATGCCGAGGAAGGGGTTCTTGCCACCCATCCATGAGATGCTGCTGAAGATAAGGAGCTTGTGGCCGCCGAACGCGCGCACCGGGTAGTTATAGGTGATGTTGACGCGGTAGGCGCCCCGCGGCAGCCCGGCCGAGTAGTTGCCCTGGCGGATGCGCGCGTACAGCTTGCGGAACGTGGGCAGCGCCGCCGTGCGCATCCACACCACGAAGTCCTGGTTGATGAAACCGGTGTTGTTCGGGTCGGGGCTGAGCTCGTAGACCGGCCGGCGCCAGTTAGGCGGGGGCGCCGTGCCCTGGAAGGCCAACGCCAGGCTGCCGTTGACCAGCGGCGGGTTGCGGAACTTGACGTGGTAGTCGGTCCACCAGGCGATGCCGGAGCGGTCGAGCGGCACCTCGACGTAGAGCCCGCCTGGCAGGCGCTGGTGCCAAAGCGAGAAGGAGTCGTTGAAGAGGCTGTTGGCGATGGCGCCGCAGGGGGCGATGGGCAGGCCGGCCGCGCTGAGCTGGTAGGGGGCGCACTCGTTGACCGGGTGGCGCAGCGCGCTGGGCAGCCCGCTCAGCTGCGCGTCGTCGCGGGACACGCTGTAGCGCCGGTTGTTCTGGTAGAAGTTGGTCAGCTCGTAGTAGAGGTACACGGGGCCCTGGAAGAGCTCGGGCAGCGAGAAGTACCAGGCGCACGAGCAAGGGGGCGGCGGCGCGCGGCCCTGGCCGGCCGCGGCGCACACCGAGCAGTTGCCGGTGCCCGAGTCGCCGGTGTAGTCGTACTCCAGCTCCTTGATGCCGTTGGAGGAGTAGTAGAGGCCCAGGCCCAGGCCAATGAAGGCCAGGCCCGCGCAGAAGAAGAGCGGCAGCGCGATGCTGGCCGACAGCAGTGGCTGCCAGGCTGGGAGGCGCTGCTGCGTGAAGGCGGTGTTGTCGGGCTGGTGGGCGCCCCGGGCCGTGGCGCTCCAGGTCATGGCGGCCGCGCGGGGACCGACGCGCGGGCTGACCGAGGGGGGCCCTGCCGCGGGGCGCCTCCCCCGCCGCGCCGTGCGAGCCCGGGTACTGCTCGCGGGTCGGGTTTCCAGCCGGCTCAGGTGGGTTTTTGCCGGGCCCCGCCTCTGCCTCCCTCAGAGGTGAGTTTACCTCCAGGCCCTACAAGCAATGCCCGCACCCCCCCAGTTCCGCCTCCGCCCAGGTGCGCTCCACGCTCGCGGGTCACCAGGAGCCGCACCTCCCCCGCCCCTTCCGAGGTGAGCAGGTGGGTGTTTTTTACCTCACCTGGTAGACTCAGTCTCGCGTTTCCTCTCAGTCCGGGTCATGGGACTCCAGCTCCTCCTCTCCGAGGTGAGTGGCGGCCCCAGGCTGCCTCTGAGTGGCTCATACCTGGCTCAGGTGCCACCTTCTCTTCCGCCTTTCAAGTGACTAGAGTTCCTGGGCCAGTCTCCCGAAATCAAAAGGCGCTCCGGCCTCCTCTGCTGAGGGCTTGCACCGTGGTCCTGGAGGCTTGAAGATTTCAGGTTGTTAATCCCCCTGTTATTTGCGGGGAAAAGGTGACTCTAGACCATTTTGTCTCTTAGGTTAGCTTCAGAAAACCCTTTCGCCCAGCTTTCAGTCTCAAGTTGGGAGTGTCCAGGGAATTACGTTATGATAAATCTGTTTCGAATTCAACGCCTGTATTCAAATTTGAGCTTCTTTTTTTTTTTTTTTTTT
>NW_016812078.1:330943-351187 GCF_001698545.2 Rhinopithecus bieti
TTTTTTTTTTTTTTTTTTTTTTTAAGGGAAAATGATTTTCTGGCCAGATCACCCAGTCTGGCTGTATAACTAGGAAATGTGGAAAGTTCTCTAAAATAAAATGATCCTTAAAAGAATGAAAGGCTGGAGAGGTTCAGAGCCTTTAAATAACTCTCTAGCTGGTGGAGAAACCAAGAAAGGAAAAAATGTGCTGGACTACATGTGATTTTGTTTTCTTTTCAGATTATTTGCCTGACTAGAGAAAGGCCCAGTCCAAGGTCCCAGGAGACCTAGCTGCTATCCACAAAGCAATCTGGAGTGTCTGGCCTAAGGAGGTGAACTACAAGGATTTATAGGATTTATTATAAAAAGAACTCAGATTAGCTCCCTAGATTGCCTGGGATTCTGGCTTGCTTTTTTTTTTAAATCTAGGTTGGTATATTACCAAGGGGGTATTGGGACATTCTGATTTCTTACTAAATCTTCCCTAGGTATTGTGTTCTTGCTTCTCCTCCAGCTTGTAAAATGCAAGTAATACAAATGTTTTCTCTATTACACTACACCTAGCATAATATAGTGTATTCAGGAGTCATTCAAAACCCATTGAAACTTGGAAAGTTAAAATGCGTATTAAATTGAACAGAGGAATTTTGTTAGCATCTTCCAGGTATTCAGTCCTATGCTAATTAGACAAAAAAGGACCTTTGACCTCAAGGCATTTGCAGTTTGATAGGGGACATATTAGGAGTAAGAATCAAAATAGCCAATAATAGCTATTTATCATAGGGTGTAATCAAGTATCAAATTGCACTCTACAAGTCACACTAAAATTAAAAAGTAATATTGTTTTAATACTGGAACATTGATTCCATATTGTTAAATGAATGCAAGTTGGAAACTTTAGGTATTAGAGAAGACTGAGGGAAATTCAAGTGACTTGAATTTCAGTTCCCTTACTTCTTATCATACCCCAAGAGAGGAAGTTCCAAAATTCTCAACAAGTTCCCATAGTGTGATTCAGTCTCCATTCACCCTTTTTTTCAATAAAGAATAAATAGTTCTTTGTATCATTATGGTTGAGTTCCACCCACCCCTGTATCATTGAATCACTAGTCCACAAAACTAGCCTCTAGGAAGGAATTCAGTTTTCACAACTTTAGTAGATTTTTTTTCTTTTTTTTTTTGAGAGAGAGTTGTCTCCCTCAGTTGTCCAGGCTTGTCTCAAACTCTTGAGCCCAAGAGATCCTTCTGCCTCAGCTTCCCAAATTGTTGGGGTTATAGGTGTGAGCCATCACACCAAGTCTATCTGGTAAATCTTAAGTCTTTATCTAGTAGATCACCACCACACCCTAAAAGTGCAAGCTCCATTCTTGAGCTCAGAGCCTTTCTTCCTTTTCTCCTATCCCTGGATGACCTAAAGGTACTAGTTTATTCATTCCACTAAGAAAGGTGACAGATTTTCAAAGTCAAAAGAGAATATTTAAAGACAAGGAATGGTCAACAGAGTTAAACACAGCTGAGGGTTCAAGTGAGATAAATGAAAAGGAACTATGGGGTTTGACTTTTGTGGGAACACTTCAGATGGTTTGTGTGGCAGGAATCAGGTTATCATCAGGTGCAGGGAAGGGGAAGTAGATAGCAAGATAGGAAGACACTCTTTTTTTTTTTTTAGAGATGAGGTCTTGCTGCGCGTGGTGGCTCATGCCTACAATTCCAGCACTTCGGGAGGCCAAGGCAGGAGGATCACTTGAGCCCAGCAGTTTGAGACTAGCCTGGGCAATATAAGGAGAACTTGTCTCTACAAAAAATAAAAATAAATTATCTGGGTGTGGTGGCATGTGCCTGAGGCCCCAGCTACTCAAGAGGCTGAGGTGGGAGGATCGCTTTATCCAGGGATGTCAAGGCTGCAGTGAGTTCTGATCGCACCACTGTACTCCAGCCTGGACAACAGAACAAGACCCTGTCTCAAAAAAAAAAAAAAAAAGAGACTGAGGTTCTAAAGGAGAAAGCCCATTTTTAGAAATGTGTGGAAAGGGAAGGATAAAGGCAAGCGATAACTGTCTAGAAGAGCATGTATCCTAAAGGAAAGGCTTCTTTTATAGAGGTCAGAGAAGTGTTTATTCTGAGAGAAAAGATAATCGTGCAGATGAGGTTGAAAAGAGGGGTGGCAAGCTCAGTGATGGTTCAAAGGCAGAAGCAGGCTGGAGACGCTGATCCACCAGCCAGAGCCACTGGTTTCAGAGAACAGGTGCAGGGTTATCTCACCTCTGAAACGAGAGGGCAGGGTGATAAAAATGCCCTCTGCAGAATGCAGCTGGGCATTGGGCTCCTGCACCTCAGGCTGGGAGAAAGAAATGACTGAGTGTGACCAGCATATGGTGGTTTTCAGGGCAGATGAATTTGAAAGATAAAAAGTTCAAGGTATTGCAGTCCTTGTGGAGGGGTGGCTAAAGTGATGCGCCTTAGTAGTTAATCTGAATGGCGAGAAAATGAAACCAATCCTGTGGATCAAAAGAAAAAGAAGATACTGGTAGACTGGCAGTCCTAATGATGTTAATTGGCAAGTGCCGTGAAAGCTGGGAGGAAAAAGTACTGGTATGAGATGGGGTGTTAAAGATCTTGAAGGTGAAGCTGTACCAAGGTCCACATATACACTATATTTCCCCTTCTAGCTCATAAGTTCTGAGAGGTGGAAGACTGATACAGATATACGTTGTCACGTTCCTCAGAGTTCACTATGTAAGGAAGGTTCAGATCTCATGTCTCTCATTTTATTACACATGTTGTGATGTATTAAAGGACACTTGGATCATGTAAACTCTTTAGTACCAGTAAAATAAGAAACAAGTTCACTCTAAACAATTCTTTTTTTTGTATCAGTATTATTAAGAACTCAAAGGAAAAGAAAAAAGGCATTTCTAGTCCAAATACTGCTAAAATTACTTCCTTTTTTTTTATTTTATCTCCCAGACTTTATCCATGTAAATATGTAATTTTTAATAGGTTGTAATTAAGATATATACACAATTATTCTAGTTGTCAAATTGCCTCATTTTGGAATGAGATGAAGATTGAAATAAATATTTTCTATGTTCCTTAATGGTGCCATAATTCATAGGTCTATCATATTTAACTGTTGTTGGACATGTAGGTTATATCCAGTTTTTCAGTATTCCAAAGAATATGATAGTGACCATCTTTTTTACATATAACACTTTTAAAAAAAACTTTGTGTCTCCCTTTCCCCTAACGTTTTCTTTCGGATTTTTTTCTTTAGGATAAATTTCTAAAAGTAGGAAAGGGACTTAAAGGTCAAACTCTTTAAAAATACATATTGCTAGAGTCATATTTACACTGCCACACCAATGTATATACTTTGATACTTTCACCAAAAATTTGCCAACAAAACGAAGAGCTAACCACAGAATATATTTCGTCTATGGCAATAAACTCTCAGATACTAGGAGAATAGTATAGGATAGGGGAAAGAATGCTGGCCCAATCTTAAGGAAGTTCAGATTCTACCCTGAAAGTTCCTTAGGATATAACTATGTGACCTTGGTCAAATTGCTCAACTGCTCTGTTCTCATAATTGCTTATCTGCAACCATATCTGCAAAATGATTGTTAGTGTGTCTTTTTTTAAGCAAAGATTTCTGTTCCTCATCTTCCTTACAATGACTCATTGAATAATAGCTATCATTTATTGAGTGCCTCTGTGAGCCAGAGCTTAGAGTCACTGTGTAAGCATGTTATATACATTGTCCTGTCTAATTCATACAAAAATGGGGACATTCGGTACAATTATCATACTCAATGAACTGATGCAAAACTAAGATTCAAGCCAGTGCAATGGAGGCTGCCTGAGTTCTCATAGTTGTAATGGGGAGATGAGGGATTCAAAGGTCAGCTTAATTCCAGCGTCTTGCATCTTCAACCACGCTACACTGTAAGGCCTTGGCATATTTCCTTCTCAAAAAACTCCAAAAATGTTAACCTTGAACCAGTGTTTATTGTTACAGATCTTCTCTTAACACCCCAAAGATAAGCAAATTCTGTTCCATTTACACAGAGTCCCAGGAACAGCTGAGTTGCTTGTATTTTTGTTTTTACAAAAGCTTTTGTTTTAAAGCCAGCTTTTGTTTAGCATGCTCATTTCTCTTGCTAAAATAAAATAACTTCACTTGTCTGGCTGTTCTCAGTTTTTGCATTTAGTTCATTTAATTCATGATTATTTATCTTACTGTAACAGAACCTGGGTTTTTAATTGGCATTCCCTTATATAGGTTTATACTGCTCAAGATTGTTGCCTATTACTCTGCCCATGGGGCAGCTTTTATTTAAAAAGAATCAAATTAAATTGCTTCATAAAATTACAGCATGTGCTCAGAAAAGTTTTAAAAAAATTCAGTGTGCCTGGACTTCATTTTTTATTAAGAACTGCATTCAGCAGACTTCCTGTTTCAAAAGCTATGGAGTGGTACCCCCTAGTGGAAGATGCAGAGAAACTTTAGTTAACTAGCACTCCAGAGGCACAAAAGACAGAAGCGAATTCTCTCCACTCCCTGCCGTGGTGTGTTGGTTCTTTGTCACTAACTTACTGCAAAACAGTGGTCAAGGAGAGGGTGAACTCACACCTGTAATCCCAGCACTTTGGGAGGCTGAGGCAGGTAGATCACCTGAGGTCGGGAGTTCGAGACCAGTCTGACCAACATGGAGAAACTCCGTCTCTACCAAAAATACACGGGCGTGGTGGCACATGCCTGTAATCCCAGCTACTCGGGAGGCTGAGGCAGGAGAATTGCTTGAACCCGGGAGGCAGAGGTTGCGGTGAGCCGAGATCATGTCATTGCCCTCCAGCCTGGGTGACAAGAGCAAAACTCCATAAAAAAAAAAAAAAAAAAGAGGCTGAACTGTGAGCACAGTTGGGTGGGTTGAGTTGAGTTGCAGGGGGTAGTATAAAGTGAAAAATGGGACTGAGATGGGTAGCAAGGTCTTAAACAGCAGAGGCATTAGGTATGGGATGGCCAGATTAAAAGACAGTTGGCAGGGTGCAGTGACTCATACCTGTAATCCCAGCACTTTGGGAGGCCAAGGCAGGTGGATCACTTGAGTCAGGAGTTAAAGACCAGCCTGGCCAATATGGAGAAACCCTGTCTCTACTAAAAATACAAAAATTAGCCAGGCGTGGTGGCATGTACCTGTGATCCCAGCTACTCGGGAAGCTGAGGCAGGAGAATCGCTTGGACCCGGGAAGCAGAGGTTGCAATGAGCTGAGATCACACCACTGCACTTCAGCCTGGGCAACAGTGCAAGACTCCATCTCAAAAAAAAAAAAAAAAAAGAAAGAAAAGAAAAAAAAAAAGGATAAACTAGCAAGGATAGGGTTGGACTTGAATTGCGTGGGTAGAGTTTGGCTGTAGGGGTTGTGCTTGGTGAGTTGGCAGGAGAGCAACACCAGAATAGGCAGAGGACAAGTTAGGTGACAGAATTGAGATCGAGGGAAAGGAAGAGCTCCATACAGGTAAGAAGAGAGGGGGTTGACTCAAAAGTGAATTAGGACCACGCCCGGTGGCTCATGCCTGTAATCCTAGCACTTTGAGAGGCCAAGGCAGGCAGGTCACTTGAGGCCAGGAGTTTGAGACCAGCCTGGCCAACACAGCAAGACTCCATCTCTACTAAAAATACAAAATTACCTAGGCATGTTAATGCACACCTGTAATCCCAGCTACTCGGGAAGCCGAGGCATGATAATTGCTTGAACCTAGGAGGTGGAGGTTGCAGTGAGCTGAGATTGTGCCATTGCATTCCAGCCTGGGCGACAGAGTAAGATTCTGTCTCAAGGAAAAAAAAAAAAAAGAAACTGAATTAGACTGCCCAGTGTGGCCAGTGAGAAGGGTTTATACCCAAGGTGAGGACTGGAAGAGGGAGGGGTACACCATGACAGTGTCTTGGAGCCTGCCAATCTTTTGAGGCTAGAAGCCACCTCCTCTGCCATCCTCTGTCCCCAATGTAGTGAAACTCACTGGTTTGGGGAAGTCAGACTGGCTTTATCCTCTGCATAGTGACTATATCTATTTGAAACTTTGGGAATTTCTTATTTATCAGGTAAAAAAGTAAACATTTCAAAAATTTCAGAAAGTTATCAGATTTTAAAATTGAATAAATATCTGTAGCTACATCAGAGCAAAGCCATATATAACAGCCATAAACTAGGGAGGGAGGGGTGACATCCTCTAGGAAAACTGAGGTGTCCAACAAAAACATGCTTAGATGTCCTTCCTATGTGAGATCATCAATAAGCCAAATACGCATACTCTCTTTTTTTCATTTTCCCCAGAACCACCAGGAAAATGAATAAATAAAAATTAAATTTTAATTTTTTGTAGAAAGAGAGTCTAGCTCTGTTGCCCGGGCTGGTCTTGAACTCCTGAGCTCAAGCAATCCTCCTGCCTCAGCCTCCCAAAGTGCTGGGATTACAGGCATGAGCTGCGATGCCCAGCCTTAATAAACATACTTTCAATTCCATTACCTAGGTCACTGATTCAAAGGCAAAAACACCTCTTGGTCCAGCACCCTAGGAACCTATGTCATGTGTGCTGATCAATACTGACTTGTTAATATTCAGTTTGGAGATCGTATACCCATGGAGGGTTGCAGGGGCCCCTGACTTTTTCGCTGAATGCTAACTCTAAATTCGTAATGGTTGTGTTTAAATTTTTAGTTTTCTTTCTGTAGGAAAAGTTCTGTGAGGATGGCTGCATTGTGTCACTTCTAAGCCAAAGTTTGGGAATCTTAATGGAACTAAGACTGTAGATGATACCAGGAAGTTCACTCAGAGCAGGCTCTGATGTGATGATAGGAGCTCTGGGAGCCACTTACCTACTTCAGCTTGGTATTTCATCTGGTGATTCTCTTTGACTTAGTCGGAAATTTCTGGGATGCAAGGAATGGAAACTTATTCAAGTCAGCTTTGATAAAGAGGTTGTTATTGTTCAGAGACGAGGGATGTCACAGAAGGAAGAACTGAAGGAAGCAGATCTGGCTGTCACAGGAGTAGAATGTCATCAGGCAGCTCCCTTCTCTCTGCATTGTCTGTTGCCTCTGCTTCTCTCTGCAGCTCAGGCAGGCCATCTTCAGCAAGGCTCTTGGGTTTTGCACCTCCAAAGTTTGGTTTCTATATGGTTTTTGGTTGCCGCAGCTTTAACTCTGGCACCAGTGCTATATCACCTTACAGGTGATACAGGCATGAACCACCACACCCAGCCCCACTTTTAAAACATTACTGCGTAAGCAAATTCCTTAATAAGAACATCTATAAACCCAAGTCATGTGTAAAGGAAAGGTACCAGCTTGATGAGGATCTAGATCCAAAGAGGACCAGTTCAGGGAACTAAGCATGTATAGGCTGGGCATAAAAATCTTGAGGTGAACATAGTAGCCATCTTCAGCATCCTTAAAAGGCAAGGAGTGATTTTATTCTGTATTACTCCAGAAAATGAACCTAGAATACATGAGGGTCATTACCAAGGAAACTGCCAAGGCCAGGTGCAGTGGCTCATACCTGTAATCCCAGCACTTTGGGAGGCCAAGGCAAAAGGATTGCTTGAGCATAGGAATTTGAGACCAGCCTGGGCAACATGGGAAAATCCTGTCTTTATAAAAAATACCAAAATTAGTTAGGCATGCTGGCGTGTGCCTGTGGTCCTAGCTACTCGGGAGGCTGAGGTGGGAGGATCACTTGGGTCCAGGAGGTGGAGGCTGCAGTGAGCTATGATCGTGCCACTGCACTCCAGCCTGGGTGACAGAGTGAGACCCTGTCTCAAAAATAAAATAAGTATTGAGGGTGACTTTACACAATAGAACAACATACAAAAAATACTTCACAGCATAAGAGTGAAGGCAGAAGGAATATATTTTGTAAAATAGAATGGAGCTGAGTGAGAAGCTGGTTTGTGAAGCACCTGCCATGAAATCCTGTGGCCTTGCTGGTGGCTATCTGCAGGGCTGCCTCAAGTTTCCTGTGGCCAGAGAAGGGAAAGGGTAAGTCATTGCATCTGTGAGAGAAAAGAAGCCATTAGCTCAGAAGAACTCTAAAGATTTCTGCCTCAAAGAATAGGAAAAATGTGGCCAGGCACGGAGGCTCACGCCTGTAATCCCAGCACTTGGGGAGGCTGAGGCAGGCGGATCACAAGGTCAGTAGATCGAGACCAGCCTGTCCAATATGGTGAAACCTTGTCTCTACTAAAAATACAAAAGTTAGTTGGGCATGGTTGCGGGCACCTGTAATCCCAGCTACTCAGAAGACTGAGGCAGGAGAATTGCTTGAACCCAGGAAGCGGAGGTTGCAGTGAGCTGAGATCACACCAGTGCACTCCAGCCTGGGCGACAGAGCAAGACTCCATTTAAAAATAAATAAATAAACAAGAAAAATGTTCTCTGTTCTCCTTGGGATTCTCCCGGAGATGTTGTGAAATCAGGGAAAAATAACATCTTTAACAACATACTTATGGTAAATACCTCAGTCAGTTCTTAGGATTGTTTCCTGTAACATCTGCCAGAGTGAGACAGAATGGTGCTCGGTCAAAGCACAATTCAGAGGCCCCATGATCCAGTCTGGGTGTGCCATTCTGTGGGTCTCTGCCCTGATGTCTAAGGATGGGTTAGAGGACCTAACAAGATGTCCTCTGAGGGGCAGCTTCCCAACATCCCATTCTCCTGTCCTTGGACTTCTAAGAAAGACAAGGTTTGAACAAGGATTCTGTGGTTTAGAGAGTTTGAAACTGACCTAAAAGAAATGAGTGCATTGCTGTCCTTCACATAATCCTCTGCAAATATCGCTCATTTCCCAAAGTTCAGTAGTTAAGGAGTAGCAGTGAGTTACAAGATTAAACATCCTTCAGTTAATAGGGTTTCTTAAAAAAAAAAAAAAGATTAAACATCCTGATAAGTTCCTGGCACACAGAGCATCCGTGTTGCCAGTTAAATACAGAGCCATATGTTTTAATAAGCCAGCAAGCTAGGGAGGGATTGACAACTTCTTATTAAAACTGAGGTACATAGCAAGGACATATGGTAGACAGAAGGCCACTGCATCTCAGCTTGGAGGTAAGCTAAGAAAGGACTGTCTGTCTGTGCTCAGATTCTCCTTAAGAAATAATTTAGTGTTTGCTCCAACAAGACAATATACCAAGTACGGCCTCAGTGATTTTAGCCTGAACAAAATTTAAATTTCTTATAACCAAATGTCAGTTTTATCCATAAACAAATCTCAGTAAGTCCCTTATAGAACATCTAGCTTTTTATACTGAGAAGGGTATGTGTGCATACGTTTTAAAATAAAATATATATAAATTAGAAAGTTGGTTTTGGATTTAGAGAAACCAGCCCTTCTTTGTGATAACAACAGCTAAGATCAATTGTCTATTAATGCCCTCTGGTTCTTCTTTTTTTTTTGAGACAGAGTCTCGCCCTGTCACCAGGCTGGAGTGCAGTGGTGCAATCTTGTCTCACTCCTACCTCCACCTCCCGAGTTCAAGCAATTTTCCTGCCTCAGCCTCCCCAGTAGCTGGGACTACAGGTGTGTGCCACCATGCCCAGCTAATTTTTGTATTTTTAGTAGAGACGAGGTTTCACCATGTTGGCCAGGATGGTCTCAAACTCCTGACCTCAGGTGATCCACCCACCTCAGCCTCCCAAAGTGCTGGGATTACAGGCATGCGCCACCGTGCCCAGCTGCCCCCTGGTTCTTGATAATAAAACCATAGCATTGATGAACCAGAGAAAGCCTCTGATGAACCAGAGGAAGGTCTCTGTATTTTTGTAATTGTAGTAAACACTGTATCTAATCCTCAATGGACTGTTACTCTTGACCTTGAAACACAGTGGTATTAAGTGCAGGTTTCTTACAAGTTTTTGTGGCTGAGGGTGAGAGTGGGGATGTGGAATCAATACTGAGCTTGCATATCTCGGCCTATAGCTGATTTCAGTCATCTGAGTCAAAGATTATGGAAAGGTCAATAAAAACTGTGAGCACTCTTAGGTTCTTATCAGATTGCTCCACAAAATTGATAAAGAATTTAATAATGATCAGTGGTGAAATAGGTGTGCCTCTAGAACCTTGTGTAGAACATTGGCCCAAGAGTCCCAGAACTCACATTTTATCAGTCAGGAAGTGGCATGTATTTTAGATGAACCACCTAGTAAATTAGGAGGAGAGTTTAAAAATTACCTTTGGGAAAAATGTGACAGACCAAACTCTGGTCCAATCAATAAGGAAAATTTTCTCATTAAAAATATCACCATGTGCCAGGCACGGTGGCTCATGCTTGTAATTCCAGCACTTTAGGAGGCTGAGATGGGAGGATCACTTGAGCCCAGGAGTTCAAGATCAGCCTAGGAAACATAAGAAACCCTGTCTCTACAAAAAAATTTTAATTAGTCGTGTGTGGTAGTGCACACCTGTGGTCCTAGCTACTAGAAAGGCTGAGGTGGGAGGATTGCTTAAGCCCAGGAGGTCATGACTGCAGTGAGCTGTGATCACACCAGTACATTCTAGCCTGGGCAGTAGACCCTGTCTCAAAAAAAGACAAGCTGGTGCGGTGGCTCACACCTGTAATCCCAGCACTTTTGGAGGCTGAGACAGGTGGATCACCTGAGGTCAGGAGTTCAAGACCAGCCTGACCAATATGGTGAAATCCCATCTCTACTAAAAATACAAAAATTAGCCAGGCATAGTGGTGCGTGCTGGTAGTCCCAACTACTCAGGAGGCTGAGGCAGGAGAATCACTTGAACTCAGGAGGTGAAGGTTGCAGTGAGCCAAGATTGAGCCACTGCACTCCAGCCTGGGCAACAGAGTGAGACTCCGTCTCCAAAAAAAAAAAAAAAAGACAAAACAAAACCACCAAGCTGGGTGCTGTGGCTTGCACCTGTAATCTCAGATACTAAGGAGGCTGAGGCAGGAGTATCACTTGAGGCCAGGAGTTCGAGACAAGCCTGGGCAACGTTGTGAGACCCCCATCTCTAAAACAAAAAAGAAAAATACCACCAAGAAGGGATGTTACCTGTCTGCTCACAAAACCAGGTGATGATTCAACCTTTATTTCAAGAGTTCTGTGGGAATAGTGTATATGCACCAGAAGCCCTCCATAATATAGTGGCACATGATTAAAGAGTGAAAGTGGAAAGTTATAACATTAATAAAACATAAGCCAAGCTAATCTTCATTAACCTCCCAAGAGGGCAACAGGAGAGGTACAGGTGGGTACCAACTGTCTGTTAGGGCAAAACCCTAAAATGCCTGATTGACTACAACTGCATGGACAGATAGACCTTCCATCTTCACAGAGAGCCTGTCAGCTGGTGCAAAAGAAGCACCTGGCCCTTTTAGCTTCATCTCAAATGACCATGGCAAGGGCAACACGCTAGAGCTTAGAAGCCTGGTGGGCTAGGCAGCAGGTGTGACAACAACAAAGAACAGGCTTCTGAAGGACTGGACCCAGGTCTTCCAGAAGCAGAGAAAGGACTTCCCATTGTCCCCTCCCCTGAAGGTCCACACAGCCCACCTCTGGCTGACCTTACATTCAAGTAGACCTTACATTCAAGATTTAGTCCTGGGAATCTTATCCCAGGACTAAAATGACAGCATTTCTTCTGTCCAGCTTGTACAAACAGAATACTCAACCAGAGACCAAATCACTCAGTTCCCAAAACACCTGAAGATTTTTAAAAAATTGTTAAAAATCAGAGCTCTTTATTAGAAGCAATCTGTGGGTGATAATAAATCTGCTTTTAGAGCTTTATTTAGTTAGATTTTTTTAAGGTGCTAAATAATAGAAGGTACTGCCAGCACCATCTCTGACCAGTCTGCAAACTTAGAGCATTCAGCCTCTGCTTGCAAACTGAAAAGTTAGTTTCCTAGACAGCACCTGTGGTCTGAACTTCAGTACTTCTCCAAGGAAAATCTTACCAGGAAAACTGCCTCAGAATCTGTCTATTAACAGAGCTGATAACCAAGTTCTTTAAAGTAATAGTAGCTTTATATTGAATTTTATACTTTCCATGTTCCGAGGTGGCTATTTTCATTGCATACGTCATCCCACTAATGTGGCTACACATATTTGTTTGTTGATGCCTGACAGTTCAGGTCAGTCAAATTGCCTGCCCCTCTCAGGTGGTGTGCTCTCCACTCCCAGAGATGTGGGATTTAACAGAGAGACACTAGATGGACATTGTTTGAAGTTTTAGGTTTTTTTTTTGAGACAGAGTCTCGCTCTGTCGCCCAGGCTGGAGTGCAGTGGTGCGATCTCGGCTCACTGCAAGCTCCGCCTCCTGGGTTCAGGCCATTCTCCTGCCCCAGCCTCCCGAGTAGCTGGGACTACAGGTGCCTGCCACCATGCCCAGCTAATTTTTCCTATTTTTAGAAGAGATGGGTTTTCACCATGTTAGCCAGGATGGTCTCCCATCTCCTGACCTCGTGATCTGCCCGCCTCGACCTCCCAAAGTGCTGGGATTACAGGCGTGAGCCTCTGTGCCTGGCCTTGAAGTTTTAGATTTTTAATTAAATTTTATGTTGATTTAGGATCATAATTCCCATAATTCTGTTGCCCAGGCTGGAGTGCAGTGGTGTGATCTCGGCTCACTGCAACCTGCACCTCCTGGGTTCAAGTGATTTTCATGCCTCAGCCTCCCGAGTAGCTGGGACATGCACCACCATTCCCGGCTAATTTTTTGTATTTTTAGTATAGACAGGTTTTGCCATGCTGGCCAGGCTGGTCTCAAACTCCCAGCCTCAAGTGATCTGCCTGCCTCAGCCTCCCAAAGTGCTATGATTACAGGTGTGAGCCACCACGCCTGGTTCCTCTACCTATCTTCTAAAAAATAATATAATTGACATGCAGTTGTTTTATAAACAGAGAACATGAAAAAGGATTCTGTATTTTAAAAAATTCAAAAGAAAAAATATCAAAGAGAGTCCTGTGGTTTTTAAAGGCCTTCCAGGTCTGAAAGACTGGTTTCAGACTGCCATGTTGCACAGAATTACCAGAAAAGATTTTTAAAAACATCTCCCCTGGGAGAGTCACCAGGTGATACTGATGTTGTCAGTCCCTAGCCAGCTAGAGGGCAGAGCCACCTAATTTAGCTATTGATACATCTAACTCCTCTGCCTCTTAGTAAACGTGGGCCCTCAGGTTACTTGAATTTAAGAAAAAGAAATTCGTTTCTCCTGAGTGGCAACATGGAATATTAACACCAATCCTGAAGGATGGTAGCAAGGCTTAAATGGAGTAATGCCTAATCCAGTGCCGGCACACAGTAAAGCCTAGTAAATGATACGTTGGTCTCCATAGCATCTAGCCCATGGTTCTCAACCGTATCCATAGGTCGTTCCATGCCACAGGTCTTCCTTCTCCCTTTGCAGCATATTCTAGACCAAGAGGAAGTAAAGTAAGCAATGACTTAATATGGATGTTACTGTTGCTGCCAATTTGTGGAAATCATTGTTTCAAATGCTCTCCATATAAAGTGATAAACCCCTGATAAATGACTTATATTTTCACCCTTTTTAAAAAAAACCCTTTGCTGCTTTTCTTGTGGCTTTCCCATTGTGGTGGAAATCCCCCTTAGAATCCAGGTAAGCCTAGAATTTCATTCAAGAAACATTTGCAGTTGTGCCTGAAGCAGTCTGCTAGGTATTGATATGATCTTCATTCCCCAAAGAACTTGAAGCCAAGTGGAAAAGACAAATCAGTAAAATAGAAGTTTCTACATCATAACATTTTAGAGGAATATTTGTTGTTTTGAACATCTCACTTGCTGGGAGAGAGTAAAAGAGTAAACTTAATTTTAAAATTTCTTTTCAAATACAGCAGGATATTTAAAAAGCAATTCTTATGGGGGAGTTACCAATTTTGTATAGAATACGGTTCAAACCACTTCAGAAGGGCTGAGATCAAAGAGACTTAATCTTGAAGAGGTCACAGAACCCGGAGGCATTGTCTGGGAGGCATTGTTCTTGGGGTAGGAAGCTTGGCAGCTCCTCAGGGGGGATCAGCTAAGCTGATACACACCCCTGCTCCTCCCATCCCTTCTCCATGTGTGCTGTACCTCTTCTGCACTTATGCCCCCAGAGTTCAGTGGCAGTGTGAGCAATGGAAAATTCCTTTGACCCCAGAACTGAGCTGTGAAGGTCATGCCAAGGGATGCATCTTTTCAAAATAGAACCAATGGATCTCAGCTCAGCTTCACTTTCTTTCTCTAAAGTCCAAGATACATTCAGTAGCCCCATAATCTCCTCTGTCTTGAAGGGCTGCAGGGAGAATGGTTAGAATAGTCATTCTCCATGCAGAAGACTGGCCATCTGCTAAACTTGTAGACATCAAGATAATATCCTTTTATCTATCCCCCTAATCTTAGCCTCCCTTTACAAAATTATCCTAAACATACTATTTCATCCGAGGTATTTCTAATGATTTTGTTTCTGTGGGAATAGTGTATATGCATGAGGAACCCTATGTATTATAGTTTCCGGTGATTGAAGAATGAAAGTAGAAAGTTGTAAAGTGCACATAAGTTATAGTTTCAGGTTTGTCGTGAATTGTTTTGATTTAAAATGTGATCTGTAGTTATCTATGCAATATGATCATTTGTAACTCATGCGATTGTAACTCACGTGATGATGACTAAGGCAAAGATAAAAGTTTTGTAGCAAGAGCAGTTAACTATGCAATTTTGAAACTTGTATTAGATTTTACTATTTTATTATTGTAATGTATTAGATTTTACTATTTTATTATTATTTCAGTTCTGATGCCCTTTTGGTTTATGGTTTGTGACCATTAGATGGCACTGTGCATCTCAAATATGGAAAGCACTTGGAATTCAAATGCTAGGCTATGCAGAAGAAAGTAACATGCATTAGTTAATATTTTCATGTTATAGTTTAAATCCGGGTAGAAACATTTTATTTTTCATATAAAATTTGCCAATGTTATAGTTTATTATAACATACAGAGAAATCTGGAATGTAATTCCACAGTCTCATATGAAACTTACCTTGCATACAGAAACTGTTCCTTTCTATATGACACAAGAATAATCCCTTTCAAACTTAGACTTGGGCCTGGGGCTCCTGAGTCAAATGAGAGAATACAACTCCTTCACCTCCACTTCAGATCACTGTGCTGCTGATTTTCTAAGAATGTTGGTGAACTGGTATATTTGCTGCAGTGGTCTCCAACCTTTTTGGCACTAGGAGCTGTTTTCATGGTAAACAATTTTTTCATAGAAGGGGAGGGGATGATTTCAGGATGAAACTGTTCTACCTCAGATAATCAGAGATTAGATTCTCTTAAGGAATATGCGACCTAGATCCCTTGAACGCAGTTCAGGATAGGGTTTGTGCTCCTGTGAGAATGTAGTGCTGCCACTGATCTGACGGGAAGTGGAGTTCAGGGGGTAATGCTTGCTCGCCCGCCGTTCACCTCCTGCTGTGTGGCTGGGTTCCTAACAGGCCATGGGACTGTTACCCATTTGTGTCCTGGGGGTTGGGGACCCCTGGTCTAGTGTGTTCTCTCATTTGTAGGTCCTTATCACCAGAAGCATGTGCTTACAAATAGGACGCAAATTCATTTACAAATTACAAGTCATCTGAGGTGCTAGTCTGAACTCTAGAAAAGAATACAATTAATTGCCTTTCAATCCCAGAAGCTAGCTTTATTACTCTTATCTTTAATCAGGTAATGGGAGATGAGGTTACTGACATTTCATCCCCAGACTTCATCCCCTGCATAGCACAGTCCTTGATACACCAGCAATCTCTTTGTTGCCCTTATCTCCAGCCTTCTCTCCTGCTGTACACCCCTTCACTCCAGAGCCCTGCCTGAGGCTTGTGTCCTTTCCTTCTACAACTCCCCTGGAGCAGTCTCACTTGTGCCCAGGCCTCCAGTTCCTCGATGGTATTAATGTTTCCCAGTCTGTATCTTCAGTCCGTGTAGCCACTTCTTCCACTTGGATGTCTTCAGGCACTTCTAAACTTAACTCATCCAAAATAGTACTCATTATGCCCAACTGCAAACTTAGTGTTCCCTCTCTCAGGGAATGCCACCATCATCAGTGGCATGCCCCATGCAGAGATCTGAGAGTCAGGATTAACCTTCTGTTGCTCTCATCCCTCAACTTACCCAGGGATGAGGGGAGGAGCCAGGATTTGGAACCAGGAAGTGCAGCTCCACATCATGATCCCTTATCTACAACATGATAGAGAAATAAGACACAAATTCATTTACTAATTACAAATTATCTGAGGTGCTAGCCTTAACTCTAGAAATGTGAAACACATTTTCATTATTTTAATTGAAGACACTAGTATCTATTTAATAAAACTTTGTCATGTGGCCCTGTTTCAGTATGTAGATATCTGAGAGTAAGAGGGTAGTTTTTTTGTTGTTGTTTTTACCAAAACTCTTTTTTCCTGCTTTGTACTGTTACCAGCGGCGAATCCCTCTGTTATAGCAAACTCAGTTCTTGCCTCCTCAGAAGAAAGAATTTGACCACGGGGCATAAAGCAGAAAGATGGTGCAAGGCAAGTTTTAGAAGAGGAGTGAAAGTTTATTAAAAAGCTTTAAAGCAAGAATGAAAGGAAGTACACCTGGAAGAGGGCCAAGCGGGCGGCCTGAGAGGTAGCGTGCGTGGTTTTACCTTTTGGCGCGGGGTTTTACGTGTCGGCACGCTTCTGGGGTCTGGTGTCCCTTCTCCCTTGGTTCTTCCCTTGGGTTGGGCTGAGATAAAAGCACTATCTTATGTTCAAAGATCACGTAATGTAGGGTAAAGGAGAATAACTATATTTACACCATCAGAACACAGTGTATAGGTGCCGTGAGGGAGATGTGTACTGGGGGACATGGGTACAGGGAGGGAGAATTTAAATCCTCATGGTGGTTCCAGAAAGATTACACTGAAGAAGGGTCCACATGTGCAATGACCAGCCAGTGCCTGGGAGGGGCTGTATGCTCAGTTTGTTTATTGGAGTTGTATGCATGCTCAACTGAGGCGTTCTTCCCTTACCAGTCAAAAGTTCCTAGAAGGTCATATATACCAGTTAAAGTCTGCCATGTTGCCTCTTAATCCTCATGCTTGAGCCCACTCACTCAACTCCTGAGATCTTATCGGGAAGCTGCGGATCACAACTTTCAGGTTTTTTTCTACTAGGAGACTGCCTTCCCCTGGGGCCACCTGTGACCAATTATTATTTTAGAGAAACAGGGTAACAACCACCTGACCATCACTTGATGGTGGCCTGGCATTCCTGGTGGGGGAGGAGGAGCCCTCTTCTGCCCTGCTCATACCTGACTAGCTATCTACCATAACAGTACCACAGCATCCTTGTCTCAAAACCTTGCAGTAAACTTGCAACCTTTTGCCTTTCAGGTTTTCACCTCCACTTTCATCTCCCATGACATCTTTTTTTGAGACAAGCAAAGCCTCTCAGTTCAGCTTATAAATTTTTGAATTCACCCCCCAACCTAAAATCAAACCAGAGCTCTGCAATTGGAACATAGCTACAGAAGTTAACAAACTGTATTGTTATTTGATATAAGAAAATGTGATCACAAACATATGCATTATTATAAAACCTATTTTAAAATGAACATTTCAAAGGACAAATAACATTTTTCATCAGTTTGAATACTGTCTCACCTTTTCAGAAGTAATACCATTGCAAAGATCCTTTCCCCATACGTAAGTTTTTCTTTCTCTTATAATCCAAAGCCTGTGAGTGTATATCCAAAGTCTCATTTCTCTACTTTACTTTATCTCATAATATAGTTTTCCTTTATCTTTTCCATTTTTCATTTAATATTGAACTGGAGCATTTTTTAGCATTTCATTCAGTATCTGCTATGTAATCTTTTTGTTTTGTTGTGTGTTTTACTTTTTTGTCAGGGATTTTGGAATACTTCTGTAGGATATGTTTTCTTAGATAACATGTAACATGAAGGGAATCAAATTTAAAGGAAAAAATGTTTAAATCATCTTCTCAAGACCAACAGTATATTCTGACTGAAAGAATCTCCATATGGATATCATTCAACCACTTGATCAAACAGCATTTATTGAGCACTGCTAAGCCTGGCAATAATATGATGGGCACTGGGAAAATGAGATAAAAGCACAGTCTTATGTTCAAAGATCACATAATGTGGGGTAGAGGAGAATAACTATATTTTAGACCATCAGAACACAGTATACAGGTGGTATAAGGGAGATGTATACTGGGAGACAAGGGAACAGAGAGGGAAAATTTAAATCCTCATTGATACAGGAGTTAAAAAGAAATATTTAGGCAGATAGTGAGAGTAAGGAAGTCTTTGGTAAGGTTTTCCTTTTAATGAAAAGCAACCCCTAAATCATTTATTTTCTAACGAAAAGCAGCCTGAAAAATTGAGCTGCAGACATAGATAAGCAGGCTGGAAGCTTGCATGGGTGAATGGCTGGCAACTGTGACAATAGGGAAAGGCTACCTGAGGGCTAGGCATGTTCAGCATGGCAGTTCCATCTTCCCTTTTCTTTGTCAACCTCGTGAATGGTAAAGAACAGAAAACGTGGCACTGGCAAGGTAGAAAATCCATTTGCATAATAAAAGAGTAGGGTGGGGTGGTCAGCTTCTACTCCTGTTATGTAAGCATCACACCTGGTCCAACCAATCTTTGGGCCCTATGTAAATCAGACACCACCTCCTTTTATAGACAGGTTTTAAGCCAGTCTATAAAACCTGTGTACTTCAGGCGCCCCTCTCTCTCTGCAGGAGAGAGATTCTCTTTTTCTCTTTCTTTCGCCTATTAAACTTCTGCTCTTAAACCCACTTCTTGTGTGTCCATGTCCTCGATTTCCTGGCGTGAGAGAATGAACCTCAGGTATTTACCCCAGACAATGACTCTACTTCATCATGGTGGTTCCAGAAAAATTACACTGAAGAAGGGTCATAAGCTAAATCTGGAAGGATGAATCAACACAGCCATTATTATCATCAGTGAAATAGATATAATTGGGTTTGAACTTTGGAACTTTTATTCAGAAGGAAAAGAAACATTTTTCAAATAAAGTTACAGGATATTTTTTGCATTTTTGCATATATCTTACCTAAGATATCTCTTGGGACTTTTTTACTTCAATTATATTTAAGATTTAAAATGTCAGAATGTTTCACATTTTGTGTTTATGTCATAGTTTTTGGCATGCAACTTATGCTCAATTAAGGTGAAATGTGCCTACAGTGAAATGTACACATCTGTTCAGGTACTGTGGCTCATGCCTATAATCCCAATACTTTGGGAGGCTAAGGCAGGAGGATTGCTTGAGTCCAGGAGTTGGAGACCAGCCTGGTCAACATGGTGAGACCCTCTCTCTACAAAAAATACAAAATTAGCTGGGTGTGGTAGTGTGTGCCTATAGTCCCAGCTACTCAGGAGACTGAGGTGGGAGGATCACGTGATTCTGGGAGTTCAAGGCTGCAGTGAGCTGTGATTGTACCAGTGCACTCCAGCCTTGGTGACAGAATGAGATCCTGTCTCAAAAAAAGTACATATCTTAAAGGCAAAATTTTATGGATTTACCAAATGATACACCCTTGTAACTACCACAAAAAGTTTATCATATAGAATTTTTTTCATCATTCCCAAGAGTTCTCTCATGTTCTCTTTCAGTTGACATTCTACATAGGCAACCACTGACCTGGTTTCTATCACCACGGAGTTTTCCCTGTTCTATTTCTTTAACAGAGAAAGGGCTATTCATATTTTCCATTTCTTCTTGTGTCAGATTTGTATGTGTTGTGTTTTTCAAGAAATGTGTCCAATTTATCTAAGTTGTTGAATTTATTGGCATAATGTTATGCACACTATTTCCTTACTATTCTATTAATAACTATATGATCTGTGGCATAAAACGTAAGCATATACTTACCATAAATCCTGCCTTAAGCAAAGTATAGGCTGTGAAGCATATAGCATTCTTGCCTTTCCCAGAGGGGTCCACTTCAGTTGTTTTGCACATTCCTTCTGAAGCAGTATACCCTTTCTTTATGGCATATAAGCCCTGGGTTGGGGTTGGGGGAAAGTGTGGGGATCCACCATCTCATCTCATGGCTGCCCTAGACATGGCTTCTGTTCCTAAGTTCCTATTAAAGGTTTATTTCTGAGAAAATGGATTTGTCAGCCTCTTTCTTCAACATCTCAGCTACCTTAATTTTGGGGGGGGGGGGGGGGG
>NW_016812078.1:351391-378702 GCF_001698545.2 Rhinopithecus bieti
GGGGGTAGGTTTGCATAGACCTGCTCTCTATGGAACATTCACAGATTTTGATTTTAAAATTATTATTCAGGCTAAAATATCATCTAAATTTACTGTGATTTCTTCTTTAACTCAGTTATTTAGAAGTATGTTGTGTGACTTCCAAATATTTGGGAGTTGTGAGATATCTTATTGTTACTGATTTCTAATTTCATTCTGTTATGTTTAGAGAGCATATTCTGTATTTTTCAATCCTTTGAAATTTATTAAGCCACATTTTATATTTCAGCACGTGATCTATCTTGGCAACTAGTCCATGTGCACTTGAAAATCGTGTCTATTCTGCAGATACTAGGTGAAGTATTCTCTATAATCAATTAGGTTAAGTTGGTTGATAGTGTTCAAATCATTTATATTAATATATTTATGTCTAGTTCTACAAAGTACACAGGTGAATTAAAAATGTTCAACTATGATTATAGATTGTATATTTGTTCCTTCAATTTTTTTTTTTTTTTTTTTTGAGACAGGGTCTCACTCTGTCATCCAGGCTGGAGTGCAGTGGCGTGATCACAGCTCACTGCAGCCTTGACCTCCTGGGCTCAAACAATCCTCCTGCCCCAGCCTCTTGAGTAGCTATAGATGCCACAGCTACAGATGCCTACCACCATGCCCACCTAATTTTAAAATTTTTTTATAGAGACAGGATCTCACTATGTTGCCCAGGCTGGTCTTGAACTCCTGGGCTTGAGCGTTCCTCCCACCTTGGCCTCCCAAATTTCTGGGATTACAGGCATGAGCCACTGTGCTGAGCCTATTCCTTTAATTTTCATATCTTGCTTCTTATACTTGAAGCTTTTTAGTCACATAAACGTTTATATTTTTTATGTTTTCATGATGAAATGACCATTTTTTATTAAGGAATGTCACTCTTCAACTTTGATAATTATTTTTGACTTGAAGTTTATTTTGTATAATAATAGTATATCAATACCAGGTTTCTTAGATTTGCTTGGTCTATGTTTTCACTTCCTTTTACTTTCAACCTATCTGGATCTTTAAAATGCATTGCATCTCATGTCAAAGCACTTACTTGAATCTTGCTTTTATTCATCCTTGCAATCTTTTCTTTTCTTTGGATTGTTTAGTTCATTTATATTTAATATAATTATTGATTTGGTAGGATTTAAGTCTATCATCTTGCTATTTGTTTTCTGTTTGTCTCATTTTTTGTTTCTCATTTCCTCCTTCATGGCTTTATTTTGGTTTATACAATATTTTTAGTATTCTATTTTAATTCATCTATTGATTTTAAAGTTATATGTCTGTATATTTTTATTTTTTCATGGTGGCTCTAGGGCAGCACTCTCCAACTGAATGTTCTTTAGTAGTTAAAATGTTCTGTGTCTTTCCAATATAGTAGACACTGGCTACATGTGACTATTGATACCTTGAAATATGGCTACTACAACTGAAGACTGAAATTTAAATTTTATTTATTTTTAATTAATTTAAGTTTAAATTTAGTCACTTGTGGCTAGTGACTACCATAGTAGTCAGCACAACCTTAACAGTCTATTTAGAGTTAATATTGTACTATTTCATGTGAAATGTAAGAATCTTACAATAGTACAATTTTGTTAACTCTGTCCTTTTTTTCTTTCTCCAAAAGCATTGCTTAAAATAAAAAAAACCACACGCAAACAAAACCTTCTGTCCTTTTTTGTAATTGTTGTCATGTATTTTACTTCTACATGAATTGAGAGTCCTACAATATATTTGTCTTTAAATAGTCTGTTGTTTAAAGAAAAAAGAGAAGAAAAAAGTTCTTTATATTTACACATCTACTTACCATTTCTGGTGCTATTTATTACTTTCTGTAGTTTAGATTTCCCTCTGCTATCATTTTCCATCATCCCCCCCAAATTCGTCTATTGGTATTTCATATAGTTTACAATGAATCCTCCCAGCATTTATCAGAAAATGTCTTTTTTTGTTTTCATTTTTGAGAAAATGTTAGAATTCTGGCCAGGTGTAGTGGCTCACACTTGTAATCCCAGCACTTTGCAAGGCTAAGGCAGGAGGATTGCTTGAGCTCAGGAGTTCAAGAACAGTTTGGACAATGTAGTTGAGACCCTGTCTCTACAAAAAAAAAAAAAATTAGTTGGACATAGTGGTATATACTTGTAGTCCTAGCTAATTGGGAGGCTGAGGTGAGAGGATCACTTGAGCTTAGGAGGTAGAGGCTGCAGTGAGCTGTGATTTTATCACTCTGGGCGACTAAGCCAGACATGGCCTCAAAAAAAAGGCTGGGTTGATCTATTCTTTCAGTACCTTAATGACATCATTCCATTTCTTTTGGCCTACACTGTTTCTAGTATGTGATTCATAGCATTGTTCCCCTTATGTCTTTGACTTTTTTTCCGGTTTCAACATTTATTCTATATTTTTGGTTTTTAACCTTTTGACTACAGTGTAGCCGGTGTATTTTCTTTCTTTATCTTATTTTATTTTTTATATTTATTCTGCTTGGAGTTTGTTGATTCTTCAATCTGTAGGCTGATGTTTTCCACCAAATTAGAGAAATTTCAGCCAATTTTTTTTTTTTTTTTTTTTTTTTGAGACAGAGTCTTGCTCTGTCGCCCAGGCTGGAGTGCAGTGGCCGGTTCTCAGCTCACTGTTAACTGCTCCTGCCGGGTTTACGCCATTCTCCTGCCTCAGCCTCCGGAGCAGCTGGGACTACAGGCGCCCGCCACCTCGCCCGGCTAGTTTTTTGTATTTTTTTTAGTAGAGACGGGGTTTCACCGTGTTAGCCAGGATGGTCTCGATCTCCTGACCTCGTGATCCACCCGTCTTGGCCTCCCAAAGTGCTGGGATTACAGGCTTGAGCCACCGCGCCCGGCCAATTTTTTTTTTTTTTAATTTCACTCTACCCCATTTTCTTTTCCTTTCTTTTACTGAGATTCTAATTGTTATTATTTTTTATTTTAGAGATGGGGTCTCGTTCTGTTGCCTGAGCTGGAGCACAGTGGTACAATCGGAGCTCACTGCAGCGTTGACTTCAGGGCTTAAGTGATCCTCCCACCTCAGCCTCCCAAGTAGCTAGGACTATAGGCATGCGCCACCATACCCAGCTATTTTTTTTTTTTTTTGGTAGAGATGGTGTTCTCATTATGTTGCTCAGGCTGGTCTTGAACTCCTGGGCTCAAGTGATCTTCCTGCCTCAGCCTCCCAAAGTGTTGGGATTAGAGGTGTGAGCCACCATGCTTAGCCTTGGGACTCCAATTATATATATACTAACTTTGTAGGGTTGTTCCGAGTTCACTGAGGCTGTTTACATATTTTTTCCAATGTTTTCCTTACTGTTATTAAATTATATCATTTCTATTGCTCTCTCTTAGAGATAATTGATCCATCCTTTTGCCACCTCCAGACTGCTCCAACCATCAAATAAATTTTACATTTCAGATATTTGCTTTTTATTTCTAATATACCCATTTGGTTTATTTCTTTGCTGATCCATCTCATCTGTTTAATCATGTGTTCATCTTTTCCCATGCATCCTTACATATATTTATAATAGCTGTTTAAAAGATCTCATCTGCTAATTCCAATATTTGGGTCATCTTGGATTCTGCTTCTATTGACCATGTCTTATTTTGATTATGAGTCACATATTTCTGCTTCTTTACAGGTGTAATATGTTTTAACCTACTGTCGGATATTGTTATAAAGGAGTTATACAGAGTCTGGATTATGTTATCTTCTTTTAAATGGTGTTGAGGTTTATTCTATCAGGCTCTTAAACTACTAAAAAATCCTATTGATCTTGTTAGGCTTTGTTTTGTTATGTGTTATTATTATTTATTCTATGTCAGTTTTATCATTAATCCTGAAACATGGCCCTTTGTCTGGGTCATGGTATTTACTCCTAAGGTGTGGCCTCTTTAGAATTTCAATTGAACGCATGAGGTGCTTAGTAAGGTCTCTCCATTTAGGTTGGGACAATATTCCAGTGTTTGCAGTACTGCACGGACTGTGATATCTTGGCCCAGTTCTCTTGTTCATAGCAACCATTCTCTTCTAGGCCTCATTAAGTCCCATCCTGCACATGGGCTACACAGGAACCCTTGTGAAATCTTCTTTGTCCTCTTCTGCACACTCCTTTCTTTCTGGTATTCTGTCTTACAAATTTCAAGGATGACAACCACTCTAAACTTTTATCTAGATCTCTTCAGCTCAGCAAGACTTCCGTATTTCCTTGGATTCCACTTCCTTTCAGTCTAGTCGGTGTCCCCAGACAGAAAGCTGAAGAGGACATATACATCACTTTGTGTTTCCTTTCTTTCAAGGATCACTGCCCTGCAATGTTTGTCAAGTGCCTGGAATCCGTTATCTTGTGTATTTCTAGTTGTTTCTAGTGGGAGAATGTGACTAGCATTAGCTACTATGGCCAGAAGTGGATGTCCTCTTATGTATGTTTTGGTGTATTGTCTACAACTTAATAATGTATGAAAACACACAATCACATTTTTCCTTTTTAAAAGTAAAGATCTATCTTTCATTACTGTGTCAGGCCACTACTCTTCATGATTATAGGTATTCTTAATCTAACTTCAATAACCATTAGTTTGTTGAAGTTCCTTTAAATGATTATAATTAATATTTCTAAATTATAATGATTAATAATTAATATGAAAATACATCTGTAAGACTCATTGCAGTTTTACCAAACATTGAAAAGACATTTTTAAAGAGTTTAACACAAGATTTGGGTATAGAACAAAGTATATTCTAATATGCTTCTATTTTCTAAAGTGAGATACAATAAAATTTCAGGACAATAAAATCATCTGTACAAACCTTGTTCACTGATACAAGATTTAACTTGTAATTTCTTAAAAACAGCAGGGCCGGGTGGATCATGCCTGTAATCCCAGCACTTTGGGAGGCTGAGGCAGGAAAATCACTTGAGGTTAGGAGTTCAAAACCAGCCTGGAAAGCATAGCAAGACTCCAGTCTCCACTATAAAAGCAACAACAATAAATAACTTTTTTTTTTCTCCTACTGGTTATAATTTCATGGGCACATCAAAGCAAATGCCAGAAACAAACTTGCCACAGACATTGTATTTCTAAGAAAGCTGATCTACCTCATCAACAGCATCATAATTTATATGTTTTACTTTACTGTTTAACAAACCATATGAAAGCAATCTAAACAATAATGCTATTTAAATCAATCAATCAGATAAGACCTATTGAGTCAGTAATTTTCTTGAGAATATGACCTGCTCTGGGAACCTCTAGCCTAACATTCTGAAGACCCAGAGAATGTGTAATAAACAACATGCAGATACTCAGCTCTTATTCTGGCTCCTCATCTGTAAAATAAGGTTTGGTCCAGAGTTCTCTAGCACATCTTCAAATGGACCCATTTTTCCTGTGTTCTTCTGGCCTATCTTATTACAATGCTGGTTTTTGCTTTTTATCATAAAACATTCATTCTATACATTTATTTTCATCTTAAAGTAATGATGGCCATATTTCTGTGTGATTATAACAATCTTCAAATAACTATAAATGGGAACAAAAACAAACATGCAGCTAAATGCCAGGTAATTTTACTTTATTATTTTTGAGTGAGACAGGGTCTCGTTCTGTCACCCAGGTTGGAATGCAGTGGTGCAATCAGAGCTGTGACCTTGACCTCCTGAGCCCAAGCAATCCTCCCACCTCAGCCTTCTGAACAGTCAGGACCACAGGTGCACATCAGCACACCTGGCTAATTTTTAAATACTTTTTCGTAGAGATGGGGATCTCACTATGTTGCCCAGGCTTGTCTTGAACTCCTGGCTTCAAGTTATCCTCCTGCCTTGGTCTCCCACAGTGCTGGGATTACAGGCATGAGCCACTGTGTCTGGCCCCAGGTAATTTTAAAAGTTAAAATGTGTAACAATTATCCCGTAAATATAATGCATTGAGTCTCTGATTGCTATTACATAAATAGACCAAAACTGAGAAACATAGCTTGTACATTTACATGGAAATATAGATGCTAGAATGATATCACTGCCTGCCATCAGTTATCTAAAATGGAGTCCAAGTTTTTAAAGTCATTTCCTCAGTAATGTTAACAAGTACAGGTGTTTCCTGATTTCAGTTGTTCGGACTCTTAAAATGAGTAACTCAGGGAAATGTGTAAAATTCCTTTGTTGACTTCCTTTCTCCTGTATCAAGACCAAGTTTCATCTTAGTACTCAATGTGGTTTTTGTACCATTGTACCCATGAGCTTATCATTTGCCTTTATTTTTGTTATACTCACCAGAGCACTTTTGTGTTTCTTACCGCTTGTGTTATTTTTCAAGTGTTCCTCCACGTGTGTGTGTGTGTGTGTGTGTGTGTATGTGTGTGTTATATTATTTTTTATTTATTTTTTGAGACAGAGTCTCACTCCACTGCCCAGGCTTTAGTGCAGTGGTACAAACATGGTTTATTGCAGCCTTGAACTGCTGGGCTCAAGTGATCCTCCCACCTCAGCCTCCCGAGAAGCTAGGTCTATAGGCATGTGCCACCACACTGGCCCTAGTTTTAGATTTTTTTGTAGAGACAGAGTCTCACTATGTTGCCCAGGCTGGTCTTGAACTCCTGGCCTCAAACAATCCTCCTGCCTCAGCCTCCCACAATGCTGGGATTTCAGGCATAAGCCATCATGTCCAGCCTCCTGCATATATAGAATCTCAGTTTAAGTGATTATATTTGGACTAAAAGAATGTGTCAAAAAGTCTACCTGTGAGCTGGGCACCATGTCTCATGCCTATAATCCTAGCACTTTGGGAGGCCAAGGGTGGGAGGATCACTTAACATCAGGAGTTCAAGACCAGCCTGGGCAACATATTGAGACCCTGCCACTACAGAAAAATACAAAATTAGCTGGGTGTGGTGGTACAGCCTACAGTTTAAGCTATTTGGGAAGTGAGTTGGGAGGATCACTTGAGCCTGGGAGGTCGAAGCTGCAGTGAGCCGTGATTGCGCCAGTGCACTCCAACATGAGTAACAGGAGTGAGACCCTTTCTCAAAAAATATTACCTCTGATTTGAAGGTTCTCTGCAAGTGGCAGGGTTGAGCCCCCTTTTTATTGTCATGTATTGTCATGGATCTGTGGCGGGGGCCAAAGGATGAGGCGAATGGGAGGGGATCTGTGGCAGGCAGGAAGGATGAAGCGAATGGAAGGGAATGTGAGCAGCAGGATGAGGCAGAACTGATAACATTAATACAATGCTGTAGGGCTTTGCAATGTGCTTTGAATTCAGTTTCTCATTTAATTCTGTGCAATTATATGATTTGTCCAAGGCCATCTAGCAATTTTGTGAGTATGTAAACCAGGGTCTTTGAAAGCTATTGTCTCCTATGCCTAGAGTTCTTAAACTTGAGAGCAGAAAAATCACCCAAATTTGTCAAATCCCAATATTTGGGCCATCTAACTCCCCATGCCACCCCAAAAGGTCATGAATGGAAGATCTGAATTAACTTGCTATTACCTACTGGCTTCTAAAACTAAAATTATGTTGACTACTGTATTAGTCCATCTTCACACTGCTATAAAGAACTGCCCGAGACTGGAAAATGCGTAAAGAAAAGAGGTTTAATTGACTCACAGTTCCGTATGTCTGAGGAGGCCTCAGGAAACTTACAATCATGGCGGAAGGGGACGCAGGCACAATCTTACATAGTGGCAGGCAAGAGAGAGAATGCAAAAGGGAAAGAACTCCTTATAAAACCATCAGATCTCATGAGAACTCACTCACTATCACAAGAATAGCATGGAGGGCACCACCCTGCATGATCCAATCACCTCTCTTCCTCAACAAAACACATGGAGATAAGAATTCAAGATGAGATTTGGGTGGGGCACAGAGCCACACCATATCATTCTATCCCTGGCCCCTCCCAAATCTCATATCTTTTTACATTTCAAAACCAATCATGCCTTCCCAACAGTCCTCCAAAGTCTTAACTCATTTCAGCATTAACTCAGAAGTCCACAGTCCAAAGTTTCATTTGAGACAAAGAAAGTCCCTTCCGCCTATGAACCTGTAAAATAAAAAACAAGTTAGTTCCTTCCAAGATAAAATGGGGTACAGGCATTGGGTAAGTACACCCATTCCAAATGGGAAAAACTGGCCAAAACAAAGGGGCTACAGGCCCCATGCAAGTCCAAAATCCAGCAGGGAAGTCATTAAATCTTAAAGCTCTAAAACGGTCTCCTTTGACTCCATGTCTCACATCCAGGGCACACTGATACAAGGAGTGGGCTCCCATGGCCTTGGGTAGCTCCACCCCTGTGGGTCTTCAAGGTACAGCCCCTTTCCCGGCTGCTTTCCAGGTGTTGGTGTTGAGTGCCTGTGGCTTTTCCAGGCCCCTGGTGCGAGCTGTAGGTATATCTGCCATTCTGAGGTCTGGAGGATGGTAACCCTCATCTCACAGCTCCACTAGGCAGTCTCCCAGTGGGGACTCTGTGTTGGGGCTCCAACCCCACATTTCCCCTTTCATTGCCCTGGCAGAGGTTCTCCATAAGGACTCTGCCCCAGCAGCAAACTTCTGCCTGGACATCCAGGCATTTCCATACATCTTCTGAAATCTAGGTAGAGGTTCTCCAACCTCAATTACTGACTTCTGTGCACCTGCAGGCCCAACACCAAGTGGAAGCTGCCAAGGCTTGGAGCTTGCACCTTCTGAAGCCACAGCCTGAGCTGTACATTGGCCCCTTTTAGCCACGGCTGGAGCTGGAGCAGCAGTGCATGAGACTCAGGGTGCCATGTTCCAAGGCTGCACAGAGCAGCAGGGCCCTGGGCCTGGCCCACAAAACCATGTTTTCCTCCTAGGCTTCCTGACCTGTGGTGGGAGGGGCTGCTGCCAAGATCTCTGTGACATGCCCTGGAGACATTTTCCCCATTGTCTTGGCAATTAACATTTGGCTCCTTGTTACTTGTGCAAATTTCTGCAACCAGTTTGAATTTCTCGCCAGAAAATGGGTTTTTCTTTTCTATTGCATTGTCAGGCTACAACTTTTTCAAAGTTTCATGCTCGGCTTCCCTTTTAAACCTAAATTCCAATTTCAGATCATCTCTCTCAAGTTCAAAGTTCCACAGATCTCTAGGGCAGGGGCAAAATGCCATCTGTCTCTTGGCAAAAGGATAGCAAGAATCACCTTTGCTCCAGTGTTGAATAAGTTCCTCATCTCCATCTGAGACTACTTCAGCCTGGGCTTCATTGTCCATATCACTATCAGCATTTTGGCCCAAACCATTCAACAAGTCTCTAGGAAACTCCAAACTATCCCACATCTTCCTGTTTTCTGCTGAGCCCTCCAAACTGTTCCAACATCTGCCTGTTACCCAGTTCCAAAGTCACTTCGACATTTTCAGGTATCTACAGCAGTGCCCCCCTCCTGGTACCAATTTACTGTATTAGTCTGCTTTCAAACTGCTATAAAGAACTGCTTGACACTGGGTAATTTACAAAGAAAAGAGGTTTAATTGACTCACAGTTCCACATGGCTGGGGAGACCTCAGGAAACTTATTTAGGTTGGTGCAAAGTAATCGTAGTTTTTGTAAACATAATTGTGTTTACCTTTAATGGCAAAACCACAATTATTTTGCACCAATCTAATACAATTATGGTGGAAGAGGAAGCAGGCATGTTCATCCTACATGGCGGCAGGTGAAGAGAGTGTGCAAAGGAGAAAGAGCCCCTTATAAAATAATCAGATCTTGCAAGAACTCACTCACTATCATGAGAACATGAGGGAAACTGCTCCTATGATCCAGGGTGGTTGACATGTGGGGATTACAGGTCCCTCCCTTGACATGTAGGGATTATAATTCAAGATGAGATTTGAGTGGGGACACAGAGCCAAACCATATCAACTACATAGTAGGATTTTATTAAATTAGTACTGAAAAGAAGCAGTACCTTAATTTACCTACTTTACTTGTCCAGCATTTTGAATGAACATTTGCTAAATTTCTGTGTTCAAAACAAACGATTCTTGTGCTTCAGCTTCCTAGGTAGCTGGGATTACAGGCATGTGCCACCATGCCTGGCTAATTTTTGTATTTTTAGTAGAGATGGAGTTTCACCATGTTGGCCAGTCTGGCACATATACATTTTACACCAAATAGGATCATGATGAATTATAGTATGATAGCCTGCTTTTTTCACTAACAATATATTGAGAAAGTCTTCAGTGGCTACTATAGTAAATAGTTATGGCTACATCCTGGTAAAATAGTCAGTTTAAAGTGAAGCTCTCTGTATTCGTCCATTTTCATACAGCTATGAAGTAAAACCCGAGAATGGGTAATTTTTTTAAAAAAGAGGTTTAATGGACTCACAGTTCCACATGGCTGGGGAGGCCTCACAATCATGGCAGAAAGTGAAGGAGGAGCAAAGCCATGTCTTACATGATGGCAGGCAAGAGAGTGTGTGCAGGGAAACTGCCCTTTATACAACCATCAGATTTTCTGAGATTATTCACCATCACAAGAACAGCATGGGAAAACCTGCCCCCATGATTTGATTACCTCCCACTACCTCCCTCCCACAACATGTGGGGATTATGGGAGCTACAATTCAAGATGAGATCTGGGTGCCACACAGCCAAACCATATCACTCTCCCCCCACCTCCCACAGCTATGAAAAACATAACTAAGAAGGCCTGAGTGACCTTAACATCAAGATCATTTGAACTGATAATAAACATTTTGTGCATTAAATTTTATCACTATAAAAACTATTTAGTTCAAAGGCTAAAAGAGTGTGTAGAGGTTTTCATAAATGACTTAAAGGCAATTCCAAAGGATTTTGAAAAATCCAAGTATGATGCCCAATGACCAGAATGAAATTACTGACCAGATGGTCACTGAGTATACCAGAGAATGCCATCAAGACCTAGAGAAAACCCAGTAAAGGGTAAAGAGAATGATGCTATTACAGCAAAATAGTCATTTTCCTTTCACAGGTTTCTTACACAAGCCATACAGTTTAATAATTTGGTTATGACTTGTAGTTAATAACTTCTTGGCTTGTTAATGGACAAGAACCAAATGAGAAACGTTAATGGAACAACCTGACCATTAGCTATATTAATAATAGCTTTAGAGAAAGTGATTACTATTTTAAACCATATTCACATGCTTCTATCACTAATCCTTTTTTAAAATGTCAAAGATATTAAGTTCTCCATTCAGAATTAAAGAATTTTAAACCATTTTATTTCGAGAGAGGGTCTTGCTCTGTTGCCCAGGCTGGAATACAGTAGTATAATCATGGTTGGTGATCAGTCTCAACCTCCTAGACTCAACCAATCTGTATTAGGCTGTTCTCATGCTGTTGGTAAAGACATACCTGAGACTGGGCAATTTACAAAAAAAAAAAAGAGGTTTAATTGGACTCACAGTTCCATGTGGCTGGTGGGCCTCACCATCATGGTGGAAGGCAAGGAGAAGCAAGTCACATCTTATGTGAATGGCGGCAGGCAAAGAGAGCTTGTGTAGGGAAACTCCCCCTTATATAACCATCAGATCCCATGAGACCCACTCACTATTATGAGAACAGCATGGGAAAGACCTGTCCCCATGATTCAACCACCTCCCACTGGGTCCCTCCTACAATACGTGGGAATTCAAGATAAGATTTGGGTGGGGACACAGCCAAACCACATCACAATCCTTCTGTTTTAGCCTCCTGAGTAGCTGGGACCATAGGCATGTGCCACACACCCAGCTAATTTTTAAAATTTCTTGTAGAGTCAGGTTCTTGCAATGTTGCCCCGGCTTACACTATTTTAGTTTGGAAAGATATTTTTGCCTCATTTGGTGACATGCTAGTTTCACGTGTTAGAAGTGGATACAAAGAAATGTTTGCAGTGACTAAATGCAGTTAGATTTGGCTCCCCTAAATAATTTATCTCTTCTTTTTTATTGTGTATGAAGTCTTTTTTATTGTGTATGAAGTTTCTTTTTTTATTGTGTATGAATCTACAAAACTATATTTGGGCTCTTATAAATCTGTTTCTTAATAGAATGGCAGCAAGGTTTTCCAGGGTTCACACAATTGCTAGAAAGGCACTTAGGTAATATAAAGGATTTCAAATGAAAATATTCTAATATGGGTAGATTCAAGTAGGTGAGATGTCAAAAATAAATTAGCCATAGGAGAGATTTGTATTTGTTTTGTTTACATACATAAAATATTTAACCTCACTAGATTTTCCTGTTAGAAAACAGTAGCAAAAATGTGTTATAAAGTTGTTGCTCTTGATCACCAGGCTGCCTGGGCAGCTGTCAGTACAAAGTGTTACTAACTTGACTGCTTTTTATGGGAGGATTACTTTTATTTGTGCTTTTCTGTTCTGATCTCAGTCCCTGGAATCTGTCTTACTTAAGTGGGCTTTTGAGGCAAATAGTAATCGAAGGTCCTTCTTTTGGGGAAACCTAAGGAAGGGCGAGAAGCTCTGCCTGTCTCCTGGATCTGCCTGCCCTCTTAGGACTCTTCACCTTTGGGCTTCCTTCCCTTTATTCTCTCTCTCATCATGAGCTGTCCATCCACTGATACTCTAACAGACTGGCTGTCAGAACCCTTTGGCTAGCTGAAGTCCTCACTCTCTGATCTCATCCCCCTGTGCCACCCCGCCCTGACTTTGCCTCTGTTTCTTCCTCCAAGTCGTTGAAGATCTTTCCTTTACCCATCATGAAGTCCAGAAACTTCAGAGTGATGTTTCTAGTTGTGGGTCTTTCTTTACTTGTTCTGCCCAATACACTGCATCATTTTCAGTATGAGACCAGTCTTTCTTTCATTCTGAGAAATGTTACTATATCTTTGAAATATCTTACCTTTTCTGCTCTTTTTGTCCCATGAGGAGGACATTGTAGCCCCACTTATTTAGATATGCCTTTGCATTACTCAGAAATGGATATAGACAGGCACTTCTAGGACCGCTGCCCTGCAAACCATTCTCTCCTGCTTGCTGAGAGTCTTAGTCTTCTTCCCCCTTGTACTCAGTGTATAGTAGCGGTAGTTTTCAATCCTACTATCCATTGAAATCATGCTGGGATGGAGCTTAGGCATTTGTTTTTCCAAAAATTGGTCAAATATCAGCTCTACCGTGTATTAGCTGTGTGATCCAATTCAGTTAACCTTTCAACTCTCGGTTTCCTTATTTGTGAAATAGAGATAATGACAACATTTCATTTGGTTGTCATGAGGATCAAATGAATAATGTTTGTAAAGTGTCTTGTTGGCTGGTGGATGCTCAGGGAATTATAATATAGAAGCCAAGGTAACAGCTGAAGTGTACCATGTGCCTGGCAAGGTATCAAATGCCTTATGTGAATTATTTTATCTTCAGAGTCCTTTAAAGTAAGAATGTTTATGATTTGTACAATGCTCTAAAAATTGTTTTCATTTACCTATGTTGCATTCCTTTCTTTATCCTTTGGTATACATATTTTTGTACTTCTTAGCATATTTATATTTCTTACTCTAGTTTTCAAATGTTATTTACTGGAATTTTTTTTTTTTTTTAGACGGAGTCTTGCTTTGTCGCCCAGGCTGGAGTGCAATGGCGCAATCTTGGCTCACTGCAGCTCCTGCCTCCCAGGTTCCAGCTATTTTCCTGCCTCAGCCTCCTGGGTAGCTGGGATTATAGGCACACACCACCACCCCTGGCTAATTTTTGTATTTTTAGTAGAGACGGGCTTTCAACATGTTGGTCAGGCTGGTCTCAAACTCCTGACCTCTGGTGATCCACCCACCTCAGCCTTCCAAAGTGCTGGGATTACAGGTGTGAGCCACCGTGCCCAGCCTATTTACTGTTTTTTTCTAGGTTGTTTATCATATATAATTTTAGTAATTACATAATATTCCATTAAGTTGCTATTCTATAATTTACTCAGCCATTCCACTATGGCTGAACTGGTTCTTCAGGCATAGAACTCATTTTACTTTGAAGCTTCTGATGTACACTGTCAAACTGCCCCTCAAAGCCTGTGCCATTTTATAGTAACATGGGGTCACATTTGACCTGGCTATGCTACTCTCTAAATTATCTAATTCTATTAAATGGAATGGGAGTTGTGTGAAATGTTCCTTAAGAAATCAGAAAAATGGCAGTGATTCAATCAAGCAACCAATCAATTTAAAAAGCATTTTGATAATGTACTAGGAATTATATACAGAGAAGTCTAAAGTTATAGTGTGACTAAGACAAGAAACAGTAATAGTGATCATGGAATAAAATCCTCTAGTCTATAAAAGGACCTATAATACAGATATATCTGTATTGCAATAGTTGCTGTATTATATCACATACAAGCCATTAGTGATTAGCATGGGATGTGTAGAGAGAGGGGACCCCTTGCTTCCCTGTTTTCAGGGTCAGGGCCAGCTCTGGATAGAAGTTGTTATATAGGAGAAGTTGGTATTGGCAGACAGTTCCTTCTTACGAAGACCTTGTACTGTGTGCTGCTTCCTACCTGACCTTATGTCACATAACATAGGCTGGAGACAAGAGTTTTCCTGGAGATTAATTTTGAGATGCTGATAGCAAAGATCTTCATTCTCCTAGGGCAATTAAGGTGGGAATGTAGGAAGTTGGCGCTGTTGATGACCATCTTCCCTGGCTGTATTTAGGAAGCCAGTTGCAGGAAGAGAAAATGAGGAACAGGGAGAGGGGAACAAAACCAACAGATGATGAGACGGGGAAGGAAGGAGAGAAAAAGTGTTTGAGTGAGACAGTGAGAGGGTAGCTTGACAATTATTACCATGGTAGCCTGCATTTTGCCTGTAATTCTTTTGGGGTTTAAATACTTCACGTCAAATGTGTGACTTCAGTCAGGCAATTTTGGGCAGCAGGCTGAGAGCCACAACATAGGTGTTTCTTTTTAACTAAGGCCCATGCTCTTGCCATGTCTTGGGTGTCATTCCCTCCTGCCACCTCAGAACCCTGTGATCTCTCTCCTCAGTGTTGCTTACCCATTCTAAACAAGCCCTTCTTCTAGTGATTCCATCTTCTTCCTCAGCTCTCACTCTCCTTTCCATTCCAGCCAAACCTCTTGAAAGGGTGTCTACATTCACTCTCGCACGTCCTTTTCACCTCAACCTACCCCAACAGGCTTCTACTCACAACCCCCTACTGAAACTGTTGAAAGATTACTAAGGACTTGTCCATGCCAACTCCACATGCCATTCTTTTTAAATTTATTTTTATATTTTGTAGAGACAGGGTCTCACTTTGTTGCCCAGGCTGGTCTTGAACTCCTGGGCTCAAGTGATCCTCTTGTCTCATCCTCCCAAATTGCTGGGACGACAGGTATGAGCCACAGTGCCAAGCCCATGTGGCATTCTTTAGTCCTTGCCTACTTAATCTCTTGACATCATTTGACCTAGCTGACGATTCCTCCCTGCTTGAAAACTTTTTGGTTGGTTTCCATAATACCTGGACACCACATCTTCCTGGCTACTGCTTTTCTCTTACCTCCCTGGCTACTGCTTGTCAACCCGCTTGCTTGCTTCTCCTCCACCTATAAATGTTGAAGTTGCTGGAGGGCTCTGTCCTGGGTCCTCTTCTCAAGTTGCATTTTCTTCCTATCTTCCCATGAAGAGTCTGATCCACTATTCTAGCTTCAGTTACTATCTGTATACCAATGGCTCTCAATTTTGTCTTTAGCTAAGAGACTGCCCCTCTGAGTGTCACAACCACATAACCAATTCCCCACTTCAGATTTCTGCTTAAATGTATCAAGATATATACAAACTTGACAAGTTTTGAATTGAACTCTTCATCCTCCCCTCCTACCCCCAACTCTTTACCTCTGCCCCAATCTCCTCTTGCCATGTTTCTTTCCTTTTTTGAGATAGGATCTCACTCTGTCACCCAGGCTGGAGTGCAGTAGCATGGTCATGGGTCACTACAGCCTCAACCTCCCAGGCTCAAGTGATCTTCCTGCCTCAGCTCCCGAGTAGCTAAGACTACAGGCACCCGCCACCATGTCTGGCTAATTTTTATATATTTTTTTTGTAGAGACAAGGCCTCACTATGTTGCTCAGGCTGGTCTCTAGGCTCAACTGATCCTCCTGCCTTGGCTTCCCCTGCGACAATAGGCATGTGCCCTGGCTAATTTTAAAAGTTTTTTTTTTTTTTGTAGAGATGAGAGTCTTCCTATGTTGCACAAACCTCCTGGGCTTAAGCCATCCCCCCAGCCTTGTCCTCCCAAAGTGCTGGGATTACAGGCATGAGCTACCGCGCCTTGTCTCATGCTGTTTCTTAATTCCCTAATAGCTCCCTAGTCCACACAGTTGCTCAAGCCAGATTCTGCAAGTCATCCTTGATACTGTCCTCTTCCTCATTCCCTTCAATCTGTCATCAAGACCTCTCAGTTCTACTTCTGAAATGCTTCTTGAATTCATCTATTTATCTTCATCTCCATCACTACCACCTGAGTCCTGGCCACCATCTTCTCACCTCTGGACTTTGGCAACAGCTTCATAACTGGTCTCCCCACACTCGTGCTGTTTCTTCCAGTCCACCCCCAGAGAGATATTTTATTTTACTAAAAAAAATAATGGGACTACAGGCACATGCCACCACATCCAGCTAATTTTTTAGTTTTTATTTTTTTGTAGAGACAGTCTTGCCATGTTGCCCAGGCTGGTCTTGAACTCCTGGGCTCAAGCAGTACTTCTGCCTTGACCTCCCAAAGTGTTTGGTTTATAGGTGTGAGCCACCTTGCTTGTCCCTAGAGAGATATTTTAAAACACAAATCCTCATCTTGCCCTCGCTCTGCTTAACAGCCTTCAGAGGCATCCAGTGACCCATAGATAACGTCCAAAGACTTCCCTATGATCTACCAGTCTGGTCAGTGTGACTACCTTTGCAAGCTCATTTCAGCCACTTTCCCCTTACTTTCCTCAGCTCCAGCCACATAGGGTGCTTTTGGTTCCCAAACAGGCCAACCCATCTGTCTTCTCGGGAGCTCTGAATGAGCTGATCTCTCTGCTATTTGCTTCTTCAAGGAAGCCTTCCCTGACCACCCATCCAGTTGTAATACATCACCCCTTGGCACTGTGGGCTTTTCCTTCACTGCACCCTCCACATACATCCTCTTCTATTTGTTGTTTTTCCTCCTTGTGGGACTATAATCCCCAGGAGGGCAGGCATCATGGCTATCTGACTCACTGCTCTGATACCATTTCCAGTCTTGATAGGTACTGATAGGGTGAAGATGGAGTGTCTGGTGTCCTCATATTCCAGTCCCAGGACAGCTGTGTGGCCACCTACCATTTGAGGACTGTTTTCTTTTTTAAAATTTAAAAAAAAAATTAAAGTCTACACCCCATGATTCTATATGGGGACTGTTTTAGCCCCAAAGTCCAACAGCAGCAAATCCTTTAGTGTCTCTTAAAGTTAGAGTCCAGCTGTTTGGAGGAAAGGGCGACAGAGTTGACCCACATGGTAGATGTGACATCTTCCCCTGGAGCACTAAGGCCAAACAGGAGCCCCCTGGACGTTTGGGAGCATGCTTCACAAGCCCTGCCTAAAGCTAAGATGCCATTAGAGTGATATGCTGCATCCCTGCCTTGTTCTCTAAGGAAGCTTTGGTGTTTTTAAGACAGGCCCTCTCCCCCCTGGCCCATTGTCCTTATTTGTTTCATTCTATATAGTGCTGTTATTACGGGTCAGGCCTCCTTGCACTCATGTGAAATCGTTGAGAACCTACTCAATTAGAAAGTTCTGAGCAGGGCCTTAGAGGAATGGGGGCTAGAAAGATGAATCTGGGGCCAGGCACGGGGGCTTATGCCTGTAATCGTAACACTTTAGGAGGCGGGGGCTGGAAGATCACTTGAGCCTGGGAGCTGGAGGTTATAGTGAGCCATGATCACACCGCTGTATTCCAGCCTGGATGACAAAGCAAAATCCAGTCTCTAAAACAAAAGAAAGGAGGGAAGAAAGGAAGGAAGGAAGGAATGAAAGAAAGCTGAATCTGCTCCAAGGGAACCAGTATAGCAAGACAGAATGTAATCAAGTATCTTAAGAGTGGCCTAGGCTTGGCTGGGCGCTGTGGCTCACGCCTGTAATCCCAGCACTTTGGGAGGCCAAGGCAGGCGGATCACCTGAGGTTGGGAGTTCTAGACCAGCCTGACCAACATGGAGAAACCCTCTCTCTACTAAAAATACAAAATTAACCGGGCATAGTGGCACATGCCTGTAATACCAGCTACTAGGGAGGCTGAGGCAGGAGAATCGCTTGAACCTGGGAGGGGGAGGTTGCGGTGAGCCGAGATCGCACCATTGCACTCCAGCCTGGGCAACAAAAGCGAAACTCCGTCTCAACAACAACAAAAAGTGGCCTAGGCTTTATGGGAAACAAATTGGTTGTGGCTGGCCCTCAGGGAGCAATATTTGCGGCATAGCAGAGTAGGCCAAAAGGCCCTCCTCGGAGACAAAATCTGCAGGGGCTACGGGGTGGGAAGCATCAGAACGCTGGCCACTCTGATTGCAAATACAACAACATGGAGTGTTCCTAGAAGAGGCAATTTCTTCCACGTGTGTGTTGGGGACAGCCTGTGTGTGAACATTTTCTGCCCTTGCCGCGCAGGGATGGGTGGACCAGGAACCACCAGCAGAGGAAAAGACTTATTACCTCTTGGCCATGTCTGTCTCCAGAAGAACCGACCTTTCCTGCTCTTTGTGCAACGAGGCACACCTTCCGAGGAAGGAGGCGAACAGGATTTCCATCATTACTACTGCCTTATTAAAACACACATACACACAACTGTGTAATTAGCCTCTGCAGGAAAGGCGCACAAACAGGATGCGTTCGAGCTGACCCCGGTATGAGCCATCCCTGTAAAGATTAGGAAAAAGAACCTCCCCGCCGTTCGCCTGCCTCCGGCCAGGGCCTCTTGGGGACGGCCCTACAGGGTCACCGGCCCACCGGGGAGGTTGGGAGAGAGGGGGCGGGCGACTCCTCGCTGCGCGGGTTCCTGGCTGGAGCGCCCTCCTCTGCGTCCTCCCAACCTTCCATCCCTCCCCAGGCCAGTCTCCTACGCCTCAGGTGTTTGCTCAGGCTGGGCCACGAACCCTTTCCTTTTTGGCCTGCGCCCGGGGTGGCCCCTAACGCGCAGCGCACGGCCAGACCCAGCGCTACAAAGAGGGCGCGCAGGGCGGTGCAAGCGGGCACTGGACTCCCGGGGGCTTGCGCGGGGTTCCACCCACCGCAGGGCCGGGCCGCGGACCGCGCGCCACGCCCCCGGGGTCCGGAAGGCGCGGGAGCGGCTGCAGGGGTTCTGTGAACTTGGAACCTGGCGGCGCGAGGTTCTCACCGGGGATGCGGCGGCGGCGGCAGCCGCTTCCTGGTTTGAAGCTCGCCGAGTGGGGGAGAGCGTGAGCCTTCGGAGGCGGGGGCAGGAGGAGAAGCAGGAGGAGGCGGGGGAAGAGACGCTTGGGGCTGGAGCTCACCGGACGGGTAGCTCCGGCTCTCCAGGGAGAGGAGCTGCCCGGCCCTGGAGAAGGGGCGAGTCCCGCGCGAGCCCCTGGGAAGCGCAGCGCGCTTGGAAGGGACGGTCGGGCCTCCCCGGCCCGCTGAGGGCTCGGCGGCGGGCTCCCCTCCTTTCCACCTCGGGAGGGAGGGAAGGAGGGGAGGAAAAAGTCCCACGGAGGAGGCAGAATGGCCAGTCGAAGGGCGCTTGGGCGCTGTCTTTCCCCAGGGCTGCCTCGACTCCTGCAGCTGCCCCGAGGGCTGGCCTGAGACGGGACTCCGCGTTCTCCCCCTGCGAACCAGCGCGGCCCCCCGGGGCCGGGGCAGCGGCGCCGGCATGTCGTCTGGCACCATGAAGTTCAATGGCTATTTGAGGGTCCGCATCGGTGAGGCAGTGGGGCTACAGCCCACCCGCTGGTCCCTGCGCCACTCGCTCTTCAAGAAGGGCCACCAGCTGCTGGATCCCTATCTGACGGTGAGCGTGGACCAGGTGCGCGTGGGCCAGACCAGCACCAAGCAGAAGACCAACAAACCCACGTACAACGAGGAGTTTTGCGCTAACGTCACCGACGGCGGCCACCTCGAGTTGGCTGTCTTCCACGAGACGCCCCTGGGCTACGACCACTTCGTGGCCAACTGCACCCTGCAGTTCCAGGAGCTGCTGCGCACGACCGGCGCCTCGGACACCTTCGAGGGTTGGGTGAGTAGCGGTGACCCCTTCCCTTTGTGTCCACGCAACTCCCGTTCCCCTTATGTTTTTCAAAACTCACCCGAGTCCCGCTTTCCCATCGCTCTATGGCTGAGGGAATTCCCTCCAGACTTTGGTCCTCGTCCAGGTGGCCGCGGCACTGGTGACGCGACCGCGGTGGGTGTGTGCAGGCGCAGGTGTGTCTCCAGGAAGCCGGCCTGGACACGATCCCCTTTCAGGACGGCGGCTTGGCCTAACGGGAAGTCGGGCAGGGGTCCAGGGCGGTGTCACCCCTTCCGCCCAGTCTTTGGATAAGGAGCTCCAACTTTCAGCATTCGAGTGGATACGTAGGAAAGGCAGGGAAGGAGTGATACGAAAGGGACTTGATTTGGGTCAAGTGCTTCAAGCGCTAACTTAGGAGAAAGCCGTACATTCTCGCGAGTATTATTCATAATGTTTATGGATGCATGTTGGTTCAGCCGCTCAGACGTGCACACGTGTTTCGGCTTGCACATCCCAGAGGTACATGAGCTACACTGGCAGGGATCTGAGCGCCTGGGTCTGCACGTTGGCAGTTTTATTATTTAGCAGTTTTCCAAGGAGATGAGATTTACATATACTTGCAAGTAACTCAGTCAGTCCGAGGTGGGAGTCCTGAGGTTTGGGTTTCTGCTGCTGTTGGTCTGAGAAGAGGCTGCAAGGACTCCTCAGGAGGTTGTTAACTGCCTTCCCTCCCCACATCACCAGCCTGTGTTCCTGGCTGTTGACGTGTAGCTACCCGCAACTTCCCACTTGCCTCTGCTTTTCACATAGTTCCCATGAGGCAAAATTTCTGCTGTAAATAAATTAAAACTTCTAGAGCACTCTACACGGTGCTAACATGCTTTTACTGACTAATCCTCACACTGTCTTTGTGATGCAGGTGTTGTCATTCCCACTTTGAGATGATGGAATGATAATTATAATAAAGTAGTCTGGTTTAGCCAAATGGAGTACGTTATTTGAAGACTCTCAGGAGTTTAATAGTTTAAGTTCTGGAGGGAGTCAGTTTTGAACCCAGTATCAGTATTGAAAATCTGTTTGAAATTTACAAGTGGTGAAATCAGATGGATGGTGATGGAGGCTCATTTAGGTATTTATTTTATACTTTGTGGAATTGGTAGTTTCACCGTATATTTTCTGAAATTAAAGATGGCTTGTGGAGCTATTCCTTTCTTTTAAATAGAAGTACAAAAACTGTAATGACTGTTTAACTTTAATCGTCAAATTATATTGAGTTAATTTCCCTTCAGCCTAATTTACTTCGTGGCACTTAGAAGTGGGGACTAGAGAGGAATTGCTAAAATACAGTTAGATATTTACATTTATCCTGTGAATTTCTGGATATGAAATAGAAGTGAGTGTAGGCATCCAGATGGAATTGTTGAGTTCTATTATTGTCTGATTAGGAGTTAGGTTGGGCAAAGCTCTAGAGGAGCTCACTAGGTTCTGAAGTATGGTGGTGCAGATTGGCCAATGGCCATGAGAAGCATCTCTTTCTGGAGAGAGCCTAGACTGGTCCTTCTCAATCATCATAATCTACCCACTTGAATCACCCAGGGACCTTTCAGAAATCCCCACTTTTAAAGATTCTAGATAGGAATCTCTGGGCTGTGGGACCCCATCATCCGTACTTTTAGGCTCCCCAGGTGATTCCAGCATGCAGTCAAGGTGGAGAACCTGAGGCCTACATGAAGGCCAGAAGATGAGGACTTCTTGGTGTCATAAGTGTAGGAAGATCCAGGTTGTCTGACTAGGTGGCATATACAGAGCTGCTTATTGTTCCACTGGATAAATAAAGGATTCAGTGTAAATCAGATTTCAGTATTTATGATGGTCTGAAATAATTACACTTAGATGTTTAATCCACTGGTGGTGTTTTGGAAAACGTGAGTGTTTGGTTGGTAAGGAGGGTCAGCATTTAAATGACCTTGAAACCAACGGTTTTTCATGCATTTGTATGCATCAGAGGGCAGATTTTTTTTGATTTTTTTTTTAAAAAGATTTTGGGTGTTTTGGAACTCTGAGGATATGGTAGATAGGATGGGCAGAGTGTTTCTTTTCTTTTTTTCTTTTTAAGAAAATCTTGTTAAGAAAATATTTGGAAATGTATGGAATGCATGCTTGTTTTTTTTTTTGAAAATTATCCTTTATAGGTTCAAAAATGCTTTAAAAAATAGAGATGGGGTCTTGCTCCCTTGTTGACCAGGCTGGTCTTGATCTCCTGGCCTCAAGCCGTCCTCCCACTGCACCCTCCCAAAGTACTGGGATTACAGGTGTGAGCCACTGCATCTGGCCCAAAGGTGCTTTTGAAGTTCATGATTGCAGAAATACTTACTTATCTTTAGTATTTTAAATTGACATGTCTAGTTTATTCAGAGAGTTACATGTGGAATAATTGAATTTACTCCATAATAAATTTATGTGTTGCAAGTGGAACTACAGATTACTGACTTAAAAAACAAAACAAAAAACTCTTGAAGTAGCAGGTTCAAAAAACCCCAAAACCTAGTGACTTAGTTTTGCTAGATCATGAGAAGCTTTTAGCTGTAGATTATGGATGAGAGGATTCAATATGGTTAAGATCTCAATTCTTCCTAAAGTATTCAATAGATTCAATATAATCTCAATCAAAATCTTTCTAAGTTTGTTGTAGAAATTGACTGACTTTAAAATTTCTATGGAAATGTAAAGTACTAAGACCAGTCTAAGAATAGTTTTGAAAAGAACAAATTGGGGACTTACACTGTCTGATTTCAAGGCTAACTGTAACATGACCGTAATCAAGATAATGTGGTATTGGAGTAAAGAGGGTCATACAGATCAGTGGAATGAATAGAAGAGAGTCTAGAAATAGATCCACACATATATGATCCACTGATTTCTGATAAAGCTGCCAAGAAGGCAACTCAGTGGGGGAAATGATAATCTTTTCAACTAATGGTGCTTGAACAACTGGATAGCCATATGCAGAAATATGAGCCTTGACGCTTACCTCACATCATACAAAGACATTAATTCAAAATGGATTATAAACCTAAATGTAAGAGTTTAACTGTGAAACTTCTATAAGAAAACAAAATTGTAGTGACCTTGGGTTCAGCAAAAATTTTTTGGATAGTGTACAAAAGGCACCAACTATAAAAAAAATCTGTAAGTTGGACTTTATCAAAATGAAAAACTGTTGCTTCCCAGAGAATGTTTAAGAAAATGAAAACCCGGCCAGGCGCGGTGGCTCAAGCACTTTGAGAGGCCGAGACGGGCGGATCACGAGTCAGGGATCGAGACCATCCTGGCTAACACGGTGAAACCCCGTCTCTACTAAAAATACAAAAACTAGCCGGGCGAGGTGGCGGGCGCCTGTAGTCTCAGCTACTCAGGAGCTGAGGCAGGAAGAATGGCGTAAACCCGGGAGCGGAGCTTGCAGTGAGCTGAGATCCGGCACTGCACTCCAGTCCGGGCGACAGAGCGAGACTCCGCCTCAAAAAAAAAAAAAAAAAAAAAAAAAAAAGAGATGCTCAAAATCATGAGTCATTAAGGAAATGCAAATTAAAATCAAAATGAGATCTCAATATGCACCCACTAGAAAGGTTAAAATTAATAAGACTGACCATATACCAAATGTTGGTGAGGAAGTGGAGCACCTGGAACTCTCATATGCTACTGTGAGGAATGTAAAATGGTACAATCACGTTGGAAAATAGTTTGGCAGTTTCTTAAACTATCAAACATATGCCTACCATATAACTTACTCTTTAGTATTTACTAAAAGAAATGAAACCATTCATACAAAGGCTTGTCCACGAATGTTCATAGCACCTTTATTTGTAATAACCCCCAAACTGGAAACATGTCAAATGTCAGCAGATGAATGTTTAAACAGTTGTGATTTATCCATAGAATGGAATATTACTCAGTAATAAAAAAGATGAACTGTTACACATGTAACAACAGGAATGAATCTCAAAATAATTATGCTGAGTGAAAGAAGCTAGACAAAAAAGTACGATTTCATTTATGCAAAATTCTAGAAATGAAAAGGAGTTTATAGTGACAGGAAGCAGATCAGTGGGTGCCTAAAAATGGAGAGTGGAGGTGAGGGAGGTGGATTACAGAGGAGGCAGAAACTTTTAGGGGAGATAAATATTTGTATTATTCTGATTGTGGCAATGGTTTCACAGTTATAAACATATGTCAAAGCTTATTAAATAGTTCACTTTAAGTATGTGCATGTTACTATATGACAGTTATACCTGAATAAAGCTGTGGGGAAAAAAACCAATAAGGACTTATCCATATTTTACTGAAGGTGTTAAGATGCTAGTAAATGACAGAATTTCAGTTGAGCCAAGTCTGACTCTTGAAAACTATATTTCGTCTTTTTTTTTTTTTTTTTTTTTTTTTTTTTTGAGACGGAGTCTCGCTCTGTCACCCAGGCTGGAGTGCAGTGGCCGGATCTCAGCTCACTGCAAGCTCCGCCTCCCGGGTTCACGCCATTCTCCTGCCTCAGCCTCCCAAGTAGCTGGGACTACAAGCCCCCGCCACCTTGCCCGGCTAGTTTTTTATATATATATATTTTTTTAGTAGAGAAGGGGTTTCACCGTGTTAGCCAGGATGGTCTCGATCTCCTGACCTTGTGATCCGCCCGACTCGGCCTCCCAAAGTGCTGGGATTACAGGCTTGAGCCTATTTCGTCTTTAATGCAGAAAATATTTATGAGAACAGGAGCGTAGAAAAAACGAAATCACAATAAAACAAATTAGTTTCTGATTTTTGGACACTGTCTGATTTTCTAAATTATCACTGTCAGTTTTTTTTTCTGTTGCTTCTAGAACATGTTTATTTTGCATAATTCCTCTGGCTTCCAAAAACTGAAGAATTGCCTCTGTTTAAACCCTATTTTCTTCTTTCGTGTACTTGCTCTTGATTTGCTGACGTTCTAAGTGGGGACCAGCATCTAATGCTTAATGCAGAGTGCTGGGGACATGGGGAGGCAGGAGGAGCTGGAGGCTGCGTCATGGAAAGACCTTGGCGCCCCCTCAGGAAGGAAGGACCGGCTTGGCAGGATCCCAGGCTGTTTTCCTGGTTCAACCCTCTTGAAGACATTGTGTTCTCGGCAGCCTTGGAGGGCCGCTTTCTCTCAATTTCTCAGTGAGGTACCTGTTTTGTAATCAGTCCTGTCAGGTGAAGCAGCCCGGTTACTACTGAACAATCATGGATTATCTTTTCCCTTCTTTCCTGGATCCAGGGGTCTGAATTTATAGCACCAAAATTCTTCCAGATTTTCTATTTAGTGGTTCATTCTGTTTTGTATTTTGTAGTGCAGTTGTTCTCATGATTGATTTTTTTCTGAGCCAATTGGAAGGAGTGTCTAACACTGACTGATCAACTCACGGTGTTTAAGGGGAAAAACATATTTTAGAATCTTGAGGGAGTTTTATTTCAGTGTATGTGAATTGGATTGGCTGTGTAGCATCTTCATTTTCATTGTAAGAAGAATTTTGCTGCAGTGGGACCAGCTGCTTCTCATCACAAACAGGTTGTGGCTCAGATATTTTCCCCTTTGGAGAGCATTTTCCTGGCCACATTATTATCTTGTTGTCTTTCGTTGTACTCATTCCTCTCTCAGATCATTTTTTTAATGAATTTGCTTATTGTACTTTGCTCCAGATTACAAGTGGCTTGAGAGCAGGGACCCACCTCTCTTATTCACTGTCCTAACCCTGGGACAATGTCTCATACACAGTAAACATTAAATATTTGTTAAACCAAATTTTATGTGATTGGGGGACAAGTAAAGTATAAATACTTTGGGAGCATCTTTCTAAAAGAAATAAATGAAAATAGTTGAGGAGTGACTGGATGAACAGTATTCCTCTATTAAATCTATCAGTGACATACCAATATGTGCTTGAAAGACTGGGCCTGGCCGGGCGCGGTGGCTCAAGCCTGTAATCCCAGCACTTTGGGAGGCCGAGACGGGCGGATCACGAGGTCAGGAGATCGAGATCATCCTGGCTAACACGGTGAAACCCCGTCTCTACTAAAAAAAAAAACACAAAAAATTAGCCGGGCGAGGTGGCGGGCGCCTGTGGTCCCAGCTACTCGGGAGGCTGAGGCAGGAGAATGGCGTGAACCCGGGAGGCGGAGCTTGCAGTGAGCTGAGATCCGGCCACTGCACTCCAGCCTGGGCGACAGAGCAAGACTCCGTCTCAAAAAAAAAAAAAAAAGAAAGACTGGGCCTAACTGCTGTGTTCTTTGAATATGGTAATGGATTGAAAACCTTGTGTATGGAAAATTCCCTGCTCTGGATGAGGCAGGAGAATGGCGTAAACCCGGGAGGCGGAGCTTGCAGGGGGGGGAAATCCGGCCCCCCCCCTCCAGTCCGGGCGACAAAGGGAAACCCCCCCCCAAAAAAAAAAAAATAAATAAATAAATAAATAAAAGACTATCATTTTAAAACTTGTAATACGTTATAACGTTTTCACTTGTAATTTTCACGCCCAAAATGTTTAAGTCAGGGCAGAAGCAAAGACATCAGCATTTAAAAGGTTGTGCCTCAGCCTTGGAGAGGAATGAGGTTGGTGGGTGGAATGTGAATCATTTTATCTTATGCAACTCTTAGTGAAGTTTTGGTATGTAGCAAGTGTTTAGAATGGTGATTAGTGGTGATGGTAAAAGTGTGCTGCATTTTATGAGAAGAGTAGCATTTGTGTAGAATAATAGAGGTGCCTGGGATTTTGGTAGTCCTTTTTTATTTAATAAAGCAACTGGGGCCAGGTGCTATGGCTGGCATCTGTAATCCCAGCACTTTGGGAGGCCAAGGCAATAGGATCCCTTGGGCCCAGGAGTTTGAGACCAGCCTAGGTAAAATAGTGAGACCCCATCTCTACAAAAAAATAAAATTAGCTAGGCACGGTAGCACATGCCTGTAGTCCCAGCTACTTGGGAAGCTGAGGTGGGAGGATCACTTGAGCCTGGGAGATTGAGGCTGCAGTGAGCCATGATCATGTCACTGCACTCCAGCTTAAATGACAGAGCAAAACCCTGTCTCAAAAAAAA
>NW_016812078.1:381149-406595 GCF_001698545.2 Rhinopithecus bieti
AAAAAAAAAAAAAAAAAAAAGAAAGACTGGGCCTAACTGCTGTGTTCTTTGAATATGGTAATGGATTGAAAACCTTGTGTATGGAAAATTCCCTGCTCTGGATGAGGCAGGAGAATGGCGTAAACCCGGGAGGCGGAGCTTGCAGTGAGCTGAGATCCGGCCACTGCACTCCAGTCCGGGCGACAGAGCGAGACTCCGCCTCAAAAAAAAAAAAAATAAATAAATAAATAAATAAAAGACTATCATTTTAAAACTTGTAATACGTTATAACGTTTTTCACTTGTAATTTTCACGCCCAAAATGTTTAAGTCAGGGCAGAAGCAAAGACATCAGCATTTAAAAGGTTGTGCCTCAGCCTTGGAGAGGAATGAGGTTGGTGGGTGGAATGTGAATCATTTTATCTTATGCAACTCTTAGTGAAGTTTTGGTATGTAGCAAGTGTTTAGAATGGTGATTAGTGGTGATGGTAAAAGTGTGCTGCATTTTTATGAGAAGAGTAGCATTTGTGTAGAATAATAGAGGTGCCTGGGATTTTTGGTAGTCCTTTTTTATTTAATAAAGCAACTGGGGCCAGGTGCTATGGCTGGCATCTGTAATCCCAGCACTTTGGGAGGCCAAGGCAATAGGATCCCTTGGGCCCAGGAGTTTGAGACCAGCCTAGGTAAAATAGTGAGACCCCATCTCTACAAAAAAATAAAATTAGCTAGGCACGGTAGCACATGCCTGTAGTCCCAGCTACTTGGGAAGCTGAGGTGGGAGGATCACTTGAGCCTGGGAGATTGAGGCTGCAGTGAGCCATGATCATGTCCCGGCCCCCCAGCTTAAAAAAAAAAGCAAAACCCTTTTCAAAAAAAAAAAAAAAAAAAAAGCTGAAAAAACAGTCAACTAGATCGTGTTCCCCTTTTGTGTTGACTTCTTAGCTTCACTTTATTAGAATGTGATAAAAATGAGGCCTAAGTGGAAACTCAATCCCTGTCCATTGTTTTCCACTCTTATCATTACTCTATCCAAAATAGTCTTTCTCAGTTGCCAAACCAACAGTCATTTCTTTACTTAAAATTCCTCTGTGGTTCTCCATTGCTCTTAGATAAAGTCCAGAGTCTTTTTTGTTTGTTTGTTTGTTTGTTTTTTTGAGACAGAATCTCTCTCTGTTGCCCAGGCTGGAGTGCAGTGGCACAATCTCGGCTCACTTCAACCTCTGCCTCCCAGGTTCAAGCGATTCTCCTGCTTCAGCCTCTCAGTAGCTGGGATTACAGGCACGCACCACCACGCCTGGTTAATTTTTATATTTTTGGTAGAGACAGGGTTTTGCCATGTTGGATAGGCTGGTCTCGAACTCCTGACTTCAGGTGATCTGCCCGCCTCAGCCTCCCAAAGTGCTGGGATACAGGCATGAGCCACCACGCCCAGCCAAAGTCCAGAGTCTTTAAAGTGGTATAGGATGTTCTCCATGATCTGTCTCCTGTTTTCCTCTTGAGCCATTTCTCTTACATTTCCCCAAATTACCATGAGCATCTTTCAGTTCCTCAAAAGGAGGAACTCTTTGCTTTGCTAATTCTTACTTGTGCTTCAGGTCTCATTGTGGACATTAATTACCCAGACAACTGTCCCTGATGTGCCAGTCTAGGTTTGGTCCTCCTCCTAGTGTTCCCTCAGTATCCTGAGATCTCCTTTGCCGCTGTCTCCTCCAACCTGAAAGAACGGACGTATGAATGGATTGGCCTCTAATGGAAGCGCGTGACACTGGTCACAGGGAGTTCGGGGTGTAGTCGTTTGAGTGATTGACTAAGATTCATCTGCTTGGCTCTTGTGGTACTGACTCTGACAGACTATTACATGTTTCTATTTGAAATGCCAAGCCCTAGGTGAGCATCCAGCCACCACTGAGCATGTACAAAGTACCAGGCATTGTGCTGTATCCTGTAAAGTCAAGTGGACAGGACACACATGACCCATTCTTTCATAGGTCTTGTAATTCCAAGGGGGAGGGAGATTGGGGTAAAAAACAAACAAAAGCAACTAGTGAATTACAGAAGTACTTACAGGCAGGTAAGCCCCTGGTTTGGGGAGGTCAGGAACATCTTCCTGGAGGAAAAACAAAGGGCTGGCTTTTAAGGACCCAGCATAGAGAGCCACAGCCTGCTTCAGTTAAATGACTGTGAAGAGTCTTTGCTCAAAAGAAGAAAAGGAACTTCTGACCTGAGAATGTTTTCCAGAGGGACATCTCAGATGCCCTTTTGGAAGGTAAATGTTCCTGACCCACAGAAATGTTTCCATCTTTGGGAAGTTTGGGAGGGAACTGTTTCCATGCTTTTGAACAGATGACCTGCAAAACAACTTTTGACTCTGCAAAGGCAGAAAGTGGGAACTCTATATTTGAACGATCAAATACCTTAAGTTTTGTATAGATCATAAAATAATCATAGATGTTGAAGCAGGATCATCATCTAATTCGGAACAACAAAAAAAGCCTGATAGCTCTTAGACCTGCAGACAGCCTGTAAGTATATTCATTTGGCACAGATGTTTTTAACATTGAAACTGAAGGCATTTAGTGCTGTGGTGCTCCAGTTTGCCACAGACCCCACCACTCCCTGTTATGAAGCCAGCTCTCTTGACTCATTAATTGCTTGGACCTGGGACATGTTTAATTTTGTGACACTATAGCTCAAGCCTTTGTTTTCAGAATGTGGGAACCAAAGTTCTAGCCAAAGCATTACTGTTGCCCTAACAGGGGTGTCCAGTCTTTTGGCTTCCCTGGGCCACGTTGGAAGAAGAATTGTTTTGGGCCACACCTAAAATATGCTAACACTAACAATAGCTGATGAGCTAAAAAAAAAAAAATCCTCAAAAAAAATCTCATAATGTTTTAAGAAAGTTTACGAATCTGTGTTAGGCTGCGTTCAAAGCTGTTCTGAGCTGCATGCATTGCAGCCCGTGGGCTGTGGGTTGAACAAGTTTGCCCTAGCTCATGAGAAGTGTCATATACATACATTTAATATGTGTTAATATCTATCTAATCTATATCTACAAAAATATAGATATACTTACTTAGATTTATTTAGATATGTAATATTTATTAATTTATAAAATACATTAGATGTATATTTACTTAGATATTTCTTACATAAATATTTGTGTCCTAGTATTTCAGAGAAAGCTAGCTTACTAGTAAATATATGGGGAGTTAACTTTTTTGTGTGTTACTTTTTTTTTTTAGTTAACTTTTATTGTGTTAACTATCCAATTTAAAAAGAAAGCAAACTGCCAGGCTGGTGTGGTGGTGTGCATCTGTAGTCCCGTCTACTGGGGAGGCTGAGGCAGGAGGATTGCTTGAGCCTAGGAGTTCAAGGCTGCAGTGAGAGCTATAATCGAGCTGCCACTCTTCAGCCTGGGCAACAGAGTGAGACCTTGTCTCAAAAACAGAAAAAACAACAAAAAACCCCTCTTTTTATTTCAGTATACAACTCCCAGCAATATGGGAATGCTGTACTTTAATGGGAGTCAGGAGAACTGGGTTCAAGCTGTGACCTTAGGCAAGCCCCTACTTATCAAGGTCTCCTTTCCTGGTTATATTGTGAGGGGGCCGCATTGAGTGATCTCTAAAGGCCTTTACATCTCTAAAGCCTCTGCTTCCATGTATTAGGCAATTACATAATTCCTTCCCTTTCGGAGTAATTGGTTTGGTTTAAACTGTCAAAACGAATTATGTGTTATCAAAGTTAGTAACTCCTAAGAACTAAATTGGTCCAAATCTACATTGCTCAGAGTTGGAGAGGATTTAGCTCACATCTAAGTGACTTGTATAGCATTGCTAGTGATGTTGGTATTATTTTCTTGGTTTAGAATCAGCCTTAAGGAAATACATTTCAAGCCATGCAGTTGTATTTCTTGATTGACGCTAACGCATTCCTTGCTCTATGGGATGGTTGTAAGTTATGTCCCTGTTACATCAAGTCAGAGAGAGACTGAGAATCCCACTGTTTTGCTAGAAGCCATTCTCACTAGTATGGCAATTACAACATTATTGTCCCAAAGCATCTGTAGCCACCAGTCTGTGTATCCACCCAAGGTGATGACAAATACTACAAATCACCGTAGGACAGACATTTTAATTAGAGGGAGGAATGAGCCCAAGGGTATTGACTACCATAGTGTTTAAGTGCTATGTTAAAGAATTTTATGAGACAGGAAATTTTTGTTGAGAATCATGGTCCTATCTGGAGATATTTATCAAGATTATTATGTTAGTATGCTTCTGTAGCACCAGTAAATTAGAGCAGTATCTGTCAAAGCACATAGGACTTTTGTAGTAGAAAGCCCACTTAATAGGAAGCTTACCAGCAATGCTTTTATTATGTACTGCCTTCCCAAAAGTTTGTTTGACTCCAGGTAAGTTTTACCCTTGCACACTTTTGACCTCACAGGGAGAGAAATGCTTAAAAGTTACCAAAGATGTTTAGTTTGTGTTTGTGGAAAAAATTAAGGAATTTGCCAGAGCATAAAACCATGGTCAACATGAGCCCTGTCATAATTGCATTAATAAATTAAGTCATATAGGCCAGAGTGAGCATATTCTATACCTTGTGCTGTATTTCCCATTTCAGACCTAGCCTTTGTTCTCCAGGCACTTAAAAACCGCAAAGCTGCATATTTATTAGTAAGTCACATCTGTCCCTTGTACTTGTATAGCTCTGTCTCTCCACTTCTCATGTCACGAGCACTTAAATATGATACAGTGCCCTCTTTCCTTACAATGGGCTTTGGTTTTTGCATCTGTGATGTTGGAGGGCTGGGCCCCTTGAGCTCTCTGGTCCTTCCAGTGTCAGAGTTTTGTGGTTCTGGTAATGATTCCGTTGGACAATGGAAATTCTGCTCCCTTCTGAAATATATTCAGGAGACTTCTGGACTTCTGATAACTCAGGTTTGTTCTGGGCTCTGAAGTTATTTTGGGAAGTGCACCCAAAAGTCACACGTGTATTAGCCTAATTCCATAAACAGAATACATTTATTTATTTGCAAGCTGTGGGCCTCTTAGATGCTTTATTATAGATTACTGTTGTTTAATTATGGTACTGAAGAGTTGAGAGCAGATTCCATCTAAAGCAGTGCTTTTGAAACTGTTGTTGAGCCCTAGACCCTTTTAGTGATGATGAGAGCTGTGGAGCCTGTTTCTGGAAAAATGCACGTATGTGCATATTGATGATATTCTGGGAACAATGTCATCAGATTAGTAGCCCTCCTAAAGCCTTTCCTAAACCTAAAGGACACAGGACCTCAGGTTGAGAAACCTCAGTTAAAATAAGGCTTTTATTAATTCCTAACATTCAGGGTGTGGTTCTGGTGTTTCCTTTGTATTTGAGGACATTTTCACTTCAATTAATTATAGAAAATAGTAGAAAATAGGAGCAAGGAGCTACACATTTTAGAGAAAAAGATATTCTTAAAAATGTGTTCTCACTTGTGGCTCCTGGTGAAATATACTAGATGATGACCCATTTTAGGACCTATTTGGTTGTGTTATTTAGGTATTTTCAAAAGCCTCTATTTTTTGAAAGAGTTTCTTTGAGGTTTGCAGTAGATGAAAACTTAAAAAAACAAAACTAGGACAGTTTGAGTGACCCTGGCTTGGTATCTTTTGTTAACATAAACTTTTCCCTTGTAAAAGAAATAGGATTCATCTTTTCATATACTTTTCTTAAAACATTCACCCTCTTTTTGAGCTGCAGTGGGCATTATGGTGCTCTGCTGTGTTAGTCTAAGACAAAATGATGAGATTGGTGAGGCCTGCCTGATCTTCTTACCCTTTGAGCCCCAGTCTCCTATGGTCTGAGTCCCCGTGACCCAACAGGTTTTTTGGGCCTCTCTGGAATTCCAGTTCACTCAGCCAGTATCTTACAGACAACCTGATGTTGGTGGAAATTGAGCTGAATGGAGATTGTCCACAGAGCAGCCCCCTAGCTAAAGGTAAAGTGAGAAGCCAGCTCTCTAGACTTCAGGCCAAGATTCTTTCCCGACTCCACCTCAGTGTATGGTGGAGGCAGCAGGGAAACCATCCAGTCAGTCATTCATAGGTGTTTATTAAGTACCTACCTTGTGTCCGAGCCTGTTCTAGGTATTACAGATAGGGCAGAGAACGCAAGACCCAGCATCTTGGCTTTCCAGCACTGCTGCCCTAGCACAGGGAGGTGGAAAGCCAGCCGGCAAACGCACAATGAAGAAAATGACAAATGCTGGGTAGGTACCAAGTGGAGAATCAAAGCAGGGTGACATGATTCAGTGTGACAAGGTGGCTGCTTTATCTGGAGTGGTCACTGTCTGCAAAGGACAGGTAAAGCACTGTGCAGCAACTCTGCAGCACAGAGACAGTGACAATTTGGCTGAGGCCTGACTGACAAGAAGCACACAGCCCTGTGGAGATTAGAGAAAGAGCATTCCAAGCAGAGGCAACAAAGGCCCTGTGGTGGGAACAAGCTTGGCGGGTGGAAAAACCATGGAAGGTGGTAGAAAGAGGGTTGGCTTGGTGTCAGCAAGCTGGGGCATTGTCCCAGATCTGTCGCTTCCTAGGAGTATGAATGATGAGCAAGTCCCTCCATCTCTGATGGTTAGTTTTCTCTTCTGGAAAATGGTGCTAATGTTTGCTACCTCATAGGCTTGGTGTGAAGATTAGATTAACTACATTAAACATGCCCAGCACAAGATAGGCACTGGAGAAATGCTAGCTTTGGTTGCTTTTTAAATTAATTAATTTAATTTTTTTTTTTTTAGAGACGGGCTCGCCATGGTACCCAGGCTGGTCTTGAACTTCAGGGCTCAGAGTATCCTGCTTCAGCCTCCCAAAATGCTGGGATTATAGGCAAGAGCCACCATTCCTAGCCTAGTTGCTTTTTTTATTTTAATCCTTAACAAAATTATTTATTTATTTATTTTCTCTAATCTTGGTAGGCGAAGCTTTGGTTGCTTTTAATTTCCTGAGGAAATGAATATTTTGACAAGGGCCTTCTGAAAAGAATCTTACTGGTTTAGGAAAGACACCTGCAGGGTTGCCTCTTAGGAAAAGGGGTGGTGGTGTGAAAGTTTCTTAGGGGTGGGATAGGGTATAGTCTTGTTTGTGCCCTCAAATGACATCACAGAAGCATCTGGTTATCTCCACTGCCTTCAGTAACATGTTTTCTAAAGAGAGGATGGGGAAAGGAAACCAAGACTCTGAAGTTTTTTCCAGATTTTTTAGTTTCTGAAACGTGTATTCGTTTTCTATGGACTCGTAAATATGAATGGAAAGTTTCAGTAATTTAGATGGACAGGATAATTGCATTGTAGTGATATAACTGATAGGGCCCCAAATTGTTTTTATTTGTTACAAAACTATACATTTATGGCTGAGAATTAATAAACATACTAACAGTAATCGTAAAGGAAATAAAACCTCAGCCATTGCAAAAAAAAAAAAAAGACAACCCCCCAAAACTAGATATAATTGATTCTTGCTTACTTCTGAAAGCTCATTTACTTTTTTGATTGTAATTTTGTGGATTAACTCTGGATAATTTTGCCTATTTTGAATAGTTTTAGATAATGCCTATTTTGGCATCTCCCTGATCAACATTTATTTGGTCTGTGTTTAAAGGAGATACATTGACATTTGCCTACGTCACATGAATTAGGATGTAAAATCTATAATTATGGACTAATAATACACAAATACAGGCTCTGAGTAATATTTATTGGACAACTACCATAATTATCAGTGCATCATAGTGTGATGGTTGGGTGTCAGCCAGATTGGGGTTCAGCTATTCATTCTGCCTCTTATTAGCAGGGATAATTTAACTCCTGCAAGCCTGTTTTCTCATCTGCAATACAGTACCTGTCTCACAGGGTTTCTTCAGAACACAGTGAGGACTTATGTAAGCCATCTACACAGGGCATGACATATACCACCACAGAAAAATGATTGTCGGTGTCACCATCATCACCACCACTCTACCCTCAGCACTTCAATATGAAGGGATGGGCCCAGCCCTTTTCTGAAGTTAACTTTGAAAGCAGTAATACATTTATTTACATAGAATTTAAGAGAAGGGATTTTTGAGTGCCACTTCCTCACTGGTTTTGCTTTTTATGTAGGATTCTGGAATGTAAATCAGTAGGAGATTTCTAGTTCCTGGTGGAAGAGAAGAGGGCTTCCTTATCCTGGAATCACAGGGATTGGGGGTAAATTCTGTACATAGGTCCTCTCTGAAAGATCTTGCAAGGTATATGGGAAAATGAAGCTGGAATTATTATAGTTACAATGTTGGCCAAAGTTGGTTCATGGAAAACCTTGAAATTAAGTCTGTTGGTTTGCTTATTCAATATTGGACAGCAGAGGGTCTGAGTTAGTGAGAACTAACAAACCAGAAATAATTCAAGTTGCAATATTTAGCTGCAAAGGACAGAAAGAGGCCTTTGAAAAGCTGAAGTGAGTGCTTTTATTGTTGTAATTAAGGGAAATAATGGTAAACAGGCTCTTTCAATTGGCATTAAAATATATTTTCCTTGATTAGTTTGAATATCCAATACAAGTTGGTGGATGTGAATTGTTCTGTCATGCTTTCAAGGAGGAAAACTGCAGTTTTAAAAGTGCGTCATTCGGGGCGGGTGTGGTGGCTCATGCCTGTAATTCCAGCACTATGGGAGGCTGAGGTGGGAGGATTGCTTGAGGCCTGGAGTTCGAGACCAACCTAGCCAGCATGGTGAAACTCTGTCTACTAAAAATACAAAAATTAGCTAGACTTGGTGGTACGCACCTGTAATTCCAGCTACTTGGGAGGCTGAGGCATGAGAATCGCTTGAACCCAGGAGGCAAGGCGGAGGTTGCAGTGAGTCGAGATCGTGGACTCCAGCCTGGGTTACGGAGTGACAATCTGTCTCAAAAAACAAAAACAAAAAAAAGTGCATTATTTGAATATGGATTTGTAGATGTGATCAAGGACACCAACAATTTTTTTTTTTTTTTTTTTTTTAAGACAGAGTCTCACTGTGTCCCCCAGGCTGGAATGTAGTGGCATGAACATGACTCACTGCAGTCTCAACCTCCTGGGCTCAAGTGATCCTCCTGCCTCAGTCTCCCGAGTAACTGCCACCACGCTCAGCTAATTTTTTAATGTAGAGACAGAGTCTTGCCGTGTTGCTCAGGCTGAACATTTGATTTGGCTTGCAGAAAATATGAAGTACTTTTTTTCCTATGTGGATTCAATTAAACATTTTATTTTACGGAGGTAGGATCTTACTCTATTGCCCAGTCTGGAGTACAGTGATACAATCTTAACTCACTGTAACCTCAACCTCCTGGGCTCAAGTGATCCTCTTGCCTCAGCCACCTGAGTAGCTAGGACTACAGTTGTGCACCACTGTGGTTGGCTAATTAGAAAACTTTTTTTCTTGTAGAGATGGGATCTCACTGTGTTGCCCAGGCTGCTCTCTAATTCCTGGCTTCTAGTGATGCCACCCTTCAGGCCTCCCAAAGTGCTGGGATTACAGGCATGAGCCACCGTGCCCCACCTGGGGACTCATTTTGAAGGTGATCATTTCTACTTTTATTTGTTTACTGGACACTTGTTCTGGGACGTAGATCTTTCACAGTTGATTTTAAGTTAAAGGTTTCTGAACTGTATATATACAATATTTCAGAACAAAAGTTTCCTTTGCTTCATAGTATGGCACAACAGTGTTTGCATTTGATGTTTAGCATAGCCTTGGTTTTGGTTGTTCAGAAGCCTTTGTTAGCTCTTTGGCTGTGCCAAGAATATATTGTTTTTGAGTCTCCTTGCTGGGCCTCCTCGCCTTCTTGTCATGCACATCCTGTACCTGGGTTGTGGTTGTATTGATTTGCTGGGGCGCTGCTGTTGCAAATGTCTGGAGTGAATGAGAATGTGTTTGTGGGTGTCTGCCCTCACCTTGGCCACTGACCTGCTTTCAACCCTGAAGTACTGCCATCTGCATGAACATTAGGGACCCCCAGCCTCCTCCCACCACCTGGTAAGGTGCCCTGCACATGCTTGGGATTCAGGAAATGTTTGCAGAAAGAAAAAATTCCTTATCATTCCTTATTCTCTGTCTTGAGTCTGAATCATGATTCAAACACTTTTGCTAAAAGGTTTTCCCTTGAAAAATTCATATTTCAGATATAGATATTAATACTTTTTTTTGGTGTGTGTGAGTTTAAGAGCAGCCTCAGGAGTAGTTTAGAGAGAATGAATATACCAGTACGGTTTTTATTCCCTTGAAGACTTAAATAAGTATTAAAGGTGTGTGAAAAGATTAGCTGAATCCCAGGTTCCTCAAACAAAATGTTAAGTTTTGTTTGGGTGATAAGAGATGGATTTCAAAATAGGAAAAAGCGAGAGACTGAAACCATCATCCAGCACACACTATGTCAGGAATGTATTAATGAAAGCCTGCCCTTGATAAGAACAGGACACCGTCAGGGGGCATAAACAAGATCTAGGTGCAACTGTGACCTTGAGTTTAAGTTGCCATTTAAACTCATTTTCCTTAAACTGTCATTTTCTGACAACATAAGTGACTCCTGAAGTTGCCTCATTAGAACTTCAGTATGCATTTTTCTCTCTAAACTGTTTCTGATGGGTGTTGACTCCTTCTGTTGTCATTTGGTCCTGTAGGACCAAACTTATGTATGTAGAATTTTATTTTAAAATAGGAAAAATCATGATTCTGAAAAATTGTGCCTGTCAAGATATTAAATGAGTGTTCCCATTAATATTATTGCCATTAATATTTTGAAGTCAAATTACATAGTGACAGCTCTCTGCCTGAAGGATACTTAACATTAAAAGGAAGAAACTGTCTGAGAGAATTGGAAGAAATGCTAATGAGGCCTCCCCACCACTCTCCTTTTTAAGCCCCTCACCCACCTCCTACTCCTCCATCCCCTAGACTTAAGTAGGTCCCATTACTTTTCTTCTGCTTGGGCCATTGTTTAGAAAGGTCTGAGTCTTGGGATGAGCTGACCTCCTGTTCAGGCTTAGTCCTCCACCTGCTCTGCCTGGGTCCCCTCTGTGTTCTCCCTGGGCCAGGCCTTCCCTTCTGTGTTTTCATCCTCTCCTGTCCTCCTGACGCCTTCATTTAATTTTAACTTTTTTTTTTTTTTTTTTTTTTTTTTTTTTAATTAAAGTTAGGGTTGCAGTGAACTGAGATTGAGCCACTGTACTGCACTCCAGCCTGGGTCTCACTCTGTCATCCAGGCCGGAGTGCAGTGGCGCAATCTCAGCTCACTGCCACCTTAACTCCTAGGCTCTAGCCATCCTCTTACCCCAGCCTCCTGTGTAGCTGGGATTACAGGCATGCGCCACCATGCCCCAGCTAATTTTAAAATTTTTCATAGAGACGGGGTCCACTAGGTTGCCCAGGCTGGTCTCCAACTGTGGGGCTCAAGCGATCCTCTTGCCTTGGCCTCCCAAAGTGCTGGGATTGCAGGCGTGAGTCACTGTGCCTGGCAAAACCTTGATTTTAAAAACATACCCAAATCTCTGTTGAGAACTCAGCCTTTCAGTCCGTGTTGGCCTTTCCCACTTTCCTTTTGAGGTGGGGCACAGTGTTTTTCTTTCCCTTCTCAGCCTTTTCCCGACAGCTGTCTGCAAATGCCCTTCCCTGTCCTGTTGGTTGTTCTTCCCGGTGCCCATCCCCAGGAGACTGCGCTAGCAAAGCCCAGGAGTGACAGTGTAGTCAAGTCAGTTCTTTGTCTTGTTGGCTGCTACCTTATCCTTCAGATTCATTGCCCCCCTGTTTCTGTGTTTTTCCAATGCTTACTGAGGTGTTTGAGGTGTTTTTAAGTTTCTTTTTTTATCTCTTTCCTCATCCCTCAACCTCCCTAAATATTGGTGTTCCATTGGTGTTCCCAGGGTGGGGGGGTGGAGGTGTGGGGTGGGCCGCTGGGGCAGGTGGGAGGTGGTTTGTCTTTACTTTGTTTTCTTTGTCACGGTACATGGTCTTGTCAACTTTTAAGTCTCAACAATATTGCCCATATGCCAAGGACTTCCAAAGCTCTGTCTCCTGTCTTTCCCCCTGAGCCCAATTACTGCTTCTGGAACTGGGGCAGGCTTAGGACAAACTACTTTATACTCCGTCTTCTTTAATGTTCACAGTAGTCTGTGAGAGAGGAGGAGCACTGTAGCACCTGCCTTTCCCACCCGAGGAAACTGTGGCTTAGACAGGCCCAATAGCAGGTCCAAGGTCCCATGTCTGATATGCTTGCCGGACAGACCTGCTTGGACTAAAGGATTTTAGGCATCTCCTAGTCAACATGTCCACAATTAAATATCCCATTTTTCCCCCTGACCTGCTCCTCCTCCCATTTTCCTGGTCAGAACTGGCCTTACCATTGTTCAGTCACCTGGCCACCATTCTAGACTTTTCTTTCTCCTTCACCTCTTTGCCCACCTCAGTTGATTGCCAAGTCATGCCAGATTGGCTTGGTAAATACTTCCTGAGTCAATTTCTTCTTTTCCCCCAATTACCACACTTGTTTATATCGTACATGTGGATTATTGTGATGGCCTTAGAACTGGTTTCCATGAATCTAGTTGTATTCCCTCAAATCCATCCTCCACAAACTGCCTGGATGAGCTGTCTAAAACTCAGCCCTAACCTCCCTCCTGCCAGAAGTCGTTTAAAGGCTTCCTGTGCCCTATAAAGTTCAGGCTCCTGGGGAGGGTTCCCAATTGGCTGGCCCTTGCCTGCCTTCCCCATTCCATTTTCCACCTCTCCTTGCCTCCCAGTTTATGAGCTAAGTACTAATGGACAGACTAGGTTTTCTTGCCTCTGCTCATGTCTAATTCACCTTATTTACAATAAATATTGAAGGAGGATGGAAGGTATTCCTTTGCAATTTGTACAGAAGGACTTGTATTACATTAGAAAAGATAGGGGTGAAGAAGTTACATAGAAAAAATACGTCACTCTCTGTGTAACTACAAAGACATCCATAAACAGGCCTGAGCATGCCACATGTACGTGTCAGCACACTGTTCCATGTTTCACTTCACAGCATTCACCGAGCACCTGCTGTGGCCAGAGACCACCGTAGATGCTGGGGGTGAAAAGCTCAAGGAGCTCTCCCTGTAGTGAGGGAGACAGCAGAAACCCACAATTTCATCACGGGGTAGTTGAGTTTAGGAATAGAAATGGGTACCGGATAGTAGGGGATTGTGAACCTAAGTATTCAGGGAGAACTTCTTGGAGGAGGTGATGCACAAGTTCAGTCTTCAGGGAAAGTCAGTAGTAACCAGGTTGAAGGTAGTGTAAATTCCTTTTCTCCTTTTTCCTGTTTGGGATTTGTATTTTTCCCATGGAATTTTACCTGTACAGGTCATTTTACACTGGACTAACAATGCTCAAGTGCTTTTTAAAAGCAAACTGTGCCTGGTTTATCCCATTGGTAGGAACATTTCTCATGAGGTCAGAGGCTTTGTCTTGGTTCCCGTTGTATTGCCAGTGCATGGCCCCTGGTAAGTGCTGAGTAATGTTGGTTGAATTGGATGCCTTGAGGTGAGGCATGAGAAAGAGTTCTCCTCCTCCCCCTGAAGGTGACAAAGATAGGTGTGACAGTTGAGACTTGCATGGGGCTGACCTTGTGAGGTCCTAAGCCTGGTGACCTGCCTCTGCAGTGTAACTGGGCTGTCTCATGGAAAGGGCAGGGCCTTTTCTAGATGGCCAACTCTGTGTTCTGAACAGGAGTGCCAAACTCATTTGGAGGGGAAGGGAGTGCCCTTTTAAAGCCTCAACTACTAATTAAATTCAAGCAGAAGGATGGTGAAGGTGGAGCTAATTCATTTATTAGCATATAATATGATCAACCTAACTCATATAAATGTAGATTATCTTGGTTTGTCTTTTCCTGGCAACAGAAAAGGCTTGGAGAGCTGCCCTGGATTGTGAGTTAGTCAGTGAGCAGCTGCTTAAAGATCTGAAAAATCCTAGAATATGTCATCTCTGTAGGCTTTATCCTTTAATTAATTATGGATTTTTATCTCCGTATATGTGAAGTCAATGATTGACTTGGTTCAGACTCTGTATTGTTGGCTCAAACCTGCCATTCCATTGGGCTTCATCACTATGTTCTATGGGTGTGAAGCGTTTGTTTTTTCAGAGACCCATTTCCACCAGCGGGTTTGCACTGTAAGTGTTTCCACAGGAACTCTGCCCTTTGCCACTGTTGTGGCTGTGCAGCAGAACCCACAGGGTGGAGGTGTTTCAGCCCTCATTGAAATGCAACAGATCTTAACATCTCTTGCTGCAAATTTTCCAGTGTGTTCTGGTCTACCTTGGTATCTTAAAACCAGGCTCACTGACTACCACATGAGAAATGACAGTGGGGTGTCTTAAATGATCTGTTGAAGACCAGCATCCAAAAACATTGCCCTTAGTATTTCTCTCTACCAGCTAATATTAGACAATGCCATGTAGAAGCTGCTCTTAGGGTTTGAGAACTGTGTCACCTCATTCTCAAGATAGCCAAGGAAGGGTCACCTCTGGAGAAGGCAGTTCTGTTTTTTTCAGTTTCTCCGTGGATCAGATACTGTTCTGAAGGAGGTGGTTTTACTGATTCCTCTCACACAGACTTCTTGCCTTTACTTTTATCTGACTGCTGACAGGGTGGGCTGGAATATAATTGCCGCTTAAATGGACTTGACTTTCAAGGCCCAATTGGCATTTCCAGTATAGCAGTTGCCTGAGTCATCTAGTTTTGGAACTGATAAATCAAAAGACTGGCTTGGAGGCTAGTGTCCTGTCTGGAGAAGAGACTTAATGTAACTTCAGTTAGGAAATTAATGAATCTGAAATAGTTGTAACCCAAGGAAGAGATTTTCCAAAAGAATGTCCCTTTAGAGAAATAATGACCAGTTCCCTAAAAAAAAAAAAAAAGACAGTAGACCTGGATAGAAAAGACTTCACATGTTGACTGATTTCTCTTATGGAACTATAAAAGGATCGGTCCTCTAAGGAAAGTGAGGGTCTTCAATTTCATTGTGATATTTCCATTTGTTCTGGAGCTGTGATAAGAACCAGACGGGAGAGTGCAGGCACCGATGACAGAATTTTTTATGTTAGGACACCTTTTAAACATAAAAAATATATATATATATTATATTATATCTAAGTGTGCAACAGACGACCTGGCCTTTTTGTAATCAAGTAATATTTTGAGTAGTAATTCATTGCACAACAGCCCGTGACACACTGTGAAAGAGTAAAATTGGCTTAAAAATTTTAAGTACAAAGACATTTCAGAAGAGTTTTGTCTATAACTTTGTTAGACTGAAATAAGTGGAATTACGTTTGGCACCAGGAAATGGATCTGGATTATTTAGAACAAATGTTTTCCAGGTTTAAATCTTCTATGTGGAAGTACAGCCAGACATCTTAGCCTTTTCCCTGGTCCAGAATCCTGACAGTTCTTAAGCCCTGTGCCTCCAGAATTTCATGTTTATGCTGCACAGGGCCTGTATTTTGTAATGGTGGCTCTTTTGGATGATGACTTACTCGATGGTGAAACTTCCAGTAATCCCCCTCATCATACTGAAATGATATCAGTATATCATCAGAACACCATGGAGCTTGTTATTTGAGGGACACAGCTTGCTTGTGTGCTTGGGAAAGAAGAGGTTTAGCATGGTTTCAGGTCAGTGATGAGCCCAGTGATCTCTGCCAGTTCCCTTAGCTCTGAGAATTCTGATGTCATGCACTTAACGCTGTCAGAGTTGCTGCTTCATGACACTGGATGCGTAACAAGAAAGGAAAATAAATGTAAAACGCCTAGCACCACCGAGGAAGTAGGGTCAGGAGTTGAGTTAGACAGTGACTGGCATTTCCCATCCACACTAGTACAGAAGTGTCCTGTGGTATGAAGGGAGGCAGGCTGGGGGCGGGGGGGTCCATTGTATGCCAGGTGTTTCCATGAAAATAAGCTGTTGAGTGCCAGGTGTGGCAGCTGCAAACAGGGATTTGGGGGGCAAAACTTAATCTTTTTCTTGTGACTTTTAGGCACTTGAATGAAGTGCCTCATGTATCTCAGTAACTTATTTGAGAGGAAAAGAGCCACAAGCAAGGCAGTGGAAAGTGCTGGATGGTTGCCTTGTGACCAAACCTGTTCTTTTCAGGCCTCTGGAGCCAGCTGTGGAATGATCAGTCCAGCAGCTGCAGGTATGCCTTGGGTGGCACTTGGGTCTGTAGTCAGCAGGGTTGCCTGTGACTGAGAGTGGCAGAGTGGTCCATTGCACTGATGAATCCTGACCCTGCCGATCTTTGCTTGGGTGATGGCTGTTTGTGTGCTATTTCTAGAAGTTCCTCCCAACGCTTGCCTATGTGACCTGTTTTCACCAGATCCAGATTGCTAGCCCCTTAAAGCTCGAAGAACCTTAAAGTTCATCTGGAACAAAAGATTTATTTATTTTTAACCCAGTGGCCACTGTGAACCCCCCAGTTGATTGTTTGAGGCTGGTCTTGAGCGTGCCCTGCTTCACGTGCTAGTTTTCCAGTTTCCACTTTGGGAGAATGACCTTATCATTAGGCTGGCCAAGAAGGCTTCTTTCTGTTCCTGTCACAGTACTAGGCTGTATACTCATTCAGCCTCAGTTCCCTTTTCTGGTATATTTCTTAACAAATTGTTTCCCTCTTTCTACTATTTTTAGGGGTAACAAGTCTAAGATATTTACATATAAATGACTCTTCTTTCTCAAACCCTTTTCTAGCAAGCACTTTCTGGGAGGACAGTGTCGTACCGGGATCTTCTGTCACTGTGGTCCCTTTGAGGCTAGAAAGAGCAGATTGTCGTGAAGTCTTTTGTCAGCATCTTCATGTTTATAAACATACTTGGTTTTCCAGACTATGTAGGTTTTAGATTTCAAGTGAAAAGAGAATACATTGTTATGCAGCAATAGAAAACAAAACAGCTACAACAAAATTGTATTTTTTCTCCATCCAGAGGCTTTAACTTTCAATATCTGTATGTGGAGACCAGGCTGACAGCCACAGCAGTAATTTCATGGTGGCTGAAATAGCTGTGAACTGTGCATTAACTTGTTCCTTCTCTCTTAAATTCTGCTGCAGTGTTGGAGCAGGGAAGGCGAGCAGAGGAGTGATGAATAGAGTAGCAGGTGGGATAATGTACAATAATAGGAGGTACACAATAAGGATTAATTAGGTGTCAGGCTAAGTACTTCATGTGCATTAACTAATCCTCAGAATACCTTCAAGATATTCAGATTCTTTTATTATCTTCCTCTTTGTGAGGCAACTGAGGCTCAGAGAGGTTAAGATACTTGCCCCAAATAAGTGGTGAAGGCTGGGCACAGCGGCCCAGCACTTTGGGAGGCCAAGGCAGGAGGATTGCTTGAGCCCAGGAGTTTGAGACCAACCTGGACAACACAGCAAGACCCCACTTCTTTTTTTTTTTAAAGTTGTGGAGCTAGAGTTTGAGCACCTGCATGGAACCACGAGGCTGCGTTACACCTGCCTCAGGTGGTTGATATGAGGAAAAATAAAAATTTTTCAGATGGACTCTGGGTATTTGCCTTTTAAGGCTATATGCCTTTTAATTCTGATATCAAGTGGTAGAGAAATGATTAAAGGTTTGAGAGTTGATAGGGCCCTGGATAGCAGGAACACTTTACATGTGTTGCGTGTGCATCTGCAGCAGATGACAACTCCCCAAACGGACATGCCTCCCTTGTTCAAGAAAGCTTTTCAGGGTGGCACCAATTTTTTTTTTTCTTTTTAGCAATTTAATGAATGAGGTATCAAATTATCACATGATACAAATCTGATTGATCTTCTTTGGGATATGTCTCCCCTTAAACATCGTGCTGGCTACATTATCCATTTCTATAATACCTTTGATTTTATCCTCTTTACTCCTGTCAGTGAACTCCTAGGTAAACTCACAACTGAATTTATCAGCACAAGCATGCTGCATTGTGTTGTACGTTCTGCAAACAGTGACTTGAGATAGTGTGTCATTTCCCAGTTCTTAAGGCTGTGGCCTACACCGATGGCCTTATTTTTCCCTTTTGTTTTTTTTTTCAAAATTAACTGTTATTTTGCCAATAATTTTAACATTTTATTGGAGCAATTATTACGTGTCTGGGGTTATGCAACACATGGGATGTGCAGAAATAAAAAGATAGTTTCCCTGCCCTCAAGGAGCTTGTCTTATAGGGGAAACAGATATATAAACATTTCTAGGGCACAGAGATTTTCATGTGTGTGGTACTATGGTGTTAATGCAGAATTCTGTAAAGGAATAAAGCTTTCATGACCAAAGCAAGCATGAGCAAATGTTTCACATCTTTCTGCCTGTGTTTTGTGAGCCCATTCAGTTTAATGTGGGCTTGATTTAAAGTCGACCTGCAGTCCTGGACTTCAACCAAACAGCCATTATAGTAATGAACATTTAAATGAGTTATTTTTCCAAAGCATTATAGTTTTCACATCCATCTTTTCATTCCCGCATTAGCTAATGATGTTGATGTCCTCATAAGCATTGTTTAGGAATGGCTTAGGAATTTTACCGTATGTTTACTTTGGCTTGTCTGCTGCCCCTTGCTTTAGGTGTCAGGCTAATCTGTTCACCGGTGATTCAGTTGTTTCTTTGAGTCCCTTTGAAGTTGCATGTTGACGGGTGGGGACTGGTGGGGAAAGAAATCCAGAATAGATACTCCTAAAGCTATGAAGTGAAAATTCAGGAGGGACTGTTATAACTCCACTTATTTAAGGTGGTTTGGTTTGTGCCAAGCTAAAGGAGGGAATATTGATTGATTTACTTTTTTAAAATGAAATTAATTTTTATTTAATTGTTTTCCCTGGAGTTGTGGGGATGAGGTATTGTGGTTTAAAGCAGTTTGGTTGTGCTGATAATTTTTTTTATTATTATTATCTTCAAGGCTCCCTGGACAGTGTTACTGCAGGTCTATTCATGCTTTCGTTCCTCCTTTACCTGCCTTCCTCTGCTTTCTCTGGGCATTGGTACCCATACCCAGGTGTGGTCAGTTGAAGTAACTCCTGCCTTGCTGGACTTAACAGTGGTGTTTCTGGGCCTAAGGCAAGTGGAATATCTGTGGTTTATTTCCTAATCCCAATTTTGTGGAAGTTTGTGTTCTGGCTTTGATTCAGTTACTCCTAAGTAGTGGCCGGTGTTAACTAGAGGCTGTATGAGACAAGACACTTAATGTAGGCCCCTTGGAGGTGCTGGGTCCTTTTAATCAGAGTTTGGCTAATAATGACTCTCTCCGTTTTATACACTAAAGCCTGATATAACTAGTAATGAACTTCATTAATAATTTGTATTGGCAGATGTGAGGTATCACACATTAAAACTGTTTCACACCATGAGCATTGACTTCATTCAGTCAGTGAGGGAGGATGCAACCACCTTTGCCAAAATAGGAAGGAAGAGAGGACCCAGAGTTTTCAGGGAACGGAATTAAATAGTACTTTAACGAGCTTGGTGGAGGCAGTGGGGTGAGGAAAGGAAGTTAATAGGCCCAGGGAGGAGAGTATCTTACTGGTTTCTCCAAGCTGATTCATCTGGGTGCCAGGAGAGCTGTGGAAACCCACAGGGGAATGCCCCGGTTCCTTTCCATCCTTCTTTCTGGTAAGGGTTTAGATCAATTTATTTGACAGTCAGCCTTCCAGTTTTATCAGCACCGATCTCTTTGTACAACTTCCCAAATGTACAGACTCCAGACAGATGAGTACAGTTGGTGTTTTCCGGGGAGGGTGTTTCTCCCTGTGGTCTGTCACAGCCAGAGAGCAGGGGGCCAGAGAGAGGACTGATTGCCCGTATGTTTCAGGCGAGTCATCAGTGGTACACCCAGTTTTAAAATGCTCCGGGGGTGTGTGGCCATGAAGTGGATTTTGAATGAATAGAAGGAAAAGCTGGTGGATGAAAACATGAGCCATTTGAACCGTGTGTGGTGTCTGGAGAGACAGGTGGTCTGACAAAACAGACAAAGTTTGCTTGGGGAAACAGAAGCTTTGCCTCCACCTCTGAAGCTTGGGCTGGGATGAAACAAGGCACTTTTCTATTTAGACTGTGTTTAGATGGAGGGAAGCTTCTTTAGTTCTTTATCGGGTACAGTGAAAGGCAGAACTTTTCTTACTTGCATTCTTAATTTTAGTCAGCCATGCTGAGCTGGGTTTACACCCACCTTGGTATGTAATTTCTGTGACCCTTTCCTCTTCCTTCTCTCCTGTCATAGTCACCAAAAGCCACTATGGGTAGCCATTCATTAATATCACCTTTATTAGGAGTCCTCCAGGCTCGGTTAAGGTCTCCCTCCATCTTTCCACCTCCCTATTTTATGCCTTTGTAGCCACTGGCACTCTGCCTTGTGGCACTTGCACGTAACTATTTATAATCAGTGAGTCACCCTCCTAGACTGTAAGCACCACGAGGGCAAGGTCCACAGCCCACCAGCAGCTTCAGCTTCCAGCACAGCACTTAGCACACGATAGGCACTCCCTTAGTATTTGTTGTACTTGTCAGTGTTTGTTGCCTGAGTGACTGACACAGAAGTGTTCCCTGCTGGAGAAGGGATTTGGGTTAAATGGAATCATCCAGAGAATTTGTTAAAATGATGATGGCTATCCGTTTATGCTCTTAAAAGTATGCACTTGAGACCTCTAAGTAGATGTTTATTTGCTTAACCCTTTCCAGGGTGCATGTGTTTATCCTGTTTCCTTTCGTATGCATTTTCTGTTTTGCCCCTCACACAGTAATTCTTGGAAGCAAGTAGATCATTGTTTCCATTTCAGTTGAGATCACTTTAGGGGCATGTCTGGGACTTGATGACAGGTCTTCCACTATCTTATGCTCCCTACCTCACATTTATTGAGTACCTACTATGTACCAATCCTTAACATTTGTTATTCCAGTTTATCTCCCATCAGTCCTGTTGAGTTAGATATTGTTATCCCTGTTTTACAGATGAGGAAATCAAGGTTCTGAGAAATTAGATAATTTCTAGGAACATACAGCCAATAAAAAGGAAAGGAAGAGTCTGAGTTCAAACCCAGTTCTTCGGTGCTAGGGGTACAGCTGCTGTCTGTAGAGCATGCCAGATGACACCTTTTTGACTCTTTTGGTAGGGAATGGGGAGGAATGCTTGCCACCTTAGAAATGCTGTTTGCGGTGGCTCACACCTGTAATCCCAGCACTTTGGGAGGCTGAGGCGGGTGGATGATGAGGTCAGGAGTTCAAGACCAGCCTGGCCAACATGTTAAAACCCCGTCTCTACTGAAAATACAAAAATTAGCCAGGCATGGTAGTGTACACATGTAATCCTAGCTACTCAGGAGGCTGAGGCAGGAGAATTGCTTGAGCCTGGGAGGCAGAGGTTGCAGTAAGCTGACATCGTGCCGCTGCACTCCAACCTGGGCAACAGAGCAAGACTCCGTCTCAGGAAAAAAAAAAAAAAAAAAAAAGAAATACTGGTATGTCCGAATCTGTGTTCATTCTTATGTTCATGGTTGTTTTACAAAAGCCGTATTTAGCAAGTACTCAATGGCAAGTTATGCCAACACTGTGCTTGGCATAACTTGGATATATAGGTGAATGAGGCAGCCATACAGAGAAATATGACAAGAGTATGTTTTAAATGCCCCAAAGAAGGTTTATGGAAGGTGCTGCGGGAATGTAGAGCTGGGAAAATAACCGTCATTTATATAGTGCTTTATATGCTGTCTCTTGCTTTTGTATTTGCCCCCATTGTATTCTCTTTCTCTCTCTCCTTTCCTCCACGTCTCCTCCCCTCTCCTGAATTTTAGGATTTGGATGCATGTGTACATTTAAGATTTGTTCTAAATACATGAAAGCACGCTTGCTTGTATTTACCTGTCCAAAGCCTGTTGACCACTGGGCCCCAGAGGACCACTAGCATTTGCTGTTGCCCCACCTGTTTCTTTGTATAGAAACAGCATACAAAACATAGAGAAGAGAACTGACAGTTATTTAGATTTATGGGCTTTTATAGAAAATAAGAATTACTTTTCTTCTATAAAGTCAGTGTTTACACCTTGTCTGCTCACTCCATACTCCTCTAGAGACTAAAGCACATCATTGCTTCTCAGAATCATTTCTGAAACTGAGGCTAGAAACTACAACAGAGGCTCTCTCCTCACCTGTTCATCAGCGTCCCTTGTCTCTTAAAGTCACTGAAAGAATGTCCCCCCTCCCCCATGGAGGGGTAACAACACTTCGTGTCTGTCTATTCCAGGAAGCTGGAGTGCTTTACAATGCTTTACCCAGCATCCCTGGGGGCAGGATCGGTGCATGTAGATGTTTACCCTGCCAGCCCCTTAAAAGGTCTTCTCTTAGCTTAGACCCTCATGTAATCCAAACTACTAATAAAAATTCCCCAATAACTTTGCTGTTGTAGATCTTACAGTGCTCAGAGACTGGCCCTTTAATATCCATGGTTGGCAAACATTTCTGTAGAGGGATTGTAGGTTATTTTGTCTCTCCTTGTAAGAGCTAGTCTGTCTTACGTGGCCTCAGTCAAGGAAACAGGTAGTTCAGTTGCTTCCTCTTCATAGCATCCTTTTGATGAAGCACCACTTACTTTACTTTGCATATTAGGGTGCAGGATACATGGGTACGTGTATTTTTAATCTGTCAGTCATTTCATGTAACGTAAGTAGAACTCATTTAGGAAATTGCAGAAGTTTCATGAAAAGATACTCTACTAAAAACCTTTAAGAGAGCTATTGATTCCCAAAAATAATTGATTGGGCCATAGCATCAGGTGTGCTGATACAGAACCACATCGTTGTGATTTATTTCTGCTGTCTATGTGAGGGGATGGAGGACGCAGGCTTCTGAAAGAATGTGTTTATAAGTCTTCATTTTCCCAGATGGTGATTCCAGCTAAGGTCCTGCAGAGTTGCATTCTGCCACCCTTCCTGGAGCCTGAGAGGTGGGTGAGGAGTGCAGGTGGTGTTGCCACGTGGTGGCATGTCAAGGAGGCGGGCAGGAAAAGGCAGACTGATTTTTGGTAGCATTAGTCTTTCTTCTCTCCTTCTCTGCTTTTCTGTATTCTGAATTTTAGGATTTGGATGCATGTGTACATTTAAGATTTGTTCTAAATACATGAAAGCACGCTTGCTTGTTAGAAGGACATATTTGAGGGAACTAAGTGGTGTTCGGAGGCGCAGTGAGGATTTGAGAGATTCTGAGGGATGCACGTTGGGTGTTGGTGGTTTTCTGGTTGGTATCATAGTGTCATGTTCTCTTCTCCAATTATAGGTTTAGCTCTTCGGGCCCAAAAAGACAAGATTAGTCAGGAAAGTGACATGCACTTGGCATGCTGTGGCTTCTATTGAGGAAAAAGTGACCTAAATTTGAACATCCAACTTCAATTCTTAGTAATTGGCAATGGCTCCTTGTATCTCTTTCTGCTTGGCTATAAAACTATAAAATGCTGCTGTTAACTTAGAAGGCTGCTACTCACAAGGCTAGATGAACAGACTTTTATATTAACAACTCAGACTAACCCTGGGAAGCATCTGTGCTCCCTCATGGATAAGTTGCTTTCACGTTTTTCACAGTCAACCTGGGTGGCCCTCACCATCAAGAGTGTGGAATCTCAAGAGTAGCAGCACAAAGGGGTGGCAACTTGAACCCCTGGGTTCTAGTCCCAGGTCAGCTGCTAACTGCTGTGTGAACTCAGGTCATCCAATGAGATCATCTTTTGACAAAAGAATAAGACCATTAATCACTAACGTCTTTTCCACCTCTGAATTCTTTGATCTCTACTCTTGTCGATTTCCTCCCTAATAATTTCTATAGGTCTGCTTTTTGAGCTATTTCCCTTATTTATCCTTTCCTTAAAATCAGATTTGTTCTCATTTTTCTGGTCCCACCCACATCCACATGGCTGTTAAAGAACACAGTGAATTGATGTAGAAAGATGTCCCAGATAATAGGCTGGGTGCGGTGGCTCATACTTGTGATCCCAGCACTTTGGGAGGCCAAGGCAGATGGATCATTTGAGGTCAGGGGTTCAAGACCAACCTGACCAATATGGTGAAACACTGTCTTTACTAAAAATACAAGAAATTAGCCAGGCGTGGTGGTGTGCACTTGTAGTCCCAGCTACTTGGGAAGCTGAGACAGGAGAATTGCTTGAACCTGGGAGGCAGAGGTTGCAGTGAGCCAAGATTGACAGAGCAAGACTCCATCTCAAAAAAAGAAAGAAAGAAAGAAAGAAAGAAGGAAGGAAGGAAGGAAGGAAGGAAGGAAGGAAGGAAGGAAGGAAGGAAGGAAGGAAGGAACGAACGAAAGAAAGAAAGAAAGAAAGAAAGAAAGAAAGAAAGAAAGAGAGAAAGAACGATGTCCTAGATATATTGTTGAGTGAAAAAAATATACTAATAGAGAGGCATGCCTGATATGACCTATTTCTGAAATGAGAATGATAGTAATATCAGTATAAGTCTGCATCATTAATTTGAAGCAGTTTGAGTCAGATGTGTTTCTGAATTCAGGATTTTTTCAGTTTTACATAGGACAATGTATTAAATTCATTTACTATTAAATAACACCTCCAGTGGGGGCTGGGGTGGCATCTGTAATCAAAAATGTTAATACTCCTGTGGCAAAACATGGATATTCATACTAAGTGGGGTAAATAAAGATTACACACTGCCTTATGTCAGTTCAGGTAAGATTTTGACAACAAATGTTATAAAATTTGTTTGGGTTTTGGAACTTTTTGAATATTGGGATTTTAGATAAGAGATGTGGACCTGTATAGTCAAAGGGGGGAAAATTCTGGAAAATGAAGCATCAAACACTTAGCAATACTTTTCTTGAGTGGAGAAGTGGGGTGGGTTTCTGGGGGACTTTAATTTCCCAAGTTATATTCTTTTCCTAGTAAGCGTGTATAATTTTATAATCAGAACAAAATGATTAAAGATACATATGAGATATAAAGATTTACATAAAGTAGCTGGAAACATTTAACCAATCTGTAGCTGTTTGAGACTTATTTATATTAGGACAATTAAGACTTGTTTTCTCAATTTTTCAAACTTTTGTAATGTGATTATATTTCATATACACTTAAAATTTTTTTATAGGTGATAGTATTGGGAAAAACAAAAAGGAATATGTGATAGTAATTAAAATGTCAGTGGAGAAAAATAAGGCCCTTGGAGTACCCTGTGGGAAATTAGGAGTCACTTCCTCCTGGATGCTTTATATAGCACATTATACTGACCTATTAAATAATAAGAATCAGGCTGGGCATGGTGGCTCATATCTGTGACCCCAGCACTTTGGGAGGCTGAGGTGGGAGGATCATATGAGGCCAGGAGTTCTGGACCAGCATGGGCAACATAGCAAGACCCGGTCTCTACCAAAAAAAAAAAAATTATATATATATATATATA
>NW_016812078.1:406835-449179 GCF_001698545.2 Rhinopithecus bieti
TATATATATATATAAATTAGCCAGACATGGTGGCACATGACTGTGGTCCTAGCTACATGGGACACTGAGATAGGAGGACTGCTTGAACCCAGGAGTTTATGGTTACAGTGGGCTATGATTGCACTGGTACACTCCAGCAGGGTTAATAGAGTGAGACCCTACCTCTGAAAAAATAATAAGAAGAAGAAGAATCACATGGACGAAGCAAATGATGATAACCAAAATATAATGTATGGGAGATCACTTTATAAAGATGTAAGGCTATACAATCATTTAAGGTGTTTTTGAAGTAACATTGCAATTCCTAAGCAGACCAAAATGAATGGTTTGGTCTTAATGGGATTTTGTCTGAAAATTGGCTGGAATACTTGCTTCCAAACAGAAGACATTTGGAATTTCATATATGGAATATGGATGAGATGGTTGGTATTTGATTGTTTAATGTTATCAGTCAGTATAAAATGATATATTATTCTTAATTTTCACACTTTTCCGTATTTCTAATCCTAATATACTCATTTGTTACCTTTTCCCACTTAATTGTATAATTGCAGTTTCTATGTTGCTTATAATAGCTGCATAATATTTCAGTCACTGGTTTACATAATTTACCATCTTATTGCTGTTTCTATTTGTGTGTGTGTGTGTTACAAATAACATGTCTGCACCTATAACTGTTTCTTTTTCCTTTTTTCCCCCCTATATTTAGGGGTTGTTTTCTTAGGGAAGACTTTTTCTGAATGCATGAGGAACTTATTCTATAAGCATTTATTCAGCATCTACTGTGTACAGGGCTCTGCAGACACAAAGATGAATTTTAGAACCTATGCACAAGCTGTGTCCATTTCCTGCATTCTCTTCCTTCCTCTCCCTTCACCTGACAAATTCTCCATTTAAATTCCACATTCCCAATGAGGCCTTTATGTGTTCCCCAGAGTATTTTAGGCTTTTCTATACTTTTTCTTCTCATTTAGTCACAGTTATATATTCTCTGTACATCTCAGAATAACTAAGATTACTTTATTTCTGCCTTCCTCATTAGACTATTAAACAGTAAACTCTGAGAACAGATCTTATGTCTGATTTGTTTTCCTTGGTACCCTCAATACCGAGGACATTGTGACTGGCATGTACCAGGCACAGAAATTCAAGTGAGTACCTGCATAAATGAATTAGATGAACAAATATTTGAATATGATTCTTGCCTTGAGAAATTTAGATTAGAACTGAAAAATGGATTCAATGGATAATTTTGATGATGTATAAGTGCTTTATAGAAAATAGAAAACCTTTTCCTAGCTATTATCTTTTCCTCCTTTACACTGAATTCCTTGCAAGAGGATTCAATTCCCACATGTCATTTAATGTCTTCCTTTTGTCCGTATTATGCAGTAGAAATGGGCTCATCTTAACTTCTTTTCTGCTAAAACTGTTGCTTTTCTATGCAAATCCTACTTTATTTCTCATTGCACTGAACACCATTATCATTAACCTTTTTCACTTTTTTTTGACGTTGGTTATCTTTGTTTTTTTTTTTTTCTTATTATTAAAAAATTCTGTTTCTTCAGCATCCCCGCTTTCCTGGTCTTATCTGATAGCTATACCTATTCTGCTTTATATGACCTTTTAAAAACTGTTAGCTCCTTGAGGGAACTGATAGTGTGATCTTTTGGTAGGAGACTTTAAAAGATCCACTTTCTTATATTTTAGTGTATCCCTTGGGTCAAATGGAGGATTTTTTTTAAAGGATGATCATCAAATAAATATTTAAGTAATCTGACCAAAATTTATCTTCTTACCTTTTTACTAAAAAATACACTAAATAATTTTAAGGGAAGATTTTATAATCTCATATTCAACATGGACATTTCTTGATTACTATTGCCCTAACTTTATTGGTTGCTTCATTGGTGGCTTCTGAATTCATTTCTTGGAATGTTACTATTCAGGGCCAACTTTGTTAGTATTGCTACGTCATGCTTTAATTTTTTGCCACTTACGCATTCTAGCCAAACTGGAAGATCTCCACCAAAAGACCTGTATAGTCCTGTCTGAATTTAGAAGTGTCACTTTCATGAGAGGCAGCAACGTCAGACCCACGGGACTCAAGTGAAGTCTCCTTCCATGATAGATCTTCTTATACTTGGTAGAAACTGGCAAGTGACTCACCAGGGCTGGAAGCCTGGAAAACAGCCTACCGAGGAGGGTAGTCTTTCTGGTAACACATTGCCACCCCTTGGAAGCATCCAGAGAACCGGAAGAGCAGGAACTGCCTGTCAGACTGACTGAGCGCTTGGCATTCTTTCATGGAAAGATGACAACTCATCCAGGGTGAAAGAGGAAGTAGAGGGGGGTGGCAGAGAACAGGAGGGTGACCTTACATTTCCATTGTTTTGCAGGCTGCCTGGTGGAGTGCAGTGGGTTGTTTGGGGGTTGGGAGGAACTGGAATCATGTACTTCTATTGTTGTTGTCCAGAGTGGATGTCCTGTGCTAAGTTGCCAAGGAGGGGAGCTTGTACCCATTTTATCCTTGTGCTCCTTTGTAATCCAGATGGTTTGTGATCTGATATTTCTTTCACGCTTAGCCCTGGACTCTACCAGTTAGAATTCTAGTATCATTTTAAGAACTGGGATTCTCCTATGCCAAATTTCTGTGAAATCTGAGAGCCAACAGACCGATGTATTTTTCCGGGCTGTCTCTGGCTTTGACAATGGCATATTTTGAGTGTCAGTTGATTTTTGTCTCAGTTTATTGGCTTAAGTAGTAAGAGTCAAGGGATTTAACTGTAGCAATAGTGTTATTTTGATAATTTATTAAGTGTTGTCTTGGGATATCTTGGGGGGGGAAAGAGTTATCTTGTTTAGTTCTTTCTTATAGGAAATTTTGTTTTGTTTTGTTTTTGAGATGGAGTCTCCTGTGTGGTGGCATGATCGCAGCTCGCTGCAACCTCCGCCTCCCAGGTTCAGGCGATTCTCCTGCCTCAGCCTCCCAAGTAGCTGGGATTACAGGTACCCACCACCATGCCTGGCTAATTTTTGTATTTTTAGTTGAGAGAGGGTTTCACCATGGTAGCCAGGCTTGTCTTGAACTCCTGACTTCAGGTGATCTGCCCACCTCAGGCTCCCAAAGTGCTGGGATTATAGGCATGAACCACTGCGCCTGGCCTTATTTAGTTATTTCTTACGATGGCTAGAACCCTCCCAAGAGTAAAATAAAGACTTCAGTGGACAACCAGTGGTGAGTTCACTTTCTAGAGAATGGTGGGTCTTCGGAACACTGGTCAGTACTCCCAATTCTGTGGCATATCGGCACATCTGCCATCTTTGGTCAGCAACCCTCCAGGACTGCCTTCTTTACACGTGTGCCTGAACTTCCAAGCTGTACTGGGCAGGTTGGTGTTGCCCATTTCTCCCATGCTATTGAACAATTACTCCATGCAGTTACTGTTCTTCTTAAGGCCTCTCCTCCCGCCTCACTCTTAACACATGACTTTGTATCTGACTTTACTAAACAACTTGAAACTTCCTAGAATGAGCTCCTCCGTTTTCCTGTCCTGATGCCTGCAAATTTATGTGTAGTCACAGTTATCTTCATCTGGTTTTCTCCAGGGGTATCCCATCTGCTCCTGCATCCTCCTAGGCCTTGCTCTATTAGTCGTTGTCCCTCCCTCTCTTTCTAATTTTCAGCCACGTTTCTTTGCTGTCTCTTTCTTCTTGGCTGCCAAATGTTCTGTGTTCCCTGTTTTTGTGTTTCTCATACCTACTAATGACTTACCTATTTGTCACCTCCAGTGGACATGCTATAGTCCTTATCTTTCTGGAGCTTCTTGTATTTAACCCAATGTATCCACTCTTCTCTCTTGAAGAGTTTTTAGCTTCTGCAATGGTCCATGCTTCTGTTCTTTTGCTGCCTCTGTGTCTTGTATCTCCTTCGTGGGCTTCTCTTCCTTTGCCCACCTGTTACTGTTGGAGTTTAGTTCTGGGAGTGTTGCTCTTCTCTCCTCATACATACTCTGGCTTTGGGACTTCATCTGCTCTCTGGGTTTTCACCCTCTATGTGCCAGTGATCCCCATGTCTCTCACTTGCACTGCCTGGTGACTAGGTTCTGCTTGTTGTCATGTGTGTATCTGAAAGGCTCCTTAAATTTTCCAGGAGCTGAATGCACAACCATTTCTCCTAAACCTCCCCTTTTTTTCTGTATTTAGAGACCATGTTATATATGGTGGTTAAGATTAGGGCTCTGGAATCAGATCTGGATTTGAATTGGGGCTCTGGTACTTCCTGGATGTTTGAACTTGAACAAGTCGCTTAATTCCCTGAGCCTTAGTGTCTCTTTTAAAATGGGGGTAAAAATAGTATCCATCTCAGAAATTCGTATGAGGTAGATTGTAATGCATTTGTACAGTGCCTGGCTCCGAATAAGACTGGAATAAATGTTAGCTGCTGCTGTTCTCTTTCAGTTTCCCTCATCCGTGGAGACATCCAAGCCAGAAACCTGGGAGTCATCCTTAATGCCGTTTTCCTTTAGCTCCTTAATGCCTGTTTTCTTTAGCTTCTATACCTATCCAGTCACCCAGTGTGGCTGATTTCTAATCACTGTTTACTTCTTCCTTCTGGACATTTCTCAGTTTTCCTTTCTGTTGATTCCCATTACCACTACCTGTGTGAGGCCTTTATTCTTACTTTCCAAGATGAAGCCACAGCCTCCTGCCTTCTTTATGTTCCTGTGATCCTCCCTCCACTGTGTTACCAGGCTGCCTGTCTGTGTCTAACAGGGTTTCCGCCGTGGTTGAAGCCCTCTCGTGATGCTCCATTATATGCAAATCAAAGGCCAAGTTCCTTAACGTGGTATTCCTGGCTGTCCTGCTGGCCCTTGGTGGCATTCTAGCCTCCTTCTCACCACTGCATCCTTGAGCAACACAGTCTTGCTGTGTTCCCTGCACATGCCATATTCTTTAGGCTCTTTCCCACCTTTGTTAGCCACCCTGCTTGGAATGCCCGCTTCCCTGCTTTTGCCTTAGTAACTCCTTCTCATCCTGAGGACTCAGCTCAGGTGTCACCTCCTCCAGGAAGCATTCCCTGCCCCTTCCAGGATAGGTTAGGTCATCTTCCATAGAGTCCTGTCATTCTGTGTGCCCATGATGCATTTACCACATTGGATCATAATCTATTTAATGTGTCTTTCCTCCCAACCTCAGTCCTGAAGGGCAGAAACCACGTATCATTCCACTTCATATTTTTGTGCCTAGCTGGATGCTTGACATGTAGTAAGTGCTCATGAAATGTTTGTTCATTGAATGGACTAAATTCAAGCACCAGTAGACATCTGGATGACCCTAGTTTCCTGTTTCTGTGAACCACAATGCTCTGGGGCAGGGCTGGGTATCAGAGGTTCAAGCCATGGCTGGAGCAGCCACCCCTAAAGTAGACACCCTAATATCCTTCCCACTGAGTTCCTAGTTCTACATCCTGGAGTGAGGCTGTCAACTCTGAAGTGTCAGAGTGTGTCTGAAAATTATTCCTGTGAAAATAAAATTTTCACATTGCAGGCCTCATTTTATGTAGTTTTCCCAGAGAATGCTTTAATATTTTAAAACGTATGGTAATGTTAACACTTTCTATTTGCATAAGAACTTCCCTGATGGGAGATACTGCAGGTGTAAATTTTTCTGAGGAGTGTCACACCACCGTGGAACTGTTTTCCCTTGATCTGGAGATAGGGAACTTGTATACTCTGAGAGAGAACTTCTTTGAGATGTAAAATAGACTGACCCACTTTAGAGGCTGCCTGTATCCTAATTTTCTATTTTAAAAGGATGATGACTGAACACTGAAGAGCTCGGGACATTTTAGAACTGTGCTGTCCAATATGGTGGCCACTAGCCATATGTGACTACTTACGTTTAAATCGAATTAAAATAAAATGAAGTGGAAAAAATTAAGTTCATCAATTAGCCACATGTAACTGATGACTAGTGGCTAACTACCATATATAGAACATTTCTATTATTGCACACTATTCTACTGGACAATGCTGTTTTAAATTTGGAAGTCCTGGTGGGTAATATCAAAGCCACCTTACCACAGAGTTTTACAGAGCTATGAAATAATTCTTACTGGGAACACCAGATACTTACTATACCATTTTATATAGTGTATGTGGCATTTTATCACCTTATCATTAGAGCATGCCTGTATCTTTACGGACAATAGCATTCAGACACCAAATAATGTTATATTGTCTGTCTGAAAATGTTTTCTTATACAACTTAAAGGGAAAGAGAGGAATATGTCGTGAGTAAATGGAATTATTTTTCTCTGCACCACATCATTATAAAAACTCGAAGAGGCTGGGTGCAGTGGCTCACACCTGTAATCCCAGCACTTTGGGAGGCCGAGGCAGGTGGATCACTTGAGGTCAGGAGATCGAGACCAGCCTGGTCAACATGGTGAAACCACGGTCTCTACTAAAAATATAAAAATTAGACGGGCATAGTGGTGGACTCCTGTAATCCCAGCTACTCGGGAGGCTGAGCCACGAGAATCACTTGAACCAGGATGGTGGAGGTTGCAGTGAGCCGAGATCGCGCCACTGCACTCCAGCCTGGGCTTCAGAGTGAGACTCCGTCTCAAAAAAAAAAAAAAAAAAGAAAGAAAGAAAAGAAAAGAAAGAAAAGAAAAAAACTCGAATTGGCTAAAACGTATCCTGGAACTAAATATTTACATTTCTTAAAGAAAGCCATGTGTGTTTTCTTTGGATGAAAGAATAACAAATGATTTGCATTGTTGGATAATATAAAAACACTTTAAAAGTTAAAATTGAAAGAAAGGCAGGATCTTCTACTTTCCTTTATTTTCCTCCCCAGTTACCCAACCCACTTGGCTTCTAGGAGCCTGAGAAGTTGAAGAAGTAAACAGGAGTTTAGTTCAGGTGTTACCATTCTAGGAAGTTCTAGCTATCTGGTAATATCATGGAACTCACCAGAATCTTTCATCATGGAGCAGCTACTTTTTACACTTGGATACCAGTACCCTAGATGGTGGGAGGGACTGGAAGGATCTTTCAGGTCAGGGGTGATGGACTTCTGCAATCCCTCTCGCATACGCTGTTCAAGTTACCTACAGTGGCTACGCACGGAAAGTAGGGTGTGAGTCATTCCGTGATTGACAACCCCAGTGGACCATAGGTGACTCCCACCTGGGTGGCTTCGGGAACTTAGTTCAGAGTCTGCAGCAGGTGGGATATTTTTTGGATTATGGAGAGCTGTTTGATTTCACATCAGTGGGTTCTTCCCTCAGCCTTGTTCATATTAGTATCTGAGTAAGTTCTCATATATTAACCTTTTCTGAGAGAAGAGATGTGAGGATGAGGGTGGAGGGTGTGAATCCTATTTTCACCATCCTGTTTCTCTTCTTCATGTAGTGCCTCCTTACTGAGGAACAGAGTAGAGGAGCTGTAAGTTGGGGTATAGTGTGGAAAGGTTTGTGAGAGACTTAAGAACAAAGGGTGTTTATCATAGGTAATTATCACAGTGTTGTTAGAGTGTAGGCAGAGCAGCTTCCTAACCAACATTACAAGTTTATTTTGCTAGTGACACCTTTTATTGACCAATGAAGCATTAGAATTTCAGCGAGTTAATTGTTTGCGAACTTTGTTCATGGTCTTTCTGAAACTTTCAACTCTCTGTTTAGTTACAGTGAGGCTCATTATATAACCTTTATTGTCCTCGTTTGAGAAGAGGCAGTATAGGTAGATAGGAACATGGGCTTGGGAGCAGATAGACTGGGAATAGAAATCCATGCCTGACACTTGGACAAATTGTTTAAACTTCTGAACCTTAATTTCTTAATCTGTAAAATGGGAGTAATAATAATGCTTACCTTACAGGCAAGGGGACAGTTTCTATGTGTGGAATAAAAAAAGGAAGGTAAGCTGACTCATTTTCAGAAAGAGCTTTAAAAATTAATAAACATGCCATATTCCTTACTCTTATTTATTATTACATTTGATTTATCTAAGTTTTACCATGCATATCTACTTAGTGTTATCAAACTGTAAGGAGGAAGGGCTCTTGGTAAAATCAGTGAGATAATCTCAGAGTCTATGCTCTTAGGAAATTAATAAAAATATTAAATCTGATCAAAATGATCTGTTTTAATAGCAAATTCCTTTTTAAGACTAATTGCTATACTATCTAAAAGGAAACAAGCCAAGTGCAGTGGCCCATACCTATAATCCAAACACTTCGGGAGGCTGAGGCAGGAGGATTGCTTGAGCTCAGGAGTTTGAGACCACCCTGGTCATCATAGTCATACTTCATCTCCATTTTTTATATTAAAAAATAGCTAAATGTGGTGGTATGTACCTGTAGTCCCAGCTAGTTGGGAGGCAGAGGAGGGAGGATAGCTTTGAGCCCAGGAATTCGAGGTTGCAGTGAGCCAACGTTGCACCACTGCACTCCAGTCTGGGCGACAGAGTGGGATCTTGTCTAAAAAAAAAAAAAAAAAAAAGGAAACAAGGGGCCAAGGGAAATGGGGAGACTGGGAAATTCAAAGGATTATTTCTTGGCAAACAACAAAACCCTTGATTATTTGAACATTTTGCTTTTTTGAGTAATATTATTTACTGATTACAGTGCAGTCTGAGTAATAACAAATCCGTCATCCAAAGAGTTTTTGAGGCTAGACCACTAAGTTTTGACTGTTCATATACATTATTACATATTTGTAAAAGTTGGGTTTCATGTGACTCTGACACAGAGGAGGTGGAATAATCAAATGTTCCTCTCTAGCATACTGTGCAGTGATCATAAGGAAAGGGAATGAAGGTTCCTTTTTCCCTAATGCCTGTGTTGCTCAGGCCAGCATTCCTGAAGATGCGTGTTCTGTTGAAGCTTCATGATGTGTGGATGACCCTCTTTGCATCTGAGGCTGGGTTAATCCCCAGAGGTACAAAGACAAGTCAGAGATGGCATCTGTCTTGAAGATGAGGTTATCCTGAAGGGGATATGGACATTGGCACAGGGGATGCTAGTATCAAATGATGGGTGTTGTAACAGGGAGCTGGGAGATCATAGAAAACAGCCTCTTACCTCATGTGAGAAGAAGGGAGGTTAGGGCAAGGCTTTCTGGAGAAGTCACCTAGACCGAGTCTTGAACAATGGGTAGGACTTAGATGATGAACGGGTGAGAGAGAAGGAGAAAGGCATTGTAGACTAAGGGAACAGCATGAGTGTCAGTGCATTAAACTGTCTGTGTATACTTGCAAGGGCAAGCCTTTCCATGTCAATAGTGTATAAAGCATAAGGGTGGGAATCAAGGACCATAAAGGTGCAGTTGGGGGCCCAGCCATGAAGAGCCAAGTATACTCTCTGAGGGCTTAGAGCATATGCTTCTAGCTGATGGGGAACTGTTGAAAAATTTTAAGCAGGGGTGTAAATGGTCAGATTTGCCTGGTTTGCTATGGCAGCTCATTGAGTCATAGATTTGGGGCTGGATGGCAGGGACCTATCATGATAAGCCGGCTCAATGTGAGAGGATGAATATGTGTAAGAAAGCAGTGAAAGTCAGGGCTGGAGAGAAGATGGGTTTGAGAAGTACACAAGATTTGGAGTTGATACAACTTTGATCAACTGGCTACGGGGAGTGGATGAGATGGAAGACACCAGAATGACACTTGAAGTTCTGGTGGCCATTTTGGACCTGGGGAATATAGGAGGAAGAATTGGTATGTAAGGGCCAAGGTAACATACTGATTTTAAAAAGTGTCCATCTGGCAACTGAATGTGAGTCTGATGCTCTGGGAAGATGGTGTCTGGAGACAGGAATCTGGGAGTCATCACCTAGAGGTGGTAGTTAGAGCCATGTGAGTAGGTTGGTGCCCAAGGAGAACTCTGAGGATGAAGAAGGCAACAGGCAGGGGATGGAGTCCAAGGGAATACCAGACCAAAGTGGAGGGATGGAGGGAGGAGGAAATTTCTAGAAAAGACTCAGAAGAATGGGTCTGGAGGTAGAATCTGTGGTGTCACAGAAGCAGGGGCAGGGGACAGTTTTTAATGAAAAATTTTTTTACATATATATGTAAAAAATATGTGAATATATAAATTGCCCAGGCTGGTTTTGAACTCCTGGCCTCAGGCGATCCTCCTGCCTTGGCCTCCCAAAGTGCTGGGATTACAGGTGTGAACTACCAAGCCTGGCCTGGAGACACTTTTAAGAGGTTTATAGTTGAGATAGCTAACCCAAGTCACCCTTAGTATTTGATGAAGTAGCAGGCAAGGTAGAATGGGATTGGGAACTTGAAGAGAATGGAGACCATTTGGAATATCCCAGTCACTGAAGGAAATGGGAGATGAGATGACTGAAGAAAAGTAAAAGAAGTGTGAAGAGATGCTGAGGCTCAGCTGAGATTAGAAACTGAATTTACAGTGGCCCAAGCATATGTGGCTCCCCAGCCTGTGTGTCAGAGGCAGCAGATGGTGAGACTGGTCCAGGGTGGATTTTTACCAGTCAGATGTAGCAGAAGAGAAGGTGTGAGGACGTGTGTATGTGTGTGCAGGGAGTACTTTTAAGAATAGGAATGGCCAGGTGTGGTTCACACCTGCAATCCCAGCACTTTGGGAGGCTGTGGCTGGTGAATTGCTCGAGCCTCAGGAGTTCGCGAGACCAGCCTGGGCAACATGGTGAAACCGCATCTCTACCAAAAAGTACAAAAACTTAGCCAGGTGTGGTGGTGCGTGCCTGTAGTCCCATGTACTAGGGAGGATGAAGTGGGAGAATCACCTGAGCCCAGGGAGGTCGAGGCTGCGGTGAGCCGTGATTGCGTCACTGTACTCCAGCCTGGGCAACAGGGTGAGACCTTGTCTTAAAAATAAAAATAAGGAACAGGAAGGAGTGTGGCTAGCAGGGGCCTAAGAAGATGGAAGGAAGCAGTTCATAGACCTGGATGGCTTATATGGTTAAAAAGCAGATGTAATAGGAGAAGGGCAGGAGGCTGTAGGGTGATGTAGTCTCCAAGGTAGAGCAGTTTGAGGGAGTGGCCATGGGAATGGCTGGCAGAAGTGGCCTGGCAGTGAAGGCCAGTGAGGTAGAGGATAGCCCACAGGGAAACTTTTGTAGATATGGGACTTTTATTCCACTTGTAAGATTCACACTGAATTATGACATTGGATGTATAGAGTAAGAAACTTCATTTGGATGTTTAAGAACACAGTAGATAGATGTGTGTCCTAAATGTTTTGAGCCATATGCAGGGGGCAGGTATAGGATAGTGTATCTGAATATGCTGTTGGGATTCTATTGTCATTTATTTATGATGTGGTAAAAAGTCTGACCTTGTGTCTCTTTAAGGGAAAGTTTTGACAATAAATATAACTTATGATAATACTTTTATGTATTTACACTTTTCAAAGTCATTTCATAATGTTTGCTATTCAGTTTAGTTTAGTGGCTCTGGGTAATCTATTTAAAGTCAATTTTAAGTTTGTTAGTTTCTGTAGACTACAAGTGTAGAGGGAATATGTATTTCACATATTTCACTGGGTAAGAGAATGGATTATTAGCAAGAACTGAAATCTAAAATAAATTTAAGCAGTTTCTAGTGCTGAGGGACGCAATAGATTTATACTGAATTGTATATTTCTGTATTTGATTTTTTAAAAAAAACTGCAGGCATCTGTGTCTTCTAAGGTGAGAAAAAGCAAAACATATCATGTATTTTCTGGCCTCCTACTATGTACCAGGTGGTATGAGGACATAAAGAGGCATAAGATAAGATTCTTGTCCCTAGAGAGCTTCACATTTAGCTGAAGAAACAAAACATAAACACAGGAAAAGTTAGCTAATCATGCAGGGTTTAAAAAGCAAGGCGTGACATGACTAATGGGGAGATGCATTGTTTAGGCAGTAATTCCTACAGGAGTTCAGAAGAAAGAGATCATTTTATGCTGTGACAGTAAAGGAAGGGTGTAAAGACTTAAAAAGAGAAGAGAAAAGGCTCATGTAGAGGAACTGAAACTTGGGAATGACTGAAACCTTGTTCTACCACTTATGCCTTACCTTGTGCCTCAATTTCCCAATCTGTATAAGATAATGATGATGTATTACCTCCCAGACTGTCAAAAGATAAGACAGTGATTGCAAAAAGCTCTTTGCAAATAAGGCCTGGTCCCTCCATAAAGTGTAGACAGTAAAAATCGTACACTTTTGAAAGTATTTGAAAATGTAGGTTACTGGGGTATAATTTCTGTCGTTCAAGTTTGCCAAGTAAGATTTTAAAATTAGCATATTGACAAAAGTTTGACTTTCTTCTTTTTCCCAGTAAGGAGAGATTTGTAAGACTGAAAAAACTTTAGGCAAGCAATTAGACACATTATTACATTGGGAAAATTGCTTTTATGGCCGGGCATCCCTTTCTGTTTCTTTATTTCCTTGAGCAAAGATAATGATTGATAAGGAAGTAAAACTAGAAAGGAGCCAGATCCAAACTTAGGAGGAAAATATTTTGTCACTGATGGAAGTTCAGTGGAGGTTGCAGGTTGGCTGATGACTACTTTGGGTGAACCCAGCCTGACACTCAGCATTTTGGAGATGATAGTCTCAGAGTTCACAGGTTTCCTGGGTATCAGGAAATGGATGTCGGTCATTTCAACTGTACTGTTAATTGCTTTGGGAATATGAATGGTATTCATTAGGCAAGGAGGCTTGTACCCAGCTCTGTAATTAATGTGAAACCTTTTCATACAGCCAGTGGCTCTTCAGCATCTCTGTACTTCACGTTTATGTGTATACTTAGGCTTGCTTTCGTAGTCAGAGGCTTTGAGGCATTCAGGGCTCTGGGAGCTCTTATTATAATGGAATGAAAATTGGACCCTAGAACTTTGGACCTCCCCAGCCTTAAATCCACTGAGAGGAGCTCTCTGTCTAGGGATGTGGCTCCTTCTGCTGGCTTCTTCCCTTCTCTAAGATAGCAGTAAGATGCACTAAACATGAGATTTCTAAAACAAATACTTTGATGAGTAGGAAAGTCTGTTTTCCTGAATAGATGCTGTTTTATAGTATTTGAGACCTGCTGTTTTATTCAAATATTGATAAAACCCACATAAAAGCTCTTTGTGGTTCTTAATTTTTAAGAGTGTAGAGGGGTCCTGAGACCATTGCTTTTGGAAGTGATGACCCAAGGGTTATGTAAAGGACTTTTTCTTACTTTGGCAGACTGGAGACACAGAGCTCAGAGAAGGCAGAAAGTGTGATAAAGAACAATAGGAAAAGTGACGAGAGACAGGCAGATGAAGAAAGCATGAACTACCATCACAGAGAAAGGGTAGAGTCAGTGGGTAATTCTCAAAGGGATGTGCATCCCCTAACCCAATCTAAATGCCTGACTCAATGTCCTCAGAGGACACGAACCCTGGAAAACAAGTGTGAGATGATACTACTCAGGTATTGCAAGTGTGTGTGTGTGTGTGTGTGTCAGAGGTCAGCCCTGATGTAATTGCCACCAAGGTCACTGTGGATGAGGTCATTGTGGGTGAGGTTACAGTGTAAGAGGCACACCTGAGCTGTCTTTTGGTGCTGTTCTCGTCCTGTGATTTCCCTATTTTCAGCACCCAGTAGGCAGGTGCTCAATAAATGTTTGTTGGAGGAATGGGTGCTGGGGCCAGCCCCCTAACTCTGGCCTCTGTTGGATGTTCTGTGACCTGGAATCATTCTAGAAGGAAAGAGACTGCCCAGAGTGGATTTGTGTCCTGCTTGTGACTTTCTTGGTAACAACTACAATGAATATGCTCCCCAGGCTCTTAATCTGGAGAGCTCTTGATCTGGGGGTGAAGCTTAGTATGAGGGCCTTGGAGGAGCTTCCAAGTGTCTGAGAGCCTCACGAAATGGGATGCAAAGTTAGGAATTTCTAAGGAGAAAGAGCAACCTCTGACTCCCAGCAGGCTGCTAAGCCCTTTCTTAACTAAGGTTCATCCTCCCCATGTTGCCTGCTGGGCTGCGTTACAGCAGCCTCTATTTCCAACATCTGCTGTAGATTTCTGACACTCACAGCCTACTCTTCACCTCTTCTCTGGCTGTTACCAGTACTTCCTCATTATCCCTGGTCATGAAAAGAAAAAAAAAGAAAAAAGAGAAGTGTGTGCCCAAGATGATCTTGCCTTTGAGCCTTGTGTGTTTCCTGGCAGGGAAAAGGCCCTGGATTACCATGTCCTCCCCTCTGGCTGCTTCATGCCGGATCTTCTGTCTAATACCTGACACAAGGAAACTCCTCCAGACTGAACTGCAAGGAAAGGCTTTACAGGCAGAACAGGCTCTGCAGAGTTGCTGCTCAATAGGCCAGGGGTCAGCAGACTTCATGATATGTGCCTTGGGCCAAGTGAGTGATCCTCATGTCGATCTTTCCCATCAGTGAAAACAGAGCTGGCACCAATCACCTCCTCTCTTATAGACTGTGGAGCCATCTATAAGATGGGCCGATGGTTGGAGTGTGCTGTGAAAGTTTGAATGTTTTTGCAAATTTTATTTTATTTTTTGAATTTGAAGTAGAAAGATGTTTGATTATAAATGGTGACTTTTCCCTTCTAAAATCATTTAAAATTTTTGTAGCCTTTGAAAATGACATTTAATTATAGGCCCTCAAAGTGCAGTTGAGAATAATTGTTATTTTTGGGGAATTGTTTAAAGGATGTTCATTCATGCATGCATTTTTTTCATTATTCACTTGTTCAGAAAGGTGTGGAAGTCTAATGTGTGCCAGACACTGGGAAACAGTGATCCTGCTGTCCATATTTCCATTCTACACCCAAGCTGTGTACTTGGTTCTGTAGTTTGGAGCTTTGTAAATCTGCTTTACCCTCTTTGCCCTAAAGAACGTTACTAGAACTTGGTATGCAAAATACACCACTGGCTGATTGTTGGGATGCTTTCGAGCAGGTTTGTAACCACTTTCAGTGTACGCTGAGTGAAGACCCACTAAAGCAGTGGTTCTCAAGGTATGGCTTGCATCAGCATCACCAGGAGGGTTTGTTAAAACAGCTGCCTGGACCCCCATGCCCAGATTCTGATTCAGTCCCTGACTGCATTTCTAACAAGTTCATGGGGGATACTCATGCTGCTCGTCTTGGGGATCACACTTTGCGAACCTCTGCATTAGAGACATTTCTTTAGACCTAAGGGCTTTAAAGTCTCCTCTCCTGAGAAATTGGTGTGGTTTTATGAGGGTTTATCGTGAATCTTGTTTGTGAACCTGGTTTTCTTTTTGTTTGCTTTGCTTCAGAAATTCAGATTCAAATTTGTAGCTCAACTTTAAGAATTTTAACAGTTTGCATCTTAACTTTTCCCAGTCTTGATTTCCTATTTCATTTTCCCCATTCTGATTTTACATGTTGATACAATATAAGTTCCTGTACTGACTGTTTTGTGGAATGTAGTATATATTGATAAATCTGATTGCAGTCATTGTTCTTTTCTTGGACATTTGTCTTTTGAATCAACTCTAAAGTATATGTTTTGACTATTTAATGCATTAGTTATGGGAGTAGTTTCCCCAGAAGAAATAGATTATTAATAGCAACTAACCAAAGGATTGGAAAGAAAAAATTGGGAAGAAGGTGACAGAAAGTTCTTGGTAAAAAATAGAACTTTACTTTTAAACTATTGATGCATAGATAATATCTGCAAGCAGTAACACATATGCATATATCTGTATGTTTATGTGTATATATATATGTGTGTGCATGTGTATGGTTTTTTATTTTTATTTTTATTTCTTTTTGAGACGGAGTCTTGCTCTGTCACCGAGGTGGGAGTGCAGTGGCGTGATCTCTGCCTCCCAGGTTCAAGCGATTCTCCTGTCTCAGCCTCCCAAGTAGTTGGGATTACAGGCGCCCGTCACCACACCTGGCTAATTTTTGTATTTTTAGTAGAGACAGGGTTTCACCATGTTGGTCAGGCTGCCTCGAACTCCTGACCTCAAGTGATCCACCTGCCTCAGCTTCCCATAGCGTTGGAATTATAGGTGTGAGCCATCGTGCCTGGCTGTGTGTGTTCTTTTAAAAACTGAGAACCCTAATATATACAAAATATACTTTCTTTGGTTGTTGGAGAAAAAGAGAAGGGATGAGGCGGTGATGAGAACAGTGAAGGCAAACTACAGTGGTTGCCCAACTTTACTGGAGTCACCTGGAGTTTAAGTGTGATGCCGGTTTGCTAGACCTGGGGGTGGGGCCTGCATTTGTAATAAGTGTATCAGGAAATTCTGGCCCGTGAGAACTGGGAGAGATTTAGCACTGGGTAGAAAAATGAAAGGCCCTGTCTGCTTTAAACCTGCTCCAAATCTTTGTATCCATTTTTGGATAGGGAGTTCCTGTTCAGATTTTCTGCAACTTTTTCTGAAATCGAAGAGTGTAACGGGCACAATATCATTCATATTAGTCTTAGCTCCAAAAATTACTCATTATGTTAGATGTTCATTAGAAGTAGTTTGTAGCTGATTTTTTTCTCTCTCTTTCTTCTCTCTCTGTCTGTATTTCTCTCTTCTACTTCTGTTTTTAGTTGGAGAGAAGACACTTTACCAACAACTTGTCTGAAAACAATTTGGAGATAGGAGTACTCATAGAAAACTCTTGGGGTTCTCACTGTGGGTCTTCTCCAGGGGTGTGGGTAACACCAAACACTGCAGTATGGAAACTGGCGCAGAGCGGGATGTGCTGTGACACTGGCCAGCTGGAGACAGTTGGGACGGGGTGACTTAACGTTAACATGGGAATGTTACATACACAGTCTAGAAAGGCCAGGTGTTCTTTTGCACTGCTGCCTCAGGCTCTCTTTTCATCTATTTAGTGAATAACCAAATTTATCACCTGTAGTAATCAGTTACTAATTTAGAATTTAATTTCTCTAAGAGTTACCTGGATTTAGGGCTCAGTGAAGACAGTTTTTATTTAAAAGCATTTTTCTTGAATAAACATTTTATTTTAGAACAGTTTTAGAATTACAGAGAAACTGTGAAGATAGTACAGAGAATTCCCATATACCCCACAGTCAGTTTTCTGTATTATTAATGTCTTACATTAGTATCCTACATTGTCACAGCTAATGAATCAATAATGATACATTATTACTAATTAAACTTCATAGTTTATCAGATTTCCTTAGATTTTACCTAGTGTCCCATTTCTGTGTTAGGATCCCATTCAAGATATCACATCATGTTTATATGTCTGCTTAGGTTCCTCTAGTCTGTGACAGTTTCTCAGACTTTCCTTGGTTTTGGTGAGCTTGACAGCTTGAGAAGTCCTAGTCAGGTATTTTGTAGAATGTCCCTCAAATTGGGTTTGTCTAATGTTTTTCCTGTGGTTAGACAAGGGTTTTGGGAGGAAGACCACATGGGCATAGTACCATATTTCATTCCATCGTGTCATATCAATTGCATAATTAGCTTTTACATGCATACGTGCTCTCCAAACGACCTATCACTGTTGATGTGAACATTGGTTTCGTGGCTAAAATTATGTTTGTCAGATTTCTCCCATAAAGTTCCTCTTCCCCATCTTTCCATACTGTACTCTTGTGAAGGAAGTCACTGTGTATAGCTCACACTTTAGTTGTGGAGAATTATGCTCCACCTCCCTGAGGGAAGTAGTACTTAGAGAAATTATTGGGAATTCCTCTGCTTGGGAGATTTGTCTCTTCTCCCCCATTTATTTATTTATTCTATCATTTATTTGTATCAGTATGGACTCCTGCATATTTTATATTTTAGGTTATAATCTAATATCACATGATTGTGTTGCTCAAATTGTTTCAGATTTGGGAGCTGTTTCAATTGGCTCCTGTGTCTCTGTGACATACCCCCGATCCTGGTGGGTTTTTGTTGTTGCATGTGCTTTTAAAAATCAATTCCTTACTCTTTCTGGCACTACGAGATGCCCCTGGCTCACTTTGTATATTCTTTGCCCCATCCCTAGAATCAGTTATTTCTCCAGGGACCCTGGGTTCCTTTTGTTGGAGAATGGTTTTAGAAACCAAGTTCTGGACACTGCGTGTCCTTGTAGCCACTGAGGTGTCATTGCTTTTAGGTCTGCTCAGCTGACAGAACAGAGAAATAGGTGCATATTCACCCTTGTATTTACACATATCTATAAATATTGCTATATGTATCCATCTGTATCTATATTAAGTTGAACATGAGTTCATGCTAATGTTTTCAACTCCAATACAGTGTTACAGGGATAATTCTGGCCTTTCCCCCTTGTCTGCAAACTCCTGCTCCAACAGTGGAAAACTGGTTCGTACCACCCACCATCCATTTACTTACATGCATAGTGGTTTCAGAATTGTTAACTTGTACCCCTTATGAAAAAGAACTTTATTGGCTAGAGTTCAGTGGTTATGTGAAATTCATTATGTGAAATTCATTTTTCCCTTAGATCTAGAGTCCATACTCATTTCTAAAGGTGCTTAAGCCAGCACCTTTTCCCTCACTTCTTTCATTGAGGTTATTTCATGCATTTTGATACAGTTGATTCTCATGTCATAGTCTGCATTTCATATTCCACCCCAGGATCTCTTGATACCCTAACTTTTTTTAATTGCATATATTCAAGTTCTATGTGCTATAAAGTTCTATGGGTTGTAACAAATGCTTAGTGTTCTCTGTCTATCATTATAGTATCATAGAGAACAATTTCACTGCCTTAAAAAAAATTATCTCATGGGCCTCAACTCACCATTTGGTTTAACAGTCCTGCTGAGAGAGTCCTGCCAGTTGCGTCTGAGAGACAGTCCTGCCAGTTGCACCTGCTGAGAGAGTCCTTCAGTTGCATCTGAAACCAGTCTGGTCTTTGATTTTACCTGATGTTCAGAAAATGCTCTCAGGCTGTCACTGGGCTGAAGACCTAGTTGGGTTGTAGCTATGGCTGTGAATCTGGTTCCCAAGAACTAGCTGTATTTATCTGTTCTCACACTGCTGTAAAGAACTACTTGAGACTGGGTAATTTATGAAGAAAGAGGTTTAATGGACTCACATTCCACAGGCTGTACAGAAGCATGACTGGGAGGCCTCAGGAAATGTAAAATCATGGTGGAAGGCAAAGGGGAAGCAAGCAGCATGGCGGAGCGGGGGAGAAAGAGAGAGGGAGAGCGAAGGGGAAAGTGCCACACACTTTCAACCAACCCGATGTCCTGAGAACTCACTGTCATGAGAACAGCAATGGGAAAGTCTGCTTCCATGATTCAGTCACCTCCCAGCAGGCCCCTCCCCTGACAGGTGGAGATTACAATTTAAGATGAGGGGGAACACAGAACCAGACCCTATCATTCCGCCCCTGGCCCCTGCCAAGTCTCAGGTCCTTCTCAACCAATTATGCCCTTCCCAATAGTCCCCCAAAGTTTTGTTTTTGTTTTTGAGACAGAGCATCAGTCTGTCACCCAGGCTGGAGTGCAGTGGTGTGATCTTGGCTCACTGAAACCTCCACCTCCCAGGTTCAAGCAATTCTTCTGCCTCAGCCTCCTGAGTAGTTGGGACTACAGGCATGCATGCACCACCATGCCCAGCTAATTTTTTTGTATTTTTAGTAGAGATGTATTTTTAGTAGTAGACATGCATTTTGCCATGTTGGCCAGGCTGGTCTGAAACTGCTGACTTCAAGTGATCTGCCTGCCTTGGCCTCCCAAAGTGCTGGGATTACAGGCATGAGCCACCATGCTTGGCCTGTCCCCCAAAGTATGAACTCATTCCAGCATTAATGAGTCCACAGTCCACTCTCATCTGAGACAAAGGCAAGTCCCTTCCACCCATGAGCCTGTAAAATCAAAAACAAGTTAGTTACTTCTAAGATGCAATGGGGGCACAGGCATTGGGTAAATACTCCCATTGCAAAAGGGAGAAATTGGCCAAAACAATGGGGCTACAGGCCCCATGCAAGTCCAAAATCCAGCAGGGCAGTCATTAAATCTTAAAGCTCCAAAGTAATCTCCTTTGACTCCATGTCTCACATCCAGGGCACGCTGATGCAAGGGATAGGCTCCCAAGGTCTTGGGCAGCTCCACTCTGTGCCTGTACAAGGTACAGCCCCTGTGACTGCTTTCATGGGCTAGCATTGAGTGCCTGTGGCTTTTCCAGGTGCAAGATGCAAGCTGTTGGTGGATCTACCATTCTGGGGTCTGGAGGACAGTGTCTGTCTTTCCACAGCTTCTCTAGGCAGTGCCCCAGTAGGGACTCTGGGGGGTTTCAACCCCACATTTCCCCTTTGTAGTGCCCTCGTAGAGGTTCACCATGAGGGCTCCATCCCTGCAGCAGACTTCTGCCTCGACATCCAGACATTTCCATACCTATTCTGAAATCTAGGTGGAGGCTCCCAAACCTCAGCTCTTGCCTTCTGTACACCCACAGGCCCAACACAATATAGAATTTGCCAAGGCTTGGGACTTGCACCCTCTGAAGCCACAGCCCAAGCTGTGCATTGGCCCCTTTTAGCCATGATTGGAGCTGGAGTGGCTGGGACATAGGTTGCCAGGTCCCAAGGCTGTACAGAGCAGTGAGGGCCTTAGGCTTGGCCCCCAAAGCCATTTTCCTCTTCTAGGCCTCCCAGTCTGTGATGAGAAGGGCTACTGTGCAGATCTCTGAAATGCTCTGGAGATATTTTCCCCATTATCTTGGCTATAAACATTTGGCTCCTTGTTGCTGATGCAAATTCCTGCAGCTGGCTTTAATTTCTTCCCAGAAAATGGGTTTTTCTTTTCTACTGCATGGTTGGACTGCACACTTTCCAAATTTTTGTGCTGTGCTTCCCTTTTGAATGTAAGTTCCAATTTCACACCATTTCTTTCTTCACTCATATGAGCGTATACTTTTAGAAACACCCAGGCCACATCTTGATCTCTTTGCTGGTTAGAAATTCTTCTGCCAGTTACCCAAAATTATCTCTCTCAAGTTCAGAGTTCCACAGATCTCTAGGGCAGGGCCAAATGCCACCAGTCTCTTTGCTAAAGCATAGGAAGAGTGACCTTTTACTCCAATTCCCAATAAGTTACTCAGTCTCCATCTGAGATCACCTCAGCTTGGACTTCATTGCCCATATCACTATCAGCATTTTGGTTTCAACCATTGAACAAATACTAGGAAGTTACAAGCTTTCCCATATCTCCCTGTCTTCTTCTGAGCCCTCCACACTATTCCAACCTCTACCTGTTACCCAGTTCCAAAGTTGCTACCATACTTTTCAGGTATCTTTATAGCAATACCCCACTCTTGGTAAAAATTTTCTGTGTTAGTCTGTTCTCACACTGTTATACAGAACTACCTGAGACTGGGTAATTTATGAAGAAAATAGATTTAATTGACTCATAGTTCTGCAGCCTGTACAACAGCATGTTAGGAGGTGAGGGGGAAGCAAGCACATCTTATGGCAGAGCAGGACAGACAGAGAGTGAAGGGGGAAGTGCCACACACTTTCAAACAACCAGATCTCTTGAGAACTCACTGACTATCATGAGAACAGCAAAGGGGAAGTCTGCCTCCATGATTCAGTCACCTCCCAGCAGGCCCCTTCCCAACGCGAGGGGATTACAATTCGAGATGAGATTTAGGTGGGAACACAGAGCCAAACCATACCATGGGCAAAAGGTGATTTTATAAGAGGTAAGAGAATGAGACAGGTGAACATTTTGAAGCCTTGTGTGGCAAATTTTAATTAGCCAGGTTTATTAAAAACTCAGCTACTTGGGAGGCTGAGGCAGGAGAATTACTTGAACCTGGGAGGCAGAAGGTTGCAGTGAGCCGAGATCACACCACTGCGCTCCAGCCTGAGGAACAAGAGTGAAATTCCATCTCAAAAAAAAAAAAACCTCATAAATACATTAAGATTTTATTCACAGTGTGGTGGGTATGGTACTCAAGGCCTTTAATGGGATTTTAATAATCCAAACCTAATTCAGTCCCAGATGACTGCAATATAATGGAGATAATGCTGCTTTACTTTTCCTTACTCAGAAGGAGGTCTGCTGAGGGTAGCCAGGGAGCCTTTCCCAGCACTCTTCTTTCTCTTTTGCCAGTTCTGCTTTCTCTCATTCTGTAAACATGACTTTGATCCTTGATTCTTTGCTCTTTGAACTGTACAATTGCTCCTTGGGGGTCAGTCCGCTGTCTTACGGTTCAGTTATTCCTGTGTGGATGACTCTACCTGCAGCCCAGCCCTTTATTTTAAGTTTCAGGTCCCATTTATCTTTTTCTCAAACATTTCTAATCTCCCTACAAATCAATATTTTTAAAAACCAGAGTCATCCCAAACCAACTGACCCTCTAGATTGCCTTACTTCTTGCAGTTTTAGTCTTACAGTATTCCAGATACTAGAGCCGCCTTTGGGCTTTTCATCATCCCTAATCCTTACTCACCAAGTCCTGCTGAGCTTCTTTTGTGATATTTCTCTCCTGCCTCCTCCACCACACACTTGTACCACTGAGATAGTCTCTTAATTCTGTCCAGTGCTTCCAGCCCAGTCTATACCCCTCTAGTTTGTCCTCCAGCCTGTTGTTTTAGGACTGTTGCTAGCCTAATTATTTGAAATGAAATTTCTGTTCTTAACTTGGCATCCAAACCTTTCGTCCATTGCATTTCTAGCTTTACCTTCTAATTTCTAGCTTTACCTTCTAATTCACTTAAATGAGATACAATTTAATCAAACCACGTATTCCTTGCAGCTTCTGTGCTGTTTTCCACATCTCTCTCTTTCCCCATCTTGGCAGGGTAAATTTTAGAGGTGGAATGAAATTTGCAGGTGGAAGTTATGGGGATATGGATTGGTTTTAGCTTAACATAAGGATGACCTTTCCAACAGAACTGCAAATGATGGGGTGGGTATCATGGAAGAAGTCTACCTGTTATCTCCCAGGTCATCTGCTGTCATCTCCCCTTTAAAGACCTCATCTTCCATATCTGCACATTTGACTTCTCCTCTCTTTTGAAGCTGCTTGTTTCCATGTCCCATGACGTTAAACCTGGGGACTCCTCCCACCTCTCAGATGGTATTTTCTCTGGTTCTTTCTTTCACTCCTTAAGTGAATCTGTTTTTTCTTTTCTTCTTTTCCTGTGCTCTTTCTTGAAAAGTTTTACAGCTCTTAGACTTAGTGTTTACCTTTTGAGAATCATAACCCCAGCCCTATGTTTAACTACATGATTTGTCTTTATTTCCAACTTCTTGCCAGATATTTCTATTTGAGTACTTTTGTGTCCAAATTTAAACTCATTTCCTTCCCTTTAAAACATGTTCTTTCCCTGAGTTCCCTGGCTGATTAGTGGCAACAGAGATTGGCAGATCTTTCTGTAAAGAGCCAGAGAGTAATATTTTTGTCTTCGTGGGCCATAAGGTCTCAGTCACAACTACTCATCTTGTACATAATATGTAACTAAAGGGTTGTGACTGTGTTTCAGTAAAACTGTACTTACAAAAATAGGCAGCAGCTGGCATCAGCCTTTGGGCTGCTGTTTGCTGACCCCAATCTAGGATACCCAGGCCCCAAACTCCATACTCCTTTGGGCTTTCCACTGCTTTTGTTTGCTCTCTTCCCATGATTATTAATTTCCACTGATTTTACCCTTAGCAAACGGTTCATACTTCTAGACCATAGCTGTCTCTCTGTTCATTGATCTGGTAGACAAAATGTTCCTTTTACATGTTAATCTCTATCATTTTACATAATCAAAAACCTCTAGTGGCTCCCCTTGGCCCACAACCTAAGGTTACAGTTCTCTGGGTGTAGCTTTTTCTACGTTTTGCCTCCAGCCTTCTCTCTTACTCCTGTATGGACATTCCTCCAATGACACTGATCAAGTTTGTGTTCTGATATTGGTTCTATCTCTTCTCACAAGGCGCTCCTGACTCAGAATGGTCTCACTTCCCACTAATTGAAACTTGCCTTCAGGCCTCAATTCAGGGTCCCACTTCCCAGGTAAAGCTTTGCCCTAGCCCAGTGATTGCTCCTCCTCTTAATCTGTATAGGGCTTGTTTTTTTGTTTTTTTTTTTTTTGAGACAGCATCTCTCTCTCTCACTTAGGCTGGAATGAAGTGGTGTGATCACTGCAGCCTCCAACTCCAGGGCTCAGGTGATCCTCCTGCTTCAGCCTCCTAAGTAGCTGGGATTACAAGCATGTACCACCACATCCGGCGAATTTTTAAATTTTTTTGTAGAGATGGAATCTTATTATGTTGCTTAGGCTGTTCTGGAGCTCTGGCCTCAAGTGATCTTCCTATCTTGGCCTCCCAAAATACTGAGATTACAGATGTGAGCCACCACACCCAGCACTGAATAGTGCTTTTGATGTTGCCACTTACCTGTTCAATTGAGACCACAGTGGGTTGTAATTTGTGGTGCTCCTCCCTCTCCATCTGAATTTTTTTTTTTTTTTTTTTGAGGCAGAGTCTTGCTCTGTTGCCCAGGCTGGAGTGCAGTGGCACAATCTCGGCTCACTGCAAGCTCCGCCTCCCAGGTTCACGCCATTCTCCTGCCTCAGCCTCCCAAGTAACTGGGACTACAGGCGCCCGCCACCACACCTGGCTAATTTTTTGTATTTTTAGAAGAGACAGGGTTTCACCATGTTAGCCAGGATGGTCTCGATCTCCTGACCTTGTGATCCGCCTGCCTCGGCCTCCCAAAGTGCTGGGATTACAGGCGTGAGCCACTGCGCCCGGCCCGCACATCTGAATTTTCAGAAGCTGTTAAGGAAAGCCCAGTAGATGCTCAGATGTCATAGGTAAAGGTCATATATTGAACTCTTTGTCTTTCCTCCAGTTCTGCTTCCCCCTTGGAGTCCCTGTCTCAGTTAATGGCACCAAGGATCATCATTGCCTCGTGATTCTGACTCCTCTTTCACCTCCATCCTACCTGCATCAGTTACAAAAAGTCCAGCTGCTGCTCCTTCCTATGTCTTTCTCCTATCTGCCCCGTCCTCTCTATCGCTTCTGCTGCTGACTTAGCTCAGGTCACCACTGTCTTTCACTCAGATCATTGGAATAGCCTTTGAACATGAATTCCCACCACCAGTTTCTCTCCCCTTGTAATCCCAACAGTCATGTGTCGGGATCTGACATGTAGATATGACCTTGTAACTTTGCTTATTGAAACCTCTCAGTGGCTCCCCATTGCCCTGGGATAAGGACCAGCCTGCCAGCATGTCGTGAGTCCATTATTGATTGGATACACTTTCCTCTGCAGCCCTATTTCTGACTTGTCTCATTTACATAGCTTACATTTGAGCATCTGTAACCCCTATTACAGATGTGCATTTGCACATTCCCCCTCTCTGTGTAGATGCCTCCCCTCCCCAGGTCCACCAGGAAAACCATCACCTGAATTTCTAGGCATTGTACAAACATTCCCTCTTTTGTGGAACTTTCATCTCCTTCCCTCCAGAAGACCAAGAGGAGTAAAGGTGTTATAATAGAGTAACTGTTGGGATAGACACATAGACTCGATCTATTTTCTAATGCCCCCTCAGATTCAGAGTCTTCCAAAGTTGGCCTGGAGACTGAGCAATGAATAATTAAGCAAACAAGTCTCTGAAACATCTTGAAATGCTTGTGTATGCTAAATATGTAGTTTTGAGTTCTTGTTTTGGTTTTGCTGGAGCTTTTGCCTTCTTCCTCCATTACAATGGATGATGAGAATCAACAATGTAGAATTCTTCTGGGTTAGTTTATGTCTTGTTTTTCACCTGGTATCTTCAGTTTGTTAAGACATTTTTCCTTTATTGTGAAGGTTCCCCTGCAAAGAAGGAGGCTTATTTGTGGGGCCGATGACCACTGTCTCTAGGCAACCCAGAGAGGTGTGAAAGAAAAAAGGGGGCTGTGAGGCTGCAGGGAGTATATTCCCCATCTCCAGCCAGGGTCACACCTGTCACTTCTGTTTAGTACCTCTTCCTAGTAATGACAGTGTATGCTCCCTTTCTGGAAGGGTCTACTTAGCAGAAACGAGGAGGGGCGAGCTCATGTGGAAAGTGCCTTTTTGAAGTGTTCTTTTATGTGGGGGACACACGGTATGGAGGGGATGCACAGTTACTCTTCTGTGGTTCCCCTTTGTTACTCCAGGGTCTCCTTTGCCATGAGGTCCCTAGGGACGCCTTATCGGAGAAGAAGAAAAGTACCTTCTTGGTTCTTTTTTGTTTTGTTTGTTTTATGATGGGATTTCACTTTGTCACCTGGGCTGGAGTGCAGTGGTGCAATCGTGGTTCATTGTAGCCTCGACCTCCCAGCCTCAAGTGATCCTCCCATCTCAGCCTCCCAAGTAGCTGGGACTATAGGTGCATGCCACCACACCTGGCTCTTTTTTATTTTTTGTAGAGATGAAATCTCCCTGTGTTACCCAGACTGATCTTGAACTCCTGGACTCAAGTGATCCTCCTGCTTTGGCCTCCCAAAGTGTTGGGATTTCAGGTCTGAGCCACTGCAACCAACCCCTTCTTAGTTCTGGAGAGCACAGTCTTGCCTGTGGTCCTATACCAAGAGTCGTCTCCTGATTTCCAGAGAGGACATTTGACTTCTTCAGGAGAACTCACCCCGCTCCTTTTGGTCTATTAGGAGCACCAGAAGCTTTGGACCTGATGGGCTGGGCTTGGTCTCTTCAGAGCCTCTGTCCTCATTCACAGAGGAGGTATCAGGTAGGCCTTCCAGCACAGAATTACATTACCTGGGAATTTAAGTGGGAGGAATTGCAGTGGAGTATTTTGAAGAGCCTAAGGCATCCTTCATTTAATTTACATTTTCGATTCTTCAGATATTGGAATCAAAGATTGAGACACACACATAACACCATAGCACACAGTAGACCGTTTCTACCTTTAGCCATCTCCTTGTTAGAAAAAAAAATAGTTTTGTCCTCAGAGGTATCCAACTTGACTATTTGTGATTTTTGCTATGGGCAGAAAACTTTGAAAATTAATTTTAATGTAAAAGAGTTTTACTTTTGCCAGAAGATAACACCTTCCTATGCCAGAACCTGGGGGTAATGGGATCTGAGTTGAAGTAATTCTAAGTTTAAATTTGTAGCAACCGTGTGAGTATGTTTAGCTGGGAGGGGGAAGAATTATTGTGAGCCTTAAGGATATATTTTAGAGAGTTTCTTTAGTAGTCTTCAGATGTCTACTTGCTCTGTAAAGTTCAGAAACTGTTTAGGACTTGGAACTTTAGAATATTAGATAGAAAAGGATTGATAGGCTTAGTCTACTCTGTTTTTGAGAAGCTGAAGCCCGGTGACCTCCCCTAGTGGCAGGTGGGCAATGTCGGGGTTGTGATCACGGCCTGGGCCTCTTTTCCAACCTGCTCTCTGACCTCACATAGGATCCAGATTGAACAGGTAAAGGGTGGACCAAAGCTTTAATCAGTAAGGTAATGACAGTGTTTTCTTTCATTTGAAACCAGTCAGATTTGACAAGCCCTACTTTTCTGTTCAGTTTTTGCCATCATTGTTTACTGGAAGTTTTTAATCTGTGATTTCTCTTAGTATGCTTTGACACATAACACCTAGTCTGATTGTTACAGAGATAAAAGTAGAAAATTAGCAGGGATGTAGTATTTGCCTCATGCAACTTCTTTTCCTTTAAACCCCTTCCCACGTCGGGGGGACACATTGTGTGTCTACAGCATGTGACGCTGACTAGGACTCTCCGGGCAGCTGACTAATGGCACCTAAACTGCCTGCTGCATTTTCCCTGCCCCGGCACAGACTTGCTTAGCAGCTCCTGCCTCGGGCCCTCATTGAGAACCATCCAGCGGCACATCAGGCTGGTGCCACTCCCAGTGGCCTTGGCAGTGAGGCGGTGAGGCGGGAGCACCCTCAGGTGCTGATAGCACACGTCTTGCCCAGGTTCCCAGGGGAATGAGTGATGTGATGACCTCATGTGCCAGAAGCCAGGGCAGGCATGCTTCAGGCTGAGAGAAAGCAACAGACGGACCTCAGGCAGATGCAGTCAGAGCAGCCTCAGGGGAGACTGGTGCGGCACCAGTGTGGCATCTTCTCAGTGTCTGAATGTTGGTGTTCACTGTTTGTGTGACCTCACCCAATTCAGTAACCTTCTTGAGCCTCCATTTTTCCATCTGTGCAATGGTGGTTATAATACTTAACACTGCAAGTGGTGAAGGTGAGAGATAATATATGTCAAGCACTTAGCAGTTGACCAAGCTAAAGACATAGCTGTTGTTTTTATTATTAGAAACACAGCCTAAGCCAGGCACAGTGGCTCACACCAGTAATTTTAGCACTTTGGGAGGCCAAGGCAGGTGGATCACTTGAGCTCAGGAGTTCGAGACCAGCCTGGGCAACATAATGAGACCCATCTCTATAAAAAATACAAAAATTAGCTGGGCGTGGTAGTATGCACCCATAATTCCAGCTACACTGGAGACTGAGTTGGGAGGTTGACTTGAGCCCAGGAGACGGAGGTTTCAGGGAGTTGTGATTGTGCCACTGCACTCCAGCCTGGGTGACAGAGCCAGGCTCTGTCTCAAAACACAAACAAACAAACAAAAACAAGAAAAACCAATACAGCCTTATTTTCCTGTTAGGTTATTGGTACAATCCTGTTAGAATTTTTTTCTTTAGGAATTTGAATGCTCATTTTTAAGCTTGATAATTTCAGGTGGAAGAGAATCATGAAATGCTTTATCATGTTTTTAGGTTCATTATTTATCCCTAGAGTAAGACTTAGGAAAGCCATAGAAAAGAGCCATCCAGCCAAGAATTGAATTTTGTCAACTTCTTTATTACAGAGGTTTGCTCAAAGCCCATAGAGTCTAGATGAACCTTCTACCTTTGCCCCGAAAATTGTTTTTTTTCTTTTAATATGCTAGATCCCTCTGCTTATTCCAGGCTGAAATGAATGTTATGTAGCTAGAAGTTTCCTGTCTGTGATCAATTCTAATGGCTTTTGTGAAGGGAAATGGTTGTAAATTATTACCAGTTAATTAAATGAATGTTTCTCTTGAGTCCTTTGTGCAGGCTTTTATCCAAGCCTGTTTAGAATCATGGAACATTAGAGCTAGAATATTTTTAGACAACTCTTGTTTCATGGACAAGGAAACTTAGCCAGTGATATAAGTACTTGCCCAACTCCCGCAAAGTGATGCCAAGGAAAAGCAAACTTTGGCTGAGGGTGTAGGAGTGGCTATGCTGGGGATCTGCGGTGGGTACATCAAGCTAACAGAGTATAATTTCTAAGCAGTGAGCCCTTGTCATCCATATGTCACCAGTATTCCTTGGAGCCATCTTGGAGTGCTTTTGTTTTATACAAAGTGCTATCATGTAAGACTATTCTGTAGTAAATATTACCATTCCTATTTTTATAGGTGAGGAAATTGAGGTGGTCAGATGACCTTATTTAGTTCTTAGGTCAACTCAACAGATATGTATTGAGTGTTTACTTGGTTCAAGGAACTCTGCTAGGCTCCTTGGGAACATAGTATCAGATCCTGCTGCAATGGAGGTTACAGACTCATTGCAAGTGATGAGATACATGTATGAAAATGTAAGTAATTGTTCAAGGTATTGATAAGTGTTAAGATAATAATAGTTGAGATGTGAATTTTGAGACTGGAGGGATCAATGTGAATATCAAATCCTGGCACCAGTTTCTTCCTTCTGCTCCTGAAGCTGTGTCATCTTTTGTGCTCAGTTACCCATCCAACCTGCAGCCCTGGGAGCTCCTCTGGGGAGTCTTGAGTACCTGGCAATTGTCCCAACCCTGGGAGTCATTCAGTAAAGGTTCAAATGAATGAATGGATAGATGCAGTGAAGAGAGACAGGCTTTCCAGGCAGAGAACATGGCATGAGCAAATGCGTGGCTGAGTGATAGAGCCAGGAGGCGGGCCTGACTAGGAGAGCAGGTTTTAAAGAGGGATTTTTTTCTTCTTTTTATATTTTAACTTTCTAAAGTGACAATGGAAGGAAGGGAATTTTGAAAACAAAGTTTGGATAGATTAGTGGGAAGGCAGCGAAAGGGGAGCCCAAGTGGTCCTGAAAGTCACGTGGAGCAGGGTGTTTTATTCTGAAGACTCTGGGAAGCCAGCGGAGGCTTTGGAGGGGGAAGTTGATGAGAACAGCACTTTAGAAAAGGCTGTTTGTTTCTGGTGGGGTGTCCCATGACTGCAGGAGAAAGAATGAGGGGAGGAGGCCTGCAGTGACAGGGATCCTAGAGTGATGGAGGGAACAAAAGGGAAAACAGATGGTCACGGTGCCTCGAATTGGAGTGGCTCCGGGATTTTAAGCCTGGGAATGCAGAACAACAGTGGTTCTAGTGATTCAGTGATAACCACTGGAAGCTTTAGGAGAAAACATGGGATTGGAGCCCTTTAAAGCGGGAATTGGCCCCTTAGAGAGAATCTAGGTCAGGCTTCCCAGATGTTGGTCCGTGGTCTGGCTATATCACAGTCACCCACAGAACTTTTAAAAACAGCAGATGCCTAGACCCCATTCCCTTGCCCCAGAAAATTTAAAATCAGTAGATCACCTGTGGGGCCTGGGAATCTTATATTTAATCCCTCTCTGTGGTTCTTTGGCAAAAGAGGTTGAATGGCCTTCCTGATGTCACAAACTGGTCAGGACAGAGCACCAGGATCCAGGTCTTCTCTGTCTTTGCTATTATTACGCAGCCACAATGTGGGAGATAGGGGATAAGTTCAGACAGGGAGGTGTAGTATTTGAGGCAGCGCTGATTCATGTGAGTTCAACACTGATGGCTTTTTGAGGAAGGGGTTACTTGGCATGAGAACTCAAGGGTTAGATGGCTCTGAGGGTGCATGTTGGGAATCATTCAGCCAAGAAATGCTTTCCCGAGTGGCTGCTGCGAACCAGGCACAGGATAGAGCTTCAGGGACTCTAAAGTGTAGAACAGAGTAGTAGAAACAACATAGAGAACCCTAAAGGCTGAAACTGTGTTTATGTTTTGTTCTCTGAGCTGTTTTGAGTAAATTTAGGTATAAGTTACAACGTATGGGTTGAAATTCATTATTTTGGGTATGGATGTCCAATTGTTCTAGCACCATTTGTTGACACTGAGTTTTTATACTTTTGTTCATTTGTCTATTTGTGTATAAAAATCATGTTTTTTTTAACAGACCACTGTTATCTGGGTTTCAACAAGGGCCCAGGAGTTGTTCTTTTTACCAAGAGAAGTAGTCTTTAGGGGAGGGGGTCAGTGTATTTATTGCTCCTTGAATGACTGTTAGAGTAAGAATGCTAAGTGTGTTCATTTCAATGTGGGGCTGCCCTAGACTCTGACCTCAGCTCTGTCCTATTAGACACTCTGTCAGTGCATTAGCCAATGACATAGGTAGCCTGGGGCCCTGATTTGGGGAGCCATAAAACTGAGAAGGGGAGTGAATGAACTGACTGGATTTGCCATCCAGTGAACCCTGTGACCTGGAACAAGCCAAAATATTGCAGAAAAAAAAATGAAGCACTTAGGTTTTTGTGAAGGTTTTGAGCCTAACCACTGCACAAGCACAGGATGTGGGAAGCAAAGCCTTATAGCACCTAGAAAAGATGCACAGGTTTTAGTTCATTGTAAGCTCAGCCTGGGCCACTGGGGCTTCTCAGAGCGCCCGTGTATTCTCGCTGCATCGGTAAAGGGCACTGTCGCTGTGAAGATCAACGTTAGTGATAATCTTGCTCTCGCTCATGAAGGTCAGGTCACACACTCAGGCTGATTTCACCCTTTAATGGGGATGTGGAGAAATTGGGGCATGTCAGGAGGAAACTGACCAGAATGGTGAAGGAGGAGAAAATCATGTCCTACATGAAGTTGCTGAGAGTTTGAGGTACCCAGATCTATTTTGTTTACTCATTTGTTCCACAAACCATTTTCTGTCCCCTTATATGCAAGGTAGGGTCTCCTTGGGGATAGGGCATAATGACTACAACATGATGTGGGTTCCAGCAGTAGTCTTCATAACAGGTGTGGAGTTGCCCACCTGTCTGAAAGAGGTCTAGGAAGGTCCCCCTATACAGGTGGGTCTTGAATTGATGGACAAATTGGAGTCTGACAAGTATGAAAAGGAAGAAAGGAGTTTCCAGCCAGAAAGATCACATATCCCCAAATCACTAGGCAATAAGCTACAGATGAGTAATGTGTAATTTTCATAATTTTGACTATATTCCCCAGTGTGCTGCTTGGCCCATAATGCGTTTGGTTGCTCTCTCAGAATAAATAACATACCTCCCTGGAGAGTGTACAAGAATTAAGAGATGAGGATGCTGGGGTATGCAGCTGTAGTGGTGGGAAGAACTTAGGCTGAAAGGTAGGAAGGGGTATAGTGTCTAGGGCTATGTGCTATGCTAAAGAATTTGGACCTCATCATGGACAGGAGAGGAAACACTGACGGTTTCTAAGTTAGGAAGCCACATGGTCAGATTTTAATTTTTGAAACATATCACTGGCAGCAGCTGGAGGACAGTAGTCTGGAGATAGAAGGCAACTGGAAGCCCGTTCAGGGAGGCCAGGTGAACCACGGCAGTAGGAGTGGAGTGGGGGTGGATCCAGGAGAGACTTCGAGAGTGGACATGTTGGGATCTGAGAGCGATTGCATGTACCTGCTGAGGAGCTGGGCTTCTGGTGTGGTAAATACAGGTAAATACAGGGCTCAGGAGCGAGAGGAGGGCCAGGAAAGGGTGGTGTCCTGGAAGTAAGGAACGAGAGATTCATGAAGAGGAAGACAGAGAGATCAACTGAGATGAAGACAGACATATCTTTGTATCTGACAGTAGGACGTCATAAAAGTTGCTAGAGCTGTTTCAGTGCTGATGGGAGGCAGGGAGGCAGACTGCAGGAGATAGCATGAATGTTAGAAGGCATAGAGGGATGTGATAATTGTTGTCAAATATTTGACCTATTCTCTTTGGCTGACAATTCGGATATGTTTTTTGAGTGCAAGTGATAGAAACCCCAACTCAAACTGGCTAAGACAAAAGGAATTTGTAGGCTCAAATAACAAAAAAATCCCAAAGAATCAAGCAAGGCTTGATCTAAGGATTTAAATGATGTTATGAAGAGCGGTTCTCTTTCTGTCCCTCAGCTCTCCCCTTTTTGTTGGCTTCATTCTGTAGCTCAGTGGGGGGACAACACAGGTGCCAGATACTCCCAAGTTTGTGTCCTTTCAGACTGAAGTTTAGCAGAAGCGAGATCTTGTCCCTTCTTTGTAGATCCACGATTCCTAGTTGGACCTACTTGGATTTTTGTGCCCAAACCTGAACCAGTAGATGCTGATACCAGGTAGGGAGTTGTAATTACACTGATAGCCAGAGAGAAGGAATGTGCCTGCCCCAGGCCAGCTGTGCAGAGTTCAGTCAGTGTTCTGATCTGCTAGGCCTGGTCACATGTCCACTCTGGAGCTAGGGGCAGAATCCCAGATGAGCCATTTGGACTACATGTGAGGGAGGGGTAGTTCTCAAATAAAGCTCAAGTGTTATTCCCAGAAACTGGGATGGATGTACTAGCTAGAGACAGTGTCCACTGGAGCTGTAGAGGGCGAAACTAAGGTAAATCAGTGGAAATTATTGGTCTTGCTGCATTTGTATTCATAGAGAAAGATCTGTCTATGATGTACAGGAATGGAATAGGCCAGCTGTTAAGGTAATGAGCTGGTTGTCACTGGGAGGTATCTAAGCACCCGCCATGAATAAATGATAACAGCCCATCAGCAGTGTATAGAAGGAACGAATAACCTCTAAAGCCACATTTTGCAAACTGTTTCTCTGTGACACAGTAAGGAATACATCTTTACATTAAAACCCAGTGTACCCTTTTATATGTATACACAAAACTACACACGAAAGTTGCATGAAGCAGTACTTTTCCTTACTACCTGTAGCATGTTCATATTTTCTGTTCTGTTTTTATTCTACTTTAAAAATCCCTGTTGTGGGCTGGGTGTGGTGGCTCACACCTGTAATCCCAGCACTTTGGGAGGCTGAGATGGACAGATCACTTGAGGTCAGAAGTTTGAGACCAGCCTGGCCAACACAACGAAACCACATCTGTACTAAAATTACAAAAATTAGCCAGGTGTGGTGGCATGTGCCTGTAGTTCCAGCTACATGGGAGGCTGAGACAGGAGAATCACTTGAACCCGGGAGGCAGAGGTCGCAGTGAGCTGAGATGGTGCCACTGCACACCAGCCTGGGCGACAGAGCGAGACTTTGTCTCCAAAAAAAAAAGAATTCCCTATTGTGTGCAACCCACTAAGTTGCTTTCATGTGTCTCTAAAAAGTTTCAACCTGCAGTTTGTAAAGCCTTGTTCTGAGGTCCAGTGTTTTACCACATCTGCCCTAGGTGGACAACACTTAAAGACCGTGTTTAAATCTGGCTTTTCCACCACAATGGGTGGCTTGGGTCAAAAATGCGGAAGGAAACCTGTTCTACATGTGAGAACTCCTGCTTCTAACTGGTGGAATCTTCTGCTGTCTGTCAGAGTAGCTCCTGACCCATCTTGAGATGGAAAGGCCTTTGTGGGCCCTCAGGGAAGAGTTGAAGGGAGTTTACGGGCTGGCTGTGGGCTGCAGGATAGCAGAGGCAGCCAAGCAGCAACTGTGCCTGTGCCAGCAGTAGTTTATGTTGTGAGGTCAAATGTATGTGTATGTATGTATTCTCTGGCAGGCCTTTATATTGAAGATGAGGGAGTGGCTTTTAAAAATAACGTATTTTTGACTTGAAACAAGTCAAGGCAGAGAGTGGAGACAATTAGAGGCTGATATCCTGTTTAGTCATCTCTCTTGAGAGCTCTATTTTCAGAGCTGTTCTATAAAGGTTCACAAGTGGTATTAAGATAGTTAAGAGGATATTGTTAGTAGTCATGATGCAAGTAGCTGATTTGAACAGGGAGGTGATTTATAGTGTGGTAACCACATTGGTAACAGGTTTTATGTAGCGAAAGGGAGGGTTGTAAGAATAGGTTGTTATGCAGGTTAAGCTTTCTGAGTCTGAACAAAGCAGGCATCTTTTATTTTGAAAAAGTATATAATCAGGGTGTGGTGGTGACCTAGCGCAAGTCTAGTGCATTTTGGGGGGCTTTGTCATGGGTAGATACAATTTAAAAAAAAAATTAAGTAGTACTGTTAAGAATCTTTGAGATCGGCTGGGCATGGTGGCTCTCGCCTGTAATCCCAGCACTCTGGGAGGCCGAGGTGGGTGGGTTGCCTGGTCTCAGGAGTTCGAGACCAGCCTGAGCAACATGCCTCTCTAAACCAGGCATGATGGCATGTGCCTGTGGTCCCAGCTACTTGAGAGGCTGAGGCAAGAAGATCAATTGAGCTGGGAGGTCAAGGGTACAATGAGTCATGATTGCAGTCCAGCCTGGGTGACAGACCAGAGGGAGACTCTGTCTTAAAAACAAAAAAACAAAAAACAAAACAAAAAAATCTTTGAGATCATATGTGGAGGCTATGTTAGAAATGCTAGGCCAACACCAACTGCAGTGGCTCACACCTGTAATCCCAGTGCTTTGGGAGACTGAGGTGGGAGGATTGCTTGAGCCTAAGAGTTTAGACTGGGTAGCATAGTGAGACCTTGTCTCTACATACATACATGCATACATACATACATACATACATACGTACCTAGATAAGCAAGCAAGCTGGGCATGGTGGCATATGTCTATAGTCCTAGCTACCTGGGAGGCTGAGGCAGAAGATTGCTTGAGGCCAGGAGTTTAAGGCTGCAGTGAGCTATGATTGTGCCACTGCACTCCAGCCTGGGAGACAGTGAGACCCTGGCTCAAAAAAAAAAGAAAAGAGAAGAAATGCTAAATAATGATGCCATGGACTTTTCAGATTGGAAGAGTGAGGCTCAGTGTGGTAAAGGACATTGCTCAGGGTCCAGAACCAGCTGTGACAGAATCAGACTAGAGTTCTTGGCCTGGTCTAGTAGGGGGCACTTTCCACTGTACCAGGTGACTTATTTGCAGCTTATTTAAATTTAATATTCAACCAAAAATGATCATTTGTATCTCTACTCAAGCTTCTCTATAAGTCAGGCTTCTCTTCAGATGGAAGGTCAAAGGCAGAAATGGAACCACAGCCAAAAAAGAGAAAAATAAAATAAAAATGGAGCCATGGGCAGAATCTGGAAAGATTTATTTAAGGACAATTGTAAATTCATGTATTTGAGTCCACAAGAGCCTCACAATGCAAGGCCTAGAGGTGTTCATGGATAGCGAAGTTAGCATCTGGTAGGAAGAGGGGAATCCATCCACCTCAGCTAGTGGTGATCAGAACAGAGCCAGAGGGTGCTGTTCATCCTGGTCACCATGCTGCATGGGGTCTTCAGGAAACTGGACTATATGCAGAGGACGAGACCACATGAAAAGACTTCAAGCTGCATTGCTTGCAGAATGCATGTCTTGATATTTCAGCTGATAGGTAACTTCAAGGTATGTTGATACTCCCGTGACTGGTCAAGAGTAGCAGCCCGACACAGTGTCTCATGCCTGTAATCCCAGCACTTTGGGAGGCTGAGGCAGAAGGATCATTTGAAGTCAGGAGTTCGAGACCAGCCTGGCTAACATGGTGAAACCCCATCTCTGCTAAAAAATACAAAAACTGATGAGGTGTGGTGGCATACACCTGTAATCCCAGCTACTCAGGAGGCTGAGGCAGGAGAATTTCTTGAACCCAGGAGGCGGAGGCTGCAGTGAGCTGAGATCATGCCGCTGCACTCCAGCCTGGGCAACAAAGTGAAACTACCTCTCTCAAAAAAAAAAAAAAAAAAAAAAGTAGTGAGTGCAAGGCTCCTACACTTCCTTCCCCAGTGCTTCCTTAAGATTGACTAGACTTTGGTGGAAAATCGTAGCAGAGACTCTTTATACATTTTATTCCATAAAACTAAAGATTTGCAGTTGACCAAGCCACATGTGTTCATTACCTTGTATGTTACCATTATTTCTCTATTTCATATTCTTCATGTGGTTTAGTAAAATGCTGCTCTTATAAGCCATATGCATAAGATATGGAGGTCTCAAAAACAATTACCAAGTATATGGATGTGCCTCTCTATATTATGACTAGCCAAAAATGGGAGAGAGTACAATTTAAGAGGAAGGAAACTCTGAAAAAATGTGGTTTCTTTTAGATTTGCTTTTCAATCTTTACAGTTTTTTGAGCTTTCACTTGTTTCCCTGCCCCACTACTGTTTAATGAAAGACTTAGATTTATTTGATTTGTAGCTGTGATTTACACATTAGGTCTCTCTTTGATTAATTGTTTAAGGCCCACAAAAAATATTTTAATACTAAAATATACATTTTTTTTTTTCTCTTTCTAGGTGGATCTCGAGCCAGAAGGCAAAGTATTCGTGGTAATAACCCTTACAGGGAGTTTCACTGAAGGTAAGAATGAGTTTTGGGTAGTTTCCAGAATATATGTAATACATAATCCTGGTTTATACTCAGTAGGAATTTCTATCATGGAAATTATAAAAAAGAGCATGTTGTAAGAGATGCTTAAAAAAATCACTTTCTTAAGTTGGGCTGGCTAGTATTTTGTTGCCCAGTGGTCTATTGGTTCAGGTTGCCAAATTAAATATATTTGCTAAATCTGGCAATCTCACATTTCATTTAACACACTCACTGAGTTTTTGTTTTTATTCAGTGTCATTGTAGCTGAATGGTTTTGCGTCTTTTGGTTCATGACTGTGGAACTCTACTTTACATCTTTGGTTTTGTGCCAACCTTTTAGTTTGTCTATGAAAGAAATTTAGGGATCCAGTTATCTTCTTTTTAATCTCTATCTCATTTGTGACCTGTAAGGGATTCTGTTCCTCATCTCTAGCTACCATACTCCCTACTCCCCCATCCAATTTTTTTTTTTAATTGAGGTAAAATTTATATGGGGGTGAAATGATAGATTAGAAGTGAACAATTTGAATTTTGACAAATGCACACAACTGCATAATCAGCAGCCCAATCCAAGATACAGGACATTTCCATTATTGTGAACATTTCCCTGTACCCTTTTTCAATCCCCGGCTACCAAAGGCAATACGTAAAGTGCTTTATTTCACCACAGGTTAGTTTTACCTACTCTAGAAGTTCATATACATGGAATTATACAGTATGTTCTCTTTTATGTCTGGTTTCTTTCACTCAGCATACTTTCTAGAAGATTCATATCATTGTGTACATCAGTATTTTTTTCATTTTATTTCTGAGTAGTATCCCATTATATAAATGTAGCACCCATTTGTTTACCCGTTCTCCTCTTAGTGGACTTTTGGGATTTTTCCTATTGTTGTCTATTATGTGTAATACTTTTATTAACCTTCTTACACATAAATTTTCCTGGACATAACACTTTCATTTCTCTTGAGTGATTATATAGGAGTCGAATTGCTGGGTAATAAAGTAGGTGTATGTGTAACTTCAGAAGAAATTTCCAAATGGTTTCCAAAGTGGTTTTATTACACTCCCACCAGCAATGTATGAGAGTTCCAGTTACTCCATATCCTCATTAACACTTTCTATGGCTGTTGCTTTTCATCGTAGACATTCTAGTGGGTATGAAATTATATCCTGTGGGTTAAATTTGCATTTCCCTGATGTTGAGCATTTTCTCATGTGTTTATTGGCCATTTGTTTGTTTTTTTGATGATTTTCAGTTCCAGTCTTTTGTCCTATTTTATAAAATTGGATTTGTCTTTTTATTATCGATTTAGAAGAGTTCTTGTTTTCTGGATATGAGCCCTTTGTGAGAAATATGTATTGTGATTACTTATTCCCAGTCTGTGGCTTGCCTTTTCATTTTCTTAATGGTGTCTTTGAGCAAAAGTTTTAAATTTCTATGAAGTTCAATTTATTAATCATCTCATCTTTTGTAGTTCGTATGTTTTATGTCCTAAGAGATCTCTCTGTCATAGGGTCACAAAGATATTCTCCTGTGTTTTTTTTTTGTTTGTTTGTTTGTTTTTTTTTTAGAAGCAAATAGTTTTAGGTTTTCTGTTTAGGTCTGTGTGCCTTCTTAATATTTGTGTGTGATGTGACAGAGGAGTTGAAACATTTTTTTTTTCAATACACTAATGCAGTTGTTCTAGCACCATTTATTGGAAAGTCTCCCCCGACCACTTGAATCACCCTGGAACCTTTGTTGAAAATCAGTTGACCATATAATGTGGGTCTGTTTCTGGATTATCTGTTCTGTTCTGTTGATCTATTTGTCCATCGTTATGCCAGTATTACACTGTCTCTCATTACTGTTGCCTTATAGTGAGTCTTGTGTTTACATAGTATGAGCCCTCTAACTTTGTTCTTTTTTGTATGTTTAAGGTTATTTTACCTATTCTTGGTATTTTGCATTTTGATGTCAGTTTTAGAATCAACTTATATATTTCCAGACAAAATCCTGCTGTATTTTGAATTGAAGTAGTGTTGGACCTATAGATCAGTTAGAAGGGAGGGGAATTGACACTTGATAATCCTGAGTATCTTTAAACCCATCTATAGTCACATTAGTCAGTTATCGTCCTTGGACATAGTGTTTGCTCATAAGGCATAGCCAGTGTGAGGTTTTGGTAGAAATCCCAAGGTGTTTTAAGCCCTTTAATTTTATGACACTCAAACTTCTCTTTCTCCTATGGGTGGGAAACAGCTGAAATCTCAGTTCCTATCTTTCAGCGTTCTAGCTCTTGCTCCTATCTGGACCTCTTAGAGTTTCCCTTGCACATGCACAATTTAGGAAGATGTGAGGACTTGAAGAGTTTACATATGTGGAGGTTCTTCTTTCTGTGGCCCCATCTTTCCAGGCTTTCTTTCCTCAATATCTAGTCATCTGGTAGTCTTGAATTTTGTCTATTCTGTTTTCAAGCCAATAAAACTGTGGTTCCATATTGAGTTCTATTTACCCAACCCTGCACAACCTGGGGAATAATCTGGAGAAGAGCCCTACAAATGTGGGTCTCACCTAATGCAGTTTCCCTCTTTCACGTGTCAAATTCTCTCTTGTTTGTGCATGTTTTTGGTTGTTCTCTCACATCATCAACTAGTTGTTTTAAAATATATTTTCCAGGTATTTTAATAGTTTGTTGGGAGGGTTGGTCCATATCAAGCTACTTCACTATTACTCAAACCTCATGAAGATTTTTAAGCATGTGGCTTAATGGTTTGTATGTTTGGTATAGGCATTTTGCAAAATTGGGTTATACTTTCTTTGAGAAATAGTTTTCTCCGGTCCTTTCAGTCAACCATTCGCATTCATGTGGGTGAATTGTTTTAATGTTAAAGTTTTTCAGTATATTGTCTCCATTATTAAATCTTGTCTTTTTGCACAAACCTGGATTTAGCAGAAACCTGAAATACTTGTCATAAAAAAAAACTGTCCAGGTTACAGTTTGGTGGGTGTTCTGCCTGCTCTAAGGTCTTTTTGCTTTGCTTGGTATCTTTTATGTACAGAGAAAAATGAGTTTCTTCCTAGCCTAGTCAAATAAAATGAATGTAGTATTATGGAACATTGTTGATAAAACATTCTCATCATGCACATAGAACATGGATCAACTATGGTAGAAAGAAACACAACAGAGAGAAAGAGTCCAGGAGGAGGAGTGGGTAAGATTCTGAATGAGCTGAATCACCTCTCTGCATTAAGTTACAAGGGGCCAGTGAAGTAAGGCGATGCATGTTAGACCAGGTCGGATTGTGCCATAATCATTACATGACTTTTTTAGAGCCGTGCCAACTCTCTAGGACTAAATGCTTACCAAATACATCTGGTTGTTCTCATTGTATTTATTTATTAGTTTCAGTGATAAGAAGAATGAAATGGTAAGTCATACTGGGGCTGAGTTCTTACTAGGTCATTGCAATTGTTTCTTTCAGAGCTGACCCTGGGTGAAATTGTGAGATGAATTGAGTTTATCTTTGGTAATTCCATCTTTGCTTTAAGCTAGTCCTTTCTGTCTGCCAACAGTTGTCTCTTACTGCAGCAAGAAGCCCAGTGGTCCCTGTCCAGAAAGAGTTGCTGATAAGGAAGACAGTGAATTCATAGGCTAATTCACATTAAAGTGATAGAGATTGATGTCATAGTACTCTACTCCTCTTAGGTGTGTTTGCATATTTTAAAAGATGCTGGAAGAGCTGCTTTATCCATAAGAAATAGACTTTTAATGCTGAAATTTTAATGTTGAAATCTATGGGTCGGATATATTTTAGGAACCACAGATCTGTTCTCTGTGTCTCTGTGGGTGCATTGTTTTTTCAGTTTGGCTCCTAGACTGGGGCTCAGCTTCAGCTTACACGTTGCTGCTGCCTTTAAAACACAGCTCCCTTGTCACATGCAGAGGACGTGATGGCTGCCTCTCTGTTTGTGATAAGAAAGAAGGAAATGGAGCCCGCCTCCACCCGCCCTCACCACCCCTGCCATGTGCCTGACACAGCTGTGACAGTAACCTGGGCCTGGCACTGCGAGCATGTCCCTAGCTTGGCCTCACTCCTGGAAGCCACGTTAGATTATGCCCAGCCATAAAATGACAGGTTGGCTGGTGAAACATTTGGAGCTCTGGTTCCCATCTTGGATGCTGAAAGCCTTCACGGAAAAGCAGCATAAGGTCAGGCCTGCACAGTGTGTTTTGGGCTGTGAAAAGGGCATTGTCCTGGGATCCTGGAGGCATTGTCAAAGCTCAGGAAATGTTGGCTGATCCTCAGTCTGTCTCACGGGGTTGTCTTGAAGGTCAGATGATATAATATATAGGGAAGTGCTTTGCGAACTATAAAGTACTATATGAAGGTATGTTAGTGGGATTTTCATTTCCATGTTCCTATTGTCACAGCAAGAAGATCCCAGTCATTTCCCTTACCCCTGCCCCAGGACCATCTTTTATATACTTAGCAAGTTTGTTTTATCTTAACATTGATTTTATGGCCAGGCATGGTGTCTCACACCTGTAATCCCAGCACTTTGGGAGGCTGAGGCAGGCAGATCGCTTGAGCTCAGGAGTTTGAGACCAGCCTGGGCAACATGGTGAAACACCATCTCTACAAAAAATACAAAACTTAACCAGGTGTGGTGGCACACACTTGTAGTGTCAGCTACTTGGAAGGCTGAGGTGGGAGGATTGCCTGAGCCTGGGAAGTGGAGGTTGCAATGAGCTGAAATCATGCCACTGCACTCCAGCTTGGGTGACAGAATGAAACCTTGTCTCAGAAAAAAAAATATGAAGTAGTGCATGCTTACTGCAGATGCAGATATAGCCATTTGAATATAAATGTGAGCATAGACATAGATGAAATATCGAAATAATGTGTGCAATACAATCAAATGTTCACAGTTATAGTGTCTTCATGAGAATATTGCCAGCATTCCATTTTTCATTCTGATAAAGTGATA
>NW_016812078.1:449298-463077 GCF_001698545.2 Rhinopithecus bieti
AAAAAAAAAAAAAAAAAAAAAAAAAAAAAAAAAAAAAGACTTTATTTTATACAAGAAGCCTCAAGAATTTCATGGAACTAGCATAATGTTGGTTTATCTCTATGCCTGTTTTCATGATCTCCTATGGGGGTTCTGCCACAAGCTCAGATTCTATAATCTCAAAGATCTCCTTTTAAAAAGAAATTACTTAAATTGGACTGTGGTCTGTGATATACAGGACTGGCATTGAGGCTACTGACTGCTACTTACCTCATTCTGTCTCATTTTTAAGTTTTTCATTAATTATACTGAATTAGCTCAGGCAAAAACATTTTTGTTAAATGTAAGACGTGATTGAGAAATGACATGAGAAAAACCTGCTGGGTGCAGACCTGTAATCACATCATAGATGCTGGAGAGATAAAGATAAACAAGACATAGAAACTCTCACAGGAGCTCATAGGAGGGAAGGCAGATGCATATTACGTATGCACTGCAGGGAGCCAGGTCCCATGGCAGGAATAAGCCCAGTTCATGTCCCAGTGTTGGCACATGGGACTGTGTAATCAATTTGGCCGGGAGGGTTTAGAGAAAGCTTTTCAGGGGAGGTGATGTTTAAAGCAAGTCTGAATGATAAATAGGACTGTGCCTAGAGAGGGAGACAGTTTGTACAAGAAACGAAAAGGGGTGTGGAGGTGCTAAAGGTGGGGAGTGTGGAGGTGCTGAAGATTGGGGAGTGGGATGGGGGGATATGGCCAGATATTTGGGGGTGGGGCTTAAGTGTGGGCTTGCCCAGGACAGGCTCAGTTTGTTGGTTACACCAGAATGATTATACAACAATGCCACTGTTCACTTTCAAAAGGGTGCCAGGTCAGACAACAGATTGCATGTTCACACCACTTCTAGGCTAATAGAAATGATAAGATACCAGTGAAAGGTTTTAAGCAGAGATCTGATTTGGTGGCCGTAGGTTCAAGGGTGGAGAAGGGGTGTTAGTTCATAAGAGTAGATCTAAGGTGTGGAGAACCATTATAGAGACTTGAAAGGTTGTCTCAGGGCAAGATTATTAGGGCCTGAATTAGGTTGGAATATGTAGGGGTGGAGAGGAGGGGGACAGCTTTGAGAGATGTCTGTGTAGTAAAATCAATAGGAATTAGCAATCCACTGGATGTGGGGGATGAGGAAAGAGAAGTCTCAGATGATGCTCAGATGGTGCCTCAGAGTCATTTACCAGGGTAGAAACTGGGAGAAGATGATGAATTCAGCTTTGGACAAGTAAGAGTTTGGGGTGCTTGTGGGAAATTTAAGTTACAATGTCTAGGAGAAATTGGAAATAAGATTCCAGAGTTTGGCAAGATGCCTGGGCCTGAGGTGTTGCTCCAGGTGCCAGGTGGAAGATAGGCACATGAATAAAGAGGCCCAATGAGAAGATTTAGCAAGAAAACCAAAGCTTACCAGCAGCAGAACTCTGTGGAGCATTAACATTTAAGGACTTTGGCTCATGGATTATAATTTATCAAACCAACCAAACTCTGTTGAAGGTTTACTTAATGAACACCCATTTTGCTAAGATAATACTTGTGCAATAGTACCTGAGTGCTTGCTGTATGCCAGGACTGTTTCACCAGATGGTTTACCGTCTTCCAAATGGGCACGAAACTGTTTGATAATGAAGTTAGAAGAAAGAACAGAACACAAACGGCTTTGAAAAGTAGTGTTTGCATTGGTGGTAACAGTGGTTTCTTCCAAGTTTGATGATACAGTGTGCTGTGTGCAGGTTTACGCCTAATGCTGGGGTAAAAAGAACAGATGAACCTACTCAAAACCTACAGTGAGGGGTCTTCATTGAACTTACATAGAACAAGAAAAACTCTTTTACAATCATTGCTTTGTGGAAGTCCTCACAGAGCCCAAGGTATAAAGTTATCAACTGGATCAGAAACCCCTCACTGTTGTTCATCTTGTTAAAGGGGTCACTCTCCATCGTGTGCAGAATTCCCCTAGGCACTGAGGCAGAAGTAGAAGTGATTTATTATTTTGAAAAAGCTGTCTAATGTCAATCTTTAGTCTAACTAAGCATTCCTGGAGCTAAGAACTGGATCTGAAGTCTGATCAAATTGAAATTTATTATGGTGATGAAACAGCCCTGGATTTTTAATGCAGCCTTTAGATGCTGTCATTGTTGCCATTTGTATGATTGTCACTATGTTGGACTAATTTTTATCTGAAAGAGTGGAGTGGCAAAATAAAAGAATAGATTGAAACGATGGAAACTGAAGAAAATGCATGAAGCTAAACTCATAACTGCTTTAATTGGAAGAGCAACAACAGAAAGAAATTAAAGTATGACATCGTCTTATGTGAGGACAAAAAGATGTAGCTGGGTTATTATGCTACTAAGAAATATGGTGTAAGATTTTATGATTTGAAGAGAACATAGTTTGCAGTAAATGAAGTTTGTTTGGATTCAGGGAACCTCAAACTTAAATGGTTGGCCCACAAAGCAAAAACCAGACATGATGTGTCTCCTGATGGAAGCCCACACAACACTGTGATCTTACCAAAAAGCAGAGGTAGTTTTGCCCAGAAATCAAGCCTGAGTCCAGTCAGCCTTCCAGATCCAACCACCAGTTAAGAGGAAATACAGGGGACAGAGGAGCATTTTGAATTACACCATGGGATGTAATCAGCAAAATCCAGACTGTGGAAAAATTTTACAGGAGAAGAGACTTGGTTTCTTCTACCATACATTGGAAGAAAAAAGTGAAGGAAAGAGAATCAAAATAACAAGAGAGAGGCATAATTAATCATTTGCAATATATGGGCGACGTTTTATCCTAATTCAAACACAAATTATAAAAGAAACATTAACTCCCAGGAGGTAAGTGAAGAAATGGAAACAGTGCCTGGATCTGTGAGGATATTACAGAATTGTTTATGTTATTTAGGTGTGATTGTGGTATTGTGGTTGCTTAAAACAAAATGAGCATCCATTAGAAATACACTTAAAAATATTTATTGATGATATGATATGACATCTGGGCTTTACTTCAGAATAATGCAGAGGTGGGCAGAGGAAATGGGATAGAATTGAAACCCATTAGCCATGAGTTGTTTACTGAAGCTGGGTGATGATTATATGTTGCATGTGGTTTATTATACTACTCTACTTTTGCATGTATTTGAAATTTTCATTAATGAGTTAAAAAGTAAAATAAAATGACAAATTTCAAGAATATCTGCCTCTTAAAAACAAGAATCTGGGTTATGACATCAAAATGATGCTTGTGCTTGAACATGATACCTCTTTTCACTTACAAATGAAAGCTGGAGGGTTTTTAAATGTATATATTTTATCCATAATTCTCAGTTTTTATGTATTATGAAAAGTTAAGTTAAAAATTGGAAATGACTAAAGTACTGTGCTTCAGAAAGATTTTTTTTAAGTGCTAAATAAATGATAAGCTGTGAGTCAAAAACTGCAGGCAGGAAGAAGTGAGGAAGATAATTCCTTTTGTTCCATTATCCAGTTCTCACTCACAATGAATGACAAGTAGATCATCTCCTACTAACAATTACATAACATTTTGCAGTTGCAAAGTTTAATTTTAAGATAGTTTCCTGAAAGAATAAGGTAAATCAGAAGGATTAATGGTAGAAGTATCTTTATAAAGATAGTACGACAAAGGTTCTTAGTGTACTTGTTTCTTCCCCAGAGTTCCCAAAGCAAACATAAAGGTGTTCTATTTTGTACCAGTTTTGGGGAAGAAAACTTCCTCAAAACAAAACCCTGACAAAGAACCTGTTATTTGTGAATTTGAAGCTTGTTTAAAAAAAAAAAAAAGACCTTTTACTTCTGCTAAAACCTTGAATTGTTCCTTATTTGAGACATTTAATACATAACTCGGAACAGATACACATTTCTTCTGGGGAGACGATGGAAAGACACTTAAAGTTTGGCATCTGCTTTTTCGCTCTAGTAAAGCAGTGCACAATGGTGCAGAATAGGAGTCTGATCTTTTTCTTTTTGTCCCATTGCCTCAGTTTTCAGCTCACATTTCTTGTCTCAAGCCCAGTGGTTTACAAAGAATTATGTTCTCTGCTAAGTCATTGTGGCACATGGACCAACAAGGCAGATAAAGCATGTGTTACTGTTTTGAAGCTGCAGCCCACAGTTACCCACTGTATCAACACTTCAGATGCATGTCATTTTAAAGAGAAAAGTGATCTCTGGTGGTAGTTGATTTATAGCATTCCTTTCTCAGGTTTCAAGCCTGGTGACAAGTTGTTGATTTAATTTTTTTTAAATGTGGCTTTAAAAAAATTTATTCTTTTGGCATATTAGCTTGAAGAATGAGTGACCACTTTAGTTTTTGTGTTTGTTTTTTGCTGGTCTAAGCAGTTATGGCTATCAGGTTGAAGACAGGGTAGGAGAGAAAGAAAGGAATCGAGTGAATGGAAGAATAGGAACTGGAAAGGGACAAATGATGTTTTTAAATTGAGACTAATTGTCCCTTGTCATAGATGCTCTCTCCTCTTCTCCATAATATCTAGCTCATTCGTTGAATGCCTTCTGAGGACCAAACACTGGAGTTGGCTTGTAATTTAGCAAATAGCAATAGGAGCCCTCATTTTATTTCCTGGTAGCAGGATAGCCTCTTACCTAGTAATTGAGTACCTCTACATGTTCATACCATGCTATACATTATTCCATTTTCTCTCTATAACAAGTTTCTGAGGCTGATGTAATTCTCAATAGGCAAATAGTGAACTAGACTCAGTAACGCTAATTTGCTATGGTCTTTCCTGGATAGTAAGTGCCAGAGCCTGGACACAAGCTCAGGTTGCAATGCTGAGGTCCAGGATCTTTCTACACCATCCAGCTATCTGGGGAGTTGGGGATTGGGGGGCAGCATTTTAGTTTTTTTCTTTATTCCATCTTACAGGAAAACTGTCCTCAGGGTAGCATAATCCCACCCTCTGGAGAGTCTTGTCTTTTGGGATGATGTCTTTTTGCAAGGCTTCCCTTGGGTTCCTCCTCCTTAAACCTGAGGACCGACATTCACCCGGGAAAGGTGCAGTGTTCTCAGACATTAGGCATGGATGGGCCAGAAAGCTCTAGGCAGATTGAGTTTAAGATTTGCTCAAGTTTTGTTGTCAGTAGCTTCTCTTAATGTACATCTTAAGCGGCTGGGCGCGGTGGCTCAAGCCTGTAATCCCAGCGCTTTGGGAGGCCGAGACGGGCGGATCACGAGGTCAGGAGATCGAGACCATCCTGGCTAACCCGGTGAAACCCCATCTCTACTAAAAAAAATAACAAAAACACTAGCCGGGCGAGGTGGCGGCGCCTGTAGTCCCAGCTACTCGGGAGGCTGAGGCCGGAGAATGGTGGGAGCCCGGGAGGCGGAGCTTGCAGTGAGCCGAGATCCGGCCACTGCACTCCAGCCTGGGCGACAGAGCGAGACTCCGTCTCAAAAAAAAAAAAAGTACATCTTAAGCTAGAACTCAGAAGATAAAATAAAATCAGTGAGTTCAGCATAGGTATGATAGCACTGTTTGCCTTTCTATACCCCAGTCATCATTGGCTTCACCGTACCGACTTCTTTTATTTTGACTATGAATGAAAAAACTAGGTAGTGGCTTTGTTGGAAATTTTAAAATTCGTTCTCAAAGTGTGATCCTGCAGACTTCTGAGAGTTCCAGAGGCATTTTCAGGAAGTCTGCAGTTCAAAACTGTTTTCCTTGTAATACGAACATTTTATTCATCCTTTTTTTTCTCCCCACTGTGTTGACATTTGCCCCGATGGTGCAAAAGAGAAATGGTGAGTAAAACCATGGCACCAAACTATAAAGTCATCATTGTATTCTTGATGGCCACACAATTGCAGGAGGAAAAAATCTAGTTTCACTTAAGAATGTCTTTGATGGAACAGTAAACATTATTCATGTTATTGAAGGTCAATCCTTGACTGTATATCTTTGTAACATTCTGTGTGACAAAATGGGAAATATGCTAAAAGCATTCCTGCTTCATACGAAATACTGTTGTGTCTCAAGGAAAAGCAGTTGTGTGATTGAGTTGTTAGCTGAGCTAGCCACTTTTGCATGGAACACCATTTTCCTTTGAAAGAATGACAGACAAACCATACTATGGAACTGGCAAATTTGTCAGACATTTTCTAAAAAACGAGTGAACTGCACCTGTTACTTCAAGGAAAACAAATGCAAGTATTTGCTGCCAGTGATAAAATTAGAGCCTGCACAACATAATTAGAATTTTGGAAAGTTTATATCCACCATTGTGAGCTTGACAACTTCCAGTACTTACTCTTTTCTCGTGAGTTTGTTGTTATTAACAATTGTAATTTTAAAATTGTGTTATGAGATATGTCAGCATTTAGAAGATGACTTCCAATGATTCAGTGAACACATATTTTCACAATGGCCAGTACGAGATGTTATAAAATCATGTATGGGTCAAGGATCTCTTGAAAGCGTAAGGTAGACTAATGGATATTAAAGTATGAAAAGTTCATTGATACAGTTTTACACTGCAACCAACTTTTGAGAAACTACTCCTTGTTTAATTTTATGTGGTATTAAAGAAGAATATCTGCAATTATCTGAAAATCTATTAAAATTATATTTTAAATTACTCTGTGTGAGGCTGGACTGTATTCATGCACTTCAACTAGAACAACTTTGCAATGGATTGAATACAGAGCAGATATGAGAATCTAGCTGTCAGGGCCGGCGCAGTGGCTCACGCCTGTAATCCTAGCACTTTGGGAGGCCAAGACGGGCGGATCACGAGGTCAGGAGATCAAGACCATCCTGGCCAACATAGTGAAACCCTGTCTCTACTAAAAATACAAAAAAATTAGCTGGGTGTGGTTGTGTGTACCTGTAATCCCAATTACTCGGGAGGCTGAGGCAGGAGAATCGCTTGAACAAGGGAGTCGGAGGTTGCAGTGAGCCAAGATTGCGCCACTACACTCTCAAAAAAAATCTAGCTGTCTTCTTTTAAGTCAGACATTAAAGAGATTTGCAAATTGTAAAATAACGCCGCTCTCTTCATCTTTGGGGGAATGTTTTAAAATGTAGTTATCTTTTATTAAAATGTTTATACTAATATGTAATGGAATTGTTATTGTTTTAATAAATTAATAAATATTTTAAATGTCTCCATTTAAATTTCTAATTTGACAAATATCAATAGAATCCATTCAAAGCAAAACTCTTTGAGTCATAATATTTTTTAAGACTATAAAGGGGTACTCAGACCAAAAAAATTTTATAGTTTCTAGGTTAATTTTTTCTTATATTCTTTCAAAAGCCCAGTGCTTTAAATTTTAATGACCACCGGGAGAAGGAACTGACACATAGTTGTGTATGTTATAATCAGAAAAAATATATACAATTAGGTGATACAGGTGACAGAATTGTCATTTTTTTGAAACTTTCTTTTTGTTTCTGATTATTTCTACTGTGCATTGTACTTTTTCAGCCAGTTTTGTTATATGCCTGTTCTCATAAAAATAAGGTCAGTAAGTGACACCAAAACAACTCAGAAGCCTATGGTGGTTTCTAACTTTAGAGCTGCCTGTCACAAATAGCTTCATGCTAAACCTTTGCTTGATTTGAGCTGAACAAGGTAAGTCTCCATACTTCTGAGCAAGTGGTCAGTGCTGTAAGCACTAAAAGCTGAACCTCAAAAACAGCTCAAGATCCATGGACAGAACCTCAGGAGACATTTCTGTGGCACTCATTTACTGACTAGCATTCTCCTTTTGTAATCAAGGTTCTTGAAAAACAGAGGCTGACTCGTTTGTTAATTTTTTTCAAGCTTTATTGTATTTGCCTCGAAATTATAGTGATGTGATATTCTCTCTATGGAACTGAGGTTTGGGTAAAACAAGAATGATTTAATTTTTTGCTAGAAAAGTTAATTGCTCAAGCGTCTGTTTTCATTATACTTCCATTTTATTTCCAGCAACCCCTTATCTCCCTGCTCTCTTTGTTTCAAATGAACAAGACAGTAGAGTTTCTGTTTTCCAGGCCACTTGTGTTGGTAACCCTTTTCCTAAGCTTTCCCTAATAACACCCTGTGTCAGTGGACAGGTAGGAGGTAGGAAGACCTGTTTCTTCCCTTCTCCCATGATGCTCATCTTCAACATCATTCTTTCATCCTGATGTCTGAGAGTTCTGGTCTCAAGTCAGCAGTGGATGACCCACTGCATGAAGTTGACGGGGAGTGTGGGGCATGGACAACAGTGGCCTGAGGTTGCAGATACATTCTTTATATATGTAAGAGACTGCCTTAGATTTTGTAAGTGGAAACTTAGTTCTCATAGGATTTTGGAGAAAATCAGTTGCCACCTCTAGGAATTTTCATTTGTTTACAAAATGTTCTGGGTCAAGCAATACTTGTATGTTATCACCACTTAGGTTTAGTGGATTGATCTATCCATCCATCCATCCATCCATCCACCCACCCACCTGCCCACCAACAGAGTATTTATGTAGAAAACTATGTAATGGATGTATATATTCATGCATGTGTGTATGTATGTACTTAGTAATGACACTGGTTTATTTTCACGGAACTCAGAATTTGGTGTGTATGTGGAAACATAAACAATTAGAAAGGTTAACATAATATGTACCTCCACAGGTGGTACATGCTGTGGAGAAAATAAAACAGAGTAAGGGGACAGAGATGAGTCCTATGCGTATGCTGTTTTGTTCAAACAGATGGTCAGGGAAGGCCCCTCTGATGAGGTATCATTTGAGCCAGAGGTCTAAAGAAAGAGAGGGAGTGGACCTTGAGTCTGTCTGTTGGGATAGGGAACAGGAAGTACAAAAACTGTAAGGGTTACAGCAGGGAGAGGAGTGTAGCTGGGCCTTGAGGTCAGGGGAGGTGCCCACATGGTTGTTGGCATAACTTTGGTACCCTGCTAATGTCACTTCCCTCTTCAAGAACATACCCTTGTCACTTAAGTGATGTTCACTTATGTTTGGTGCTGGCTTACCATATGGCTCACTGAGCTTCTTTTCCCCATTGGTTAGGGGCTTGAAGAGCACAACATCACATCTATTTATGACTTGATGTATTTTGCTAATACTGAAATCATTCCGAATTCATGATAACAACTTTCTCCAGTTCTGTGAATTCCCTCATGGTTTCTTTTTGTTCTAAGCTAAATTAGGAGCCAATCCCCAGCTTAATAAGCATTAAAAGTTCAAACTGACTGTCTGGGAATCTATAACAAGTCCATGTACTGCTAAATATAATTAGCTGTAATTCAGTTCTAGTTATGGGTTATTAAGAAATTACTCTTATTTGAGCACCTCACCCATCAAAAATAAAAATTTTTTTGTCAAAAAATTTAGGCACAGCTGGAATCTTCTGTTCTTTTTTCTTTTTTGGAGGCAGTCTCACTCTTGTCACCCAGGCTGGAGTTCAGTGGCGCGATCTCAGCTCACTGCAACCTCCACCTCCTGGGTTCAAGCGATTCTGCTGCCTCAGCCTCCTGAGTAGCTGGAATTATAGGCACACAGCACCACGCCTGGCTAGTTTTTCTATTTTTAGTAGAAACGGGGCTTCACCATGTTGGCCAGGCTGGGCTCGAACTCCTGACCTCAGGTGATCCATACCCCTTGGTCTCCTAGAGTGCTGGGATTACAGGTGTGAGCCACCATGCCTGGCCAAATCTTCTGTTCTTGAACTTGTGGTGAACTATCATTTGTTGAGGAGTTTTAATAAGTGTTAGTGATACATCTCTACTAAATAACTGGAGAGGTAAGTAGGTTGGAGCCCAGTCTAGGTACCTTATAGGGACTTAGTATATAGCTTTTGGAAGGTTAATTCTTACTGAATTTTGATGATACTTCTTGTTTCATGCAAATGTGGATGCTTCCATTATGTGAGTCCTAAGATTTGGGATTTACCAAGTACTGAGAATAGGACCTTCAAAGAATATGAAATGCCAAGAGGATCTGTTTTAAAGCAATAGAATTGTTTGAGAATTTTGAAAAATACAGATTCTCAGGACCCAGTCTGAATGAGAATCTCTGGGGAAGAGGCCAAGGAAACAGGATTCGGATAAGCACCTTGGCTGATTCCAGTGGTTGGCCAATTTGGATACCCCTGTTGTATCCTAAATTATACCTAATTTGATTAAAGTTTTGGTGGCTGGGAGATTTGCTAGTTGAAAAATACACATAGGAAAAAAAAAATGTATAGGGGAGTGTATTGCTTTGGAGTAGTCTTTTAAGAGTTGACAAAAACCCCAAATGTATTATTTTAAGAACCTTTTGAAATGCTGTAACAAGGGTCAGGTTACAGTTTTTGCATTGTTAGGGGGGCACATGAGACTCAGCAGCTACAGGCCTTGTTAATGTCTGCAAACACTCAGTGCTAATGTGGAGACTCAAGCCAGGCTTGAAAGTCATAAAATCAGGATGGGAATGTTGGCTTTGCTGCCCATCAGCAGTTAGACTGGAGACAAGTTACAGGCATTTCCTTTTTCGTGGGGTAACTGAGACCAGGAAAAGGCAATTGAAAGTGGTTCCAGTTAAAATGGGAGCCACAATTTTTTTCATAGTATATATCTTTAAAAAGGTTTGATTAATGCTGTTCTTAAAATGACAACACTTGTGAAAGGAAATTTCATTCATCTTATATTTATCAGTGTTTGTGTTCCAGTGGCACCTGTGTGCTAATTCTTAGGACCAAGAATGGATCACATAACTCAGTATGTATTTCTCTGACTGATTTGAAAGCATGATAACAGCTTCCACTTCATGCTGACTTTCTCAGCATTGTGCCGAGCAGGGTTATTTTTGCAAAAAGATGTGAAGATTTCATCAGTTTTTCCAGTAGACAGGCATGACTCCACCAGTGTTGGTCTCCTCTTTGTTGGTGATGAACTCGACATCCGAGATTTACTCTGTCAGGGGTTTGCTGTGATTGGAGCAGTGTATTAGTCAATTTCATGACCTTCTGCATCCGCTACAAGATCTCACTTTTTGATCTGGGGCTGATGCTTATGGCACAGTTTGTATTATGGGATGTATCTGCTACTCAGAAAGGGAGAACAACCACCATTTACATGGTGGGCAGGAATAGGGTAGTTTTAAGCAAGGAGGGGTGTTAGAGTAGGGACTCATTTAAAAGTGGTCATTCTGTTCATCAGAGACTATTCTCATGCTCTGACCATTTAGTTTACATATCTAAATCTTAAGGTTATAGGGATTTTAGTAATTAATACTCAGATGATGAGTTCAGGTGTCTCTGTAAAATGAATAATGCATTTATTATGAAAGGTATAGTAGCTCTTATATGTAAGTCCAAATACCCTACCATTCTGAAGGCGGCATTGCATGTCTGATACCACCATCTTATCTAAAGGTTCCTTGGGATCCACCCAGGCACAGGAGAACGTAACTGCTTGGAGGGGTTCTAACATAGGACTTCAGAAGGAATTCATCGACAAAGACTGAAGCTTAACTCTGGGAGGGAACCGTATTGATTTCATTAAACATATTAAGGAATGGCAATTCAGTAGGACTCTACTGTCCCCTTCCAGCCCCTCCTCAGTGAGGACACTCAGCCTCACTAGTGGGGACACTCAGCCAGAGTGTGAAAGGAACAGCTTCAGGGCCCTGCTCAAATGTGTCTTGGAACTGTCACTTTTTCCATGCCTCTTCCTCAGGTGTTGGACGTCCTCATTTGAGACTTTTAATTCCTACGTGTTTGGTCTTAGCCTTTCTGAATGCTTGAAGGTCACGCTTAAGTACAGCCTTTATAGAACCTTTTGTTCGATATGCAGAATATTGACTGCATGCTGGCTGTGTCTGTCTGTCTGTCTGTCTGTGCCTCTGTCTTTCTCTAACCAGGTATTACAGACTGCCGATGGGCTGAAATCAGCCTGCAGACCAGTTTTGCTTTGTATGCAGCATAGAATAATGCTTTTGAGGTTTTCCAACTTGAACTCTTCAGACAGGGAAGGGTTCTCCAGTGTCCCACATCTCCTGTTGTCTGAATTTCCTCTGACTTCACACCTCTTTGCCTCCTTCTCTGGCCTCACTTTACAATCCTGAATCTGAGCATTTGTCCCATGTGTTTACTGGGCAGTGTGCAGTGGCCTTGGGGGGGACTTGGAAACATGTTTTAGTGAGAAAGATCACTTCTTTACTGGAGTCAAAACTGAAAATACTTTCCCTTTGTGGAATACCATACAGGTGTCTCTCTTGCACTGTTCAGCATCCCATTCTACTCAGCGGCACTCCCACTCTAGGTTTTGGGTAGTACAGAGTCTCACTGCTTTGGGGAGCTTTCGGGGGCATGGTGGAGAGAGAAATCTCTTCATTTTTTCAATTTGTTTGGATCAGAAGATTAGCCTGCTTTCAGGTGATGCCTACAGTTCCCTGAATGCCGCCCAAAAGTTAATTTCTGGTGTCAGTGTTAGTCCTTACAGTCAAAATTTCCTGGGAATTGCTATTGGGGATCTGTAGCTGTGCTGGAGATAGAGGCATGAGTAGGGGAGGATCATCAGTTTTGTATCAGATGGACCTGGTTCTGCTGCCTGTCCTTCCTTGCTGCGTGACCTTAAGCAATGGTTGCCTTATGTGTAAAACAAGGGACTAATGATACCTACACCCAGGGTTGCTGTGAAGGTTACATGAGCTTATACACACAAGCACACTCCCACAAAGTGTAGCATTAGGATCTGATGCAGACTATGTTCCCACCCACTCGGGAAGGAAATCGGTGCCCCATTTACTTCCATGTACTTGGTGGTGAATCATCTCAAAGATACTGGAAAAATGTGATTACAGAAGGCCCCTTTCTCGGCCACTGCTTCAAAAATCCTAGACAGCTATTGAACGTCACCGAATAGATGTCATATTCTAGGAGGGTGTCATGTACTTACAGGTCTGAGTTTCTAGATGCCTTTTGTAGGAACTATCATCCATAAAGCTGTGGGTAAGAGAGAATTCCAGGGCTGGGTGGGGAAGGTGTGGGAGGGATTCACTAACTCTGAGGAGAGTGTGTGCTGCTTTGTCAGTTTCCTGTTCACTGGGCCACAGGGAATATGTTGGCCTATTTCTGAATCCGCCCACCAGAGCCAATATCATACCTTTTCCCAAGCCACTCCTTGAGGGTCCAGCTAATTGATGTCGCCACATTGCCTCTCCTGGTGAAGACCAACTGTGTCATGGGGGTGGTGGCTGTGGGCGTAGACAGCCCTGTTCATGGGCATGCACACTGCCATGGGTGCTCCATGGGAATGCTGGTAGATAGCAGAACACAGATCAGGAGTTCTACTCTCCAGTATAGCCCGACCCAGCCATGGGTTCAAGGAATTGCTCTTTGGGATATGTTTGAAACCCATCCCTACTCTGGCTGATTCTTTTAGTACAGATATAGAAATGCAATGAGAACCTTCTCCCTGTAGTTCTGTTAAGATAAATGAGTGGTAGTGGCTTACACCTGTAATCCCAGTACTCTGGGAGGCTGAGGCAAGAGGATTGCTTGAGCCCAGGAGTTCAAGACCAGCCTGGGCAACATAGTGAGATGCCAGCCATTTCCACCAAAAAAAAAAAAAATTATATATATATATATATCCAGGCATGGTGGTGTGTGGTGTGCCCCTGTATTCCCAGTTACTTGGGAGGCAGGAGGATTGCCTGAACCCTGAGGTTTGAGGCTGCAGTGAGCCATGATTGTGCCACTGTGCTCCAACCTGAGTGACAGAGTGAGACCCTGTCTCAAAAAAAAAAAAAAAAAAAAAA
>NW_016812078.1:463414-482575 GCF_001698545.2 Rhinopithecus bieti
AAAAAAAAAAAAAAAAAAAAAAATGAGTTAATGTTTATAAGGTGTTTCTAGGTCCCAGGAAAAAGAAATGTTTTAAAAGCAGATTGTATATGCTACTTGTTATTAATTTCTTATCTCTAGAGATTGAATGGTAAGTGCCAGGGCCAGCATTGTACATTGTCAGGCAGCATTGGTCCCTGTCGTCTGCCTTTTCCTCCTGTTACTAGGAGCTTGTTAGGTTTGGTCACCAGCCTCATGACCTGATCAAATGCTGCCTATCAACTTGGAGTGGCTGTGGTTGTTTGTTTTGTTACTTATTCACCAATAAATTGAGTTGGTTCACTCTGTGTATTTTCACAGCCTTTGGCCTTTTCCCAAATATTCGCCTTAGTTTATTAAATTAGCTTCTCAGTTATAAGTTAAAGTGTGTGTTGACTGTTACGGTTTTAATTGCAGTGGCTTGGTTGTCTTTGAATGACCAGATGGCATCTCTTGAGTCTGTAAGCAGGTTTTGTTTGCTCGTTAGGTTGTTTCCCTTAGGACTTCACCACCACCCTGTTCTTAAAAATGGTGATATGTTAAATCCACTTTAAATCTAGTATTTGATTATTAATTAAAATATCTCTTACGCATTTTGAAGGTAAAATTACAATGTCATTGCATGTGAAATGGGAACATGTGTTGACAAACAGTTGATTAACTTGAGTGGATTTGGGTTAATCTTTTTACTCTGCTCCATGCTGCCTGCCTGTAGGGTAATATAAGTCTGATGGGCTGTTGCTAGGCTCAGCTGCTTCGGGGTAGTCTGACAGGTTTCATCCTGTTAATGGCTCTTTTTCTCTAGGCCCTAGATTCTAGGGGTATTGGGGTGATCCTGGTGAATGGATTCTAACTGTGTATTTGCTTCTTGCTTCCAGCACCAATTGTGGCCCATGGAGTGAGGCAAAAAGCACTGATGTGGCTAAATTACTCCTTCTGCAGTACCCAGCATATTATTGGATGCACTTTTCCTCTCTCCCAGAGCTTTCCTTATCTTCTAATTTCAAAGATAAGCATTACCTGTAGGCAATGTACCCGACCTGTATCCCTATTGTGGTAGCTACACATAAACATAGCCATCACGGCCAGGTCCCTTGGTTGGTCACATTTCCTACTGTTCTGATCGCCTTTCACTATCAACACTGACCAGTGTGCCTGGCTAATTCCAAACCATGTCAATAGCTGTATCGCTTGGGCTCATGAAGCCTGCCAGGAAGAGCTGTGCACAGATGAATTTTGAAAATGAGAATGATTGCAAAGGGACAGAAAGTATGAGATGTCGTGGATGCTGTCTTTTCTTTAGGCCTTCAGTCATTTGAATGTCAGGACTTCCAAGCCTGGGTATGCAGTGGGCCTCTGGGGAAAGTGCATCAGAACTCAGCAAGGATTGAGCCCCGGCAACTTCCAAGAGACCATCCCGTCCAACAGAGGCTGTCTTCACTGTGCAGACCTTTGAGCCACCTCAGAGGACACCACCTTCATGCCCATCCTTTACATGTCTCTTTGGTTCATGTCCCAGTCCCTTGTCCTCAGTGACCAAGATAGGAATGGTGTCAATGGATGATTATGGCGTGACATAGAATAACTCTTCGCATAAAAGAGTGGACAGGGCAGGCACCTAACACTTGAGGATGCCTGTTCCAGTCAGCCACACGTGTATTTATTAGGCCTTAAACTGATGGGATAGTTCGGATTTTTCAGTTTAAAATCTATAGGGAGACTTGACTTTTGGCCAAGATGCTAAAATAAGTATTGGATTTGTCTTCCCATGTGAAAAACGAAATACAGACAAAATAAATGAAACAATGATTTGTAAGACACTAGATACATCAGACAACAAAGGCCAGTGATTCCTGAGAGAGAGAAAACAAATGAGGTGAGACCTATGAGTTTTTTCATACTGACTTAAAAGAGTTTCCAAGCCATAGTACAGGAAAAGGGAACCATGTGGAGCCCACCAGACTCCCTGAGTTGAAGACATGGATCTGAGAGTCCAGAGAGACTAAGGCCGCTAGAGATCATGGGATACAGTACTAGAGAAGAGACAGCCGCACCAAGAGATAACTCTGGAGATTTACAAAGTTCTGAGAACTGATCAGTGTAAAGAAGCTGCCTGAGTCTGGGGAAAGCACCATTCAAAAGGAGCAAAGATAACTGTTTCTAGTGGTCACATGGGGCCAGGAATAGTGCTTCTGCCACCAACCAGACTGGAAGACTTCAAGAGTCATGGAGCATTGGGTAGAGTAGAGTACATAGAAGGGCCTTGCCTCCTTAGTGGGGACTAACTAACCCAACTGAGCTTGGCTTTAAATCTAAAAAGCAAGATCTGATAGGGCGGAACTATTTCCAACCAACTTAACTGTGTCCAAGATTAAAGCTGATTTTATAGAAATACAACACTATCACTCAAAAGGCAAAAACCACAATGTCTGGCATCCAAGCAAAAATTACCAGATGTACAAAGAAGCAAGAAAGTACAACCCATAATGGGAGCAAATCAACCAATCAAAACTGACCCAGAACTAACGCAGATGTTACAATTAGCAGATAAGGACATTAAAACTGTTATAACTATATTCCATATGTTAAGTACAAACATGGAAAATTTTAAAAGACAAATAGAAAATGGAAATAGAGAAAATAAACAAAAGGACCCAAATTGGATTTCAAACATAGGTTGCTTTTCTATAACTCCATCCTTATGTTACTTCAACAAAACCCATATGACCTGAACCTGGCCTCTGCTAATTTATCTGAACCATAAGCTCCTACTTATCTACTCAGTGCTCTCTCTAGCCCAGACTGTGGGGTCATCCCTGCAGTGCTAACTCAGTGATGCCCAGGGGTCACTTGACCCTTTAATCTTCCTTCATGCTTGCTATGCCGATGCCTGACCTGAGTAGTCATCTCACAGATGATTGGATGGTGCCGTCTGGACCCATGGCATATAAATTCTTGGTATTAAGCAGATACTTAGCAAAAATGGAAGCAATCTTCTTATGTTAGTTTCTCAGCAAAACTTTTACACCTGAATGCACCTTCTCACTTTTCTTCCCACTCACATTCTCTTTCTCTTACTCTGCTGAGAAAATCCTGCAAGATCTGCCATCTTTATGTGCCCGCAGTCCCTCAGGGTGGCCATCTCTTTTCTTCCTTTCTGCTGGTTGCCAGGGAACCTCTCTTCCTACAGAAGCTACACGTTTTCCTGGGTGGATCCATCCTCTCTTGGCCTCTTAACACATTCTTGCATGTTCATTTACCTGGTCTGACCACACTTCGTTTAGTCCCTTGCTCTCCTTTGGCTGCTTCTCCTGTGATGATTTTAAGACAGAAAAAAAAAAAATTGTTCACCTGATTGTAGTATCCTTAGCTACCATCCTATTTCTTTCCCCCTTTTACAGCCAACTATCTTGACAAACATTTTGTATCTGCATCTCACCACCAACTTTCTACTCAGCCCCTGCTTCTCTTTTGCCCAGACACTTCCTAATTACAAAGTGTACCTCTCCTTTCTGTGCAATCTTTCGTGTGACCATGCTGCTGCATTTGGTTCTGTTTCATGTTCTCCCTTTGGGTGCCTCAAACGACTACAAACCCTAGGCCTCTATTCTGAGTGGTGGTCCCTAGCACCCCCAGCTCCTTCTCCCGTTCCCTTCAGTGATGACTCAACCTTCATCATTCTTTTTAAGCCACCCATGTACCGTGTGCCTATATTCTAAGCAGGTGGCTTAGATCCTACTTAATCAGGAAAATTGCATCAGGTGTGACTTCTGTCAACTACGCTGACTTTATCTGCATTCCCACCCATCCTTAGTCCTTAGCCTCTGTTCCAGAGGATAGTTGTCCTTGCTTTTGCTAAAGAGTTGTGCTTCCTCACGAACTTTGCTTCCCTTCCTTTAACTTCTCCATTTCCTTCTCTCTCGTTTTCTTTCTCTGATCTGTAAACATGGCTGTGCCTCCTCATCCTAAAAATCTCCTTGGCTACTCTAATTTGTCTCCTCTTTTTCATCCAGTTGTGTTGAGAGTACAGCCTACATACTAATTCTTTACTTCATTGCCTTCTATTTTCTCCTCCAGCTGCTACTTAAGCTCTCTGGCTTCTCTCACCACTATTCTGCTCAAGTAGCACTTGATAGGGTCACTGAGGGCATCTATATTGCCAAATCCAGTAAGCAGTTTCCAGGCCCCATCTTATTGGACATCTGTGTTGTGTTTGACGTTACTCATCACTCTTCCACCTCAGAGCCCACACTTTTTGACTTCTGCAACTCTGAAGGCTGTGGATCATCCTATTCTTCCCTGACTCTTCCTTTCTCGTATCTTTGGGCTTCTCTACCACCCTCTGCAGTTTATATTCTTGGGGGATCCATCTTCAGCCCGCCTCTGTCCCCATTCACATCTCTGGTCATCTGTTTCAGTCTGGGATTTCACTCTGCCTGTTGCTCTCAACCCCTCCATCTATGTCTGCAGCAGCCCAGATCTCTCTCCTGAGTTCCAGCTTCCTGTGTCCAGTCATGTGCTGGGCACTCCCAATGGGCTTCATTTAATCTTTTTTTTTTTTTTTTTTTTTTTTTTTTTTTTTGAAATGGAGTCTCACTCTGTCACCCAGCCTGGAGTGCAGTGGTACAACCTTGGCTCACTGCAGCCTCCACCTCCCAGGTTCAAGCGACTCTTCTGTCTCAGCCTCCCTAGTAGCTGCGATTACAGGTGCCTGCCCTCATGGCCAGCTAATTTTTGTATTTTTGATAGAGTTGAGGTTTCACCAGATTGGTCAGGCTGGTCTTAAACTCCTGACCCCAGGTGATCTGCCTGCTTCAGCCTCCCAAAGTGCTAAGATTACAGGCATGAGCCTCTGCACCCAGCCTGGGCTTCATTTGATCTTTCTTTTCCTTTTTTTTTTTTTTTTTTTTGAGATGGTGTCTCACTCTGTTGCCCAGGCTGAACTGGCTAATTTTTTTGTATATTTAGTAGAGACGGGGTTTCACCATGCTGGCTGGGCTGGTCTCAAACTCCTGACCTTATGATCCGCCTGCCTTGGCCTCCCAAAGTGCTGGGATTACAGGCGTGAGCCACTGCACCTGGCCTGTTTAATCTTTTGGATAGCAAACATACATCTTCTGTCCCCACATTCTTGAATATGAAATGTTGAATATAATGATAAAGGCATTCCCCTCTGCCAAGTACCATACTATCCTGATTCTGTTTCTATCTCTTTGTCCTTCCTCTGTTTCCTTCCTGGGTTTATGTTCTTCAGTATCTTAGAAGTGGGCACCCATCCTCATAGGGCCTTTCATCTGCAGGAACACTCTCAGTGGTTACCTTCAGGCCCCATTTCTCCTGTGAGCTCTGGTTCTGTGCTGTCTTTCAAACTCCTCTGGCTGAGACCCCAGTCGTCATTTTCCTCCCATATCAGCACTCTCTTCACTTCGTTTCTGTCATTGCCTTCTTCTGAACACTGAAGCATGAATGCACACATTTTCCCCACCTACACATTTTGTCTTTCCTGCTCACTTAAAAGCAATTTGAAGTGTGTGTTCTATGGTGTACCTCTGCACCTCTCCCTCCCCAACATGGTGATATGTGAAGGTATAAAGTGAGGCAAAGAAAAGGCAAAAAGAAGAAGTTCCTGTCATTTTCCATTTTAACAAGAGTTGCAGAGGGCCCCCCTACCCCCCATCTCCCACAGCAACTTTGACATTAAGTGATCACTTCAGGGGTGGTATTTGCGGAAGAGGTTTCACCCACACTTCCATTTCCTTAGGAGAGCTGAGGAAGAGGGTTAGCCATTGAAGGATGAAGATATGTCATCAATTTAATGAGGACTGTCATTTGGGGATGTTTACAGTACTTTTTGACAGCACTTACTTTAGGCTACACTATGTGGAATCTTCGTTTCCCTTTGGGTAGTGGATCGCTTAATGCCATATTCGGCTGGTTCCATAACTTTCCTGTCACCTTCAGTTTGTTAAAAAATTGTGATAAAATGCACGTAACATAAAAATCTACTGTCTTAACCATTTGTAAGTGTATAGTCCAGTGGTATTAGGTACACTCACATTGTTGTAAAACCATCACCATCATCCATCTCCAGAATTCTTTTCATATTGCAAAACTGAAACTCTATACTCATTGAATACTAATTCTCCATTCCCTCTTCCTCCAGCCCTTGGCAACCACCATTCTGCTTTCTGTCCTATAGATTTGACTACTCTAAGTACCTCCTATAAGTGGAATCATACAGTCTTTATCCTTTTGTGATTGGCTTGTTTTGCTTTGCATAATGTCTTCAAGGTTCACCCGTGTTGTAGCATGTGTCAAAATTCCCCACCCCTGCTGCTTTTTTCTTTTTTTGAGACGGGATGTCGCTGTCACCCTGGCTGGTGCAGTGGCATGATCTTGGCTCACTGCAACCTCTGCGCCACCCCTACCCGGGGCTCAAGCCATCCTACCACCCAGCTTCCTGAGTAGCTGGGACTACAGACGTGCACCACCAAGTACAACTAATTTTTGTATTTTTTGTAGAGACAGGATTTCGCTGTTTGCTCAGGCTAGTCTTGAACTCCTGGGCTCAAGTGATCCACTGGCCTCTGCCTCCCAAAGTGCGGAGATTACAGGTGTGAGCCACCATGCCCAGTCAATTTCCTCCCTTTTAAAGGCTGAATAATATCCCATTGTTAGAATAGATCACATGTTGTTTGTTTATTCTTCCATCAGTGGGTGCTTGGGTTATTCACCTTCAGTTTTAAAACAATCTCTTGTAGTATTTAAGATTGGATCTTGTTTATGTTGAAAACTTTAGTCTCAAACTCAGTTGAGATCTCCTTGGCCTATATCTCCCAGCTTGGCTCAGCTGCTGGGCGTGAAGAAGATGATGAGGCCTTGTCATGAGATACAACACTTCCTAACTTCTTCCCAGCTCTCCCTTCTCTCTTTTTCCTCTCCCCACCCCTGCTTCTCTCTCCTCTCCCTTTCCCCCTCCCCCAAGAGTGATAGTAAACTCACATTGTGGCAAAACCCCTTGGAGCCTCCTGCCCTTGGCTTTCTGTTGGGGAGGGAATAGTCTCTCACCTGAAACACTGCTTGCCCTCTAAGGCCAACACCCCCTTCCTTTCTCAGACTCATTCTGACTTTGAGGAAGTGGTGGAAGGGCTTAGCAGTCCTGTCTCCAGGAAGCCCTGATGGGAGGATGCTCTCGGAACTTAGATTGTGGGGTACTTTGTGTCTTTGTCCTCAGGTGAAATTCTGGGACAACAGGAAAATTGCCACCCAACATTGTTTTAACACTTAAAACATTAAAGGGGACGTAGATTGATATTTGTAAGGGCTGTACATAGGGGCCCTGAAATTCTGTCTTCCTCTCTTCATCCCTTTTTCAGTATCCTTCATACTTGAAGAGGAGGGGTTGGGGTCCAGTATAGAATGGGGTTTTAAAGTCCCTTTATTAATCGTTATTTCCAGAGGCGAGACTGCTCCTTAAGGATAGACATCTTTGAAAGGGCTTCCTTCCTGTTGTCTGGACCCAATTGCTTTACTGCATAGAACTGTCTTTACTTTCCCTCTTTTTGGCAGTCTTTTTTGAGCTTTCATTATTGGTCTAACTGAAAGCGCCTGGTTTCTAGGGCTGTCAGTGCAGCACAGCAGAGGCTGCTCTTTAAATGGTCTGGCTTAGTGGTTTCTAAGCCTTTTGATTACGAATGCCACTGCTAAATTTCCCAGAGCCTCACATAAGTATTGTACTTTGTATCTCTTGACTAACCATATACTTAATGACAAAAATTTAGTAAATTAGTGAAGCCTTTAATTGGGCTTATTTTTAATTTATGAAAGTATATCAGTACTTGTGCATATGTTAGACTTATTTTTCATTCAGAGACAGTGCTTGGTGCATTGTAGATGTTATGGTGCCTTATTAAGGAGTCCTCCCTCTGTCTTTGAAGTCCTAGACCCACAGCTTGGGAATGGTCCTAGTAGACTGTTTTCCTTTAAAAAAAAAAAAAGAAATAAAGAAGAGCCTGTAGTGTGATTGAATGTCTATCTGACAAGACTTAACAGTCTAAATGAAAACATCTAGGTTGAAAGCCTGTTTGTGTTTGCAGTACATTTGTGTATGAGTGTTTTTTGTGGATGTTTTCAAGGACTGATGAGGAAGCCACACACTGGTTATTTCTCTGCTGAAAGGGTAGAGGCCAGATCATCTGACCCACTGATTAAACTTGAAAAGGGAGAGTGTGTCTTTTGCCATCTCAAAGGCCAGCTGTTTATTGAATTTCTCCACCCTGCAATTGTTTTACATATGGAATAGTTCCTGGAGAAAGATCTAATATCTGCACAGGTCTATCCTGTTCTGTGGCTGTGTTTACTATAGTGAGTTCTGCACTTACATTCACACACTGCAAACTGCACGTACAATGTAAGTGTACTCGTCATGTAGAGTTTTATCAAAACTATATTATATTATACTCTGAAGCATGTTTTGCATCTGACAGGTCGAGCTCATTCATTCAGTATTAAGTCCCTCATGGGCCAGGCTCTAGCCTGTGTCCTGGTGATAAGGAGGTGAATGTGACAGAATTCCTATTTTCAATAGACTCACAGTCTGGAGAGGAAGGCGATCATCAAAATAAATTTTAGCGTGATGTGTAATGATTAATGCACAGAGGCTCTTTGGAGTCTCCAGGAAGAAGGCCTGACAACCTCTGGATGAAGGTTGGGATGGAAGATGAAGTGGAATTAGAGAGATGTGTCATGCGGATCTGTCTTTATACCTGGAAAGGTTAGCCTAAGCACGGGGTGGGTGCTGGTTTCTGTTGCTGAGAAGTGTCTCAGAGAACCTCAGAGTAGCAGGAGGCCTTTGTGATAGATCGGCCACCATTTTTATTTCCCTGACCCTTCAGCATCGACAAGTGCCGGTTGGACTCTGGGTTTTGCATTGTAATTAGTAAATAGATAGTTCATCAGCAATGACTGAAAAGCCTCTTGGAGTCTGTCCCATGAGAGCAAGGATGTTAATTCTGAAGCCTGGGCCATTTTCCATCCTGGGAATTATACTCTGCCCCTTCCTAAATTCCCATTGTGGTTTCAAATGAAGAGGCCATTGTTCACTTTCCTTCCTAAAAGAAGCAATATATTTAACTTCTGGCTCTTTGCCGACTGATGGCGAGTTGATCTCTCTGAAGCCAACACCCGTGGCTTCCTATCAAGAGAAACACTCTGCCTCCATCTGATTTCCTTCTCGGGTTGAAGTTATTTAGATCCTACACTAGCTCAGTAGGAGGCTTGCCTGCCGTTATGTCCTACTAGGTGGTGACAGGGCCCTTGATTCCCTCCCCATGTTTAATAGAAATAAAGACAGAGTCTTAGCGCTTTAGGGCAGCTAGTTGTTCTCCCAAAGACCTATTATAGGAATTTAAAAGCAAATGTCTGATGTGAAAATCTATGCTATTTTAGGACTTTGAAGCACAACACAAAAGAGTATCACTTTGTTGAATAGTTTGGGTCCAGGTAGGTGTCCTACAGCAGAAGTTTTCATTTATTTTTAAGCAACAAAATTCTTTCTTTCCGGAATGAAATCTCCTACAGAATCCAAATACTGAAGGATTTCTCAACCCCGGCATGCTTGCTATTTTGGGCCAGATAATTCTTGTTGTAGAAGCTGCTGTGTGTGTTGTAAGATGTTTAGCAGCATCCCTGGCTTCTACCCTCTAGATGACATAAGCAGCACCCCACATTCTCTAGTTGTGACAACAAAAATGTCTCCAGACATTGCAAAATGTCCACTGGGGAGCAAGATCACCTCCAATTGAGAATCAGTGCAATACAATATAGAAAACAGACTTTTAATTAAGCTCCTCCTTCAGAACTCTGCCCAGGGTCTCTGACTGGCAGTGTTTGAGACCTGGTAGGGCGTTCTGGGCTATATAGATGCACTATCTTAGAGGGTAAGTTGTCATTTTTAAAACCTGGGACATAGAGAACTTGTTATAAACAAACCAAAAGAGCTGAAATTAGACAAATCGACAAGCACTTTGAACTCACATGTACACTAAACATTTCTGTGTATTATGTATACATTGTATACTTGTATGTGTAGCATAAGGGAAGAGTCGAAGTGTGGTGTCTGCCTTGCTCCTTATGTGTTGAGGTTTGGCTACCACAATTTGCCTTGTTTTGCCAGAGATGCCAGCTGAAGGCCTGTGACTCACAGCCTAGTGATAGAATCACCCTCACTGTACAAAATACTCAGCTTCTGTGGGACTCAGTGGCACTGACCCTGCTCAGGGGCACTCCTTGGTGAGTGGGCCAGCACCTGCAGCCTCTTTCAACCAGACTGGCTGGTTGGACCTTGGACCATGGTTGTTCCAAGGTAGATTTTTATCCTTCTGCCCTTTGTACTAAGCGGGTCACGTGTGCCTCTGTACGTGTGTGTGTGTATGTGTACACGTCTGTGTCTGCTCTTCTCCTTTCAGAAGCCCAGAGCCACTCTATGCCTGGCCACTCTGAGCATTGGTTGTGTGGGGGATGCTGGGAGCTTGGCACATACTACTCCTACTTTTTCCTCCCTCACTTAGGATGATGAAAGTGTTGTTGGAGCCTGTCCCACAGCCAGAAACTGTACCTCATTTATGCGGGCATCAGTATAAACAAGAACAATACCACTATGTGAGTCATCCTCACCTGCGGGGAGACGCACAGGCTCAGGGAGGGAATTTGCTGCCAGAGGGTCTTAGCTTCAGTCTGTCTCCCCAGCAGACTCATCCTAACCTCATTCCACAGCTCAAGTGCAGTGTGAATCAGCAGGCAGCCTGTGCCTAGCTAAAGGACTCTCTCTGTGTTTTGTTTGGCTGCTTGTGAAGATCTCTGGGCACATACAGCAATGTTTTATTTTCCCAAAAGATCACATGACCACTACAGTTAGCCTTGGGAACAAATTGAGTAAGCACAACTCATTTGATCTATCTGCAGATCTCCAGCCCTTCTAAGAAACTCACTTCCAGAAATGTTTCAGGAGTCCTATAGAAGTTTGCTTAGAGTTCCCAGAAGAGGCTAAGCATCAGTTGCAATATCCCTCTATCACCCCCATCTCCCCCAGTGCCACTGCCATGGGCTGGAGGAGTGGGTGACTTGCTTAGGAACTTGGGTGAGGGACCTGAAGCTTCCTACCCACTCTGGCTCTAGATAGGCTATAAGAATAAAACAAAACCTTGCTAAATATTTGAAATTATTTTGATTTATGTAAATCTCTGGTGTGAATTATTGCTATCAGATAAATACACAGACCATTGAACTGAAAACAGAGCCTCAACACAGGTTGCCATTGCTAATGTTAGTTTATAGTAGCCGTTATCTAGTAGTGCCTTTATCAGTGACCCCAGGTGTATAATTGGTTTGTTTTGAAAGAGGAGTGGAGTTCCCAGGATACTTTTTGTCCCCCATAGTTCCCCTATAAGTGACTGTATTTTCTGAGCTCTCTGCAGTTTTGTCACCTTTTGTCATCAATATATACAGCCAGTTTCAGGCAATATTGATAGGGATGTGAAAACTAAACACTGTAAGATTGAATGGACTTAATAGCTAGGAGTTGCAGAAAATATTCCTACATGTATACATAACTTTTATAATGTACAAATTGTTCTTATGTGCATACTCTTGCATAATTATCACAAGTCAGCCTTGTGACTTAAGCTCTCTCTCTTGGCCTTATCTTGAGAGAATTTATGGAATCCGATAATATTGCAGCGCCGCAGGAAAACTTTTCAGTGCCTTCCTATGATCTGTGAAGGCCTATACTCCTCCTTCCCTTCCTGGGCTACTTTTTAAATCTCATCTCCTACCAGTCCTTCATATTCATTGTAGTCCTAGCAGTAGTGTACTACTTGTAGGTACCTGAATGTGGCAAGCTCTTTTCTACTTCTTACTAATTTATGAAAACACCAATCCACCCATTCATTCATTCACTGCTACTTACATGCTAGGCACTGGTGACGTCCCCTAACCCCCTGGTCCTCGGTCTAAGCAGGCAAAGGTGGTGCTGTGTGATAAGAGCTTTGGTCTTGGTGCTAGGGGAGCTGTAAGGAGGGCACCAGGCCTTGACTTGAAGGAATTAGGGAGGCTTCTCCGATAAGGCACCTCCAAAGTAAGTCATTTTAGTGTGAGGTGGATGGGAGAGTTAGAAGAAGAGAGGAAGAAAGAAATTAGGGCAGGTATGCATCCCAGGCTAGACAGGGATGGATGACTGATAAGGTTTTAGTAGTGGGTGGTGCCAGATGCAGGTATATGGTTTTAAGGACCTTGCCTTAAGGCCTGAAGGGAGCCATTCAGCGTTTTTGTTTTTGTTTTTTGTTTTTTTGAGACAAGGTCTCACTCTGTCACCTAGGCTGGATTGCGGTGGCACAATCATGGATCACTGCAACCTCGAACTCCTGGGCTCAAGTGATCCTCCCACCTTAGCCTCACGAGTAGCTGGGGCTATAGGCGTGTACTACCATGCCTGGCTAAACGTTTTGTTGTTTGTAGAGACAGGGTCTTTCTATGTTGCCCAGACTGGCCTCAAACTCCTGGCCTCAAGCGACCCTCCCCTCCTGCCATGGCCTTCCAAAGTGCTAGGATTATAGACGTGAGCCATAGCACCTGGCCAATTAAATGCTTTTTAAGTAGGAGCATAGCAGGGTGCAGATTACTACAAAGCACCTTTCTGGAATATATCCTGTTCGCCTCATTCTCCCTCTAGTACTTTCTAGTATATACCCTGTTTCCCTCATTCTCCCTCTAGTACTCTGCTGCTTAAGCTTTAGGTCCAATTCAGGCATCACCGTCTCTGTATGTGCACCAGATTCCCCAGGCACCATCAGGGGTCCCTCTGTCCCATAGTACGCTGGACATGCATACTGGAGATAAAGCAACAATTGCTTTTGTATTTTAACTATCTAGTTGTGTGTCCTTCCTCCTAGACCACTGGTTCTCAGGATTTAAAAGTGTAGATTCTTGGTTCCCACCCCAGATATTCTTTCTTACTTTGGGATAGAGTCTAGGCATCCCCATTTAAAGAAAAAAAAAAAAAAAAAACAAGCAGAAACATTGCAGTAGGCTAATCTTATTGAGGGCCTGGTTTATATATTACGTGTGTGCATGCACACACAGCCACATACTTGATCTCATTCATGCTTATGTCTATATTTCTTTTATTTTAATTTATTTTCTTTTATTTGTTTCCTTTGATCCTGTCATTCAAATATCCGTATTTCTTAAGAATGTCTGCTATAAATTTGCTGTGCGACAAATGTTTGATTGAATGAATGAATGAAGTTGCCCAAATTTATATGTGAAGATGTTTTGGAGCCTAAGTTAAAATTCATAGGTGATTCTGAGGCCAGGCCCTTTCACAGCATCACTCCTACACCACAGTTGCTACACTGAGATGGCCTTTGAAAAGCAGGCAGTCCCACTGAACCACAGTATCCTACAGACTAAGAAATGGGGACAAGAGATCTTTAACTTACATTTTATAATTTTCAGTGGCACATCAGTATAATCTGCAAGGATACTAATAGGATGGGTATTGGACACTCATTATGACAGACCTTGGAGGATGCAAAACTGTAAAATCTAGCTCTGATCTCCAAGAAATTTTTGGTCTACTTGAGGGTAAAAGGCAGAAATACACAGACAGTTGAATGTGTCAGAGTGTGACGGTTACCTGGAGTACTATGCACAGAAGGGCCATAGAATGATGCAGTGACTGAGTAAGAAAGAGCACACCATTAGCTGGGGTGGTCTGCAGATACCTTTAGATGAGGAAGCACTGTTGTGAGGTTTGGCTTTAGAAAAGTGGGAAGCCATTGCAAGCGGGAGGAGTGACATGAGTGGAATCCTGGCAGGAGATGGGCCACGAATGGTGAGGGCATCAGTTTGACAGGAACACAGGTTTGTTTGTGTAGGGGAGTGGTGGTTGATACCTAGAAGGGAGTGCTGGTTCGGGAATGGGAGGGCCTTAAATAATAGGTGGGGCTATAATACCATTGGGGATGTGTGGCACATTCAGCAATGTAAAAGTCTGTTGTCTTCGACCCCAGATCCATTCACCTTACTAATGAAGGTCATTAATTTTTAATATAATAACTGATATGGCTAAGTTTTGTGTCCCCACCTGAATCTCATCTTGAATCATAATCCCCAAGTGTTGAGGGAGAGACCTGGTGGGAGGTGATTGGATCATGGGAGTGGTTTCCTCTTTGCCGTTCTTGTGATAGTGAGGGAGTTCTCATGAGATCTGATGGTTTTATAAGGGGCTCTTCCCCTTTCACTTCTCCCATATACTCTCTCTCTCTCACCTGCTGTCATGTAAGACATATCTGCTTCCCCTTATGCCATGATTGTAAGTTTCCTGAGGCCTCCCTAGCCATGTGGAACTGTGAGTCAATTAAACCTCTTTTCTTTATAAATTACCCAGTTTCAGTATGTCTTCATAGCAGTGTGAGAATGGACTAATACAGTAAATTGGTACTGGTAGAGTGGGGTACTGCTGTAAAGATACCCCAAAATATGGAAGCAACTTTGGAGCTGGATAATAGGCAGAGGTTGGAACAGTTTGGAGGGCTCAGAAGAAGATAGAAAGATGTGGGAAAGTTTGGAACTTCCTAGAGACTTGTTAAATGGCTTTGACCAAGATGCTCCTAGTGATATGGACAATGGAGTCCAGGGAGAAGTAGTTTCAGATGGAGATGAGGAACTTCTTGGGAACTGGAGTAAAGGTGACTCTTGCTATGCTTTAGCAAAGAGACTGACAGCATTTTGCCCACACCCTAGAGATCTGTGGAACTTTGAACTTGAGAGAGATAATCTGAAATTGGAACTTATTTAAAAGGGAAGCAAAGCATAGAAGTTTGGAAAATTTGCAGCCTGACAATGCAGTAGAAAAGAAAACCCCATTTTCTGGGGAGAAATTAAAGCTGGCTGCAGAAATTTGTGTAAGTAACAAGGAGCCAAATGTTAATCACCAAGACAATGGGGAAAATGTTCCTAGGGCATGTGAAGGACCTTTGCAGCAGCCCCTCCCAGTACAGGCCCAGAGGCCTAGAAGGGACAAAATGGTTTCATGGGCTGGGCCCAGGGCTCCTGCTGCTCTGTGCAGCCTAGGACTTAGTGCCCTGCTTCCCAACCATTCCAGTCATGGCTAAAAGGGGCAAATTTTTAAAAAGTCACCTCAGGCTATTTGCTTCAGAGGGTTCAAGTCCCAATCCTTGGCAGCTTCCACGTGGTGTTGGGCCTGCAGGTATACAAAAGTCAAGAATTGAGGTTTGGGAAACAGCCAAGATTTCAGACAATGTATGGAAACACCTGGATGTCCAGGCAGAAGTCTGCACAGGGGCAAAGCCTTCATAGAGAACCTCTATTAGGGCAGTGCAAAGGGGAAGTGTGGGATTGGAGCCCCCACACAGAGACCCCACTGGGGCACTGCCTAGTGGAGCTGTGAGAAGAGAGCCACCATCCTCCAGACCCCAGCAGGTGGTAAATCCACTGAGAGCTTGCACTGGGCACCTGAAGAAGCCACAAGCACTCAACACCAGCCTGTGAAAGCAGCCAGGAGGGGAATATACCCCGCAGAGCCACAGTGGTGGAGCTGCCCAAGGCTGTGGGAGCCCACCCCTTGTATTTACATGACCTAGATATGAGACATGGAGTCAAAGGAGATCATTTTGGAGCTTTAAGATTTAATGACTGTGCCCCACTGGATTTTTGACTTGCATCAACCTGTAGCCCCTTTGTTTTGGCCAATTTCTCCCATTTGGAATGGGTGTTCTTATCTAATGCCTGTACCACCATTGTATCTTAGAAGCAATTAACTTGATTTTGATTTTACAGGCTTATAGGCAGAAGGGACTTGCCCTGTCTCAGATGAGACTTTGAATTGTGGACTTTTGAGTTAGTGCTGAAATGAGTTAAGACTTTGGCAGACTACTGGGAAGGCATGATTGGTTTTGAAATGTGAAAAGATATGAGATTTGGGAAGGGCCAGGGGTAGAATGATGTGGTTAGGCTTTGTGTCCCCACCTAAACCTCATTTTGCATTCTAATCCCCAAGTGTTGACTAGAGACCTGGTGGGAGGTGATTAGATCATGGTGGGTGGTTTCCCCCATGCTGTTCTTGTATATTGAGTTCTCATGAGATCTGTTGGTTTTATAAGGGGCTCTTCCCCCTGCACTTCTTCCACACACACTCTCTCTTGCCTGCTGCCATGTATGACATGCCTGCTTCCTCTTCTGTCATGATTGTAAGTTTCTTGAGGCCTCCCCAGCCATGAGGAAGTGTGAGACAATTAATCCTCTTTTCTTTATAAATTACCCAGTCTCAGGTATGTCTTTATAGCAGTGTGAGAACAGACTAATACAATAACCATGTTCTCTTCTTTCTGGAGATCCCCAGCCACATTTGACTTCTAGGTCAGTGGGAAGCAGTCCAACGTGCAACCTGGAACACTTTCATTTGGCTTTTTCATGTAGAGGAATATTTACATGTCCCTGCTTGTTCCTTCTACCCATGGCCTACACACACTGCTAAGCTGTCACATTCCCTGTTGTGCAATGTGTTTGCCATCACCTTCAATGAAAACAATTTTTTAAATGTCAGAATTATTTTCTTAGTTATTAATCCCAAACACAGACACCAGAAACATGATCCAGAATAAAGTTTTCAGTTCACACTGAGCTTGTCATTGCTGAAGCAAGACTCTTAGCTCTTTCACAAGTATGGACAAAATTCAGTAGGAATGTTTTCATCACAAGTATTACTTCTTTATAATGCTTTGATCTAGGGTAATTTCTCTTTAGTTTTGGATGGTAATTTTGCCCCAGGAAAGTCCAAGCAGTCTTATGTGAAGATTTCTGTTTTGTTTTAGAGTTTGCCACAAATACTGGAAGGAGAAAGTTTTCTGTAATTTATACAGCTTTACGTTAGAAGGCTATGGCTTATTTTAAAATGGTTTATGTTCAAAAAATTTTCACCTACAATTATAGTATAAAGTGCCTTGCCTTGTGTTCACAGAGGAATTTTCTCATACAACTACAAGAAAATGTGGAAAGTTTTGTCTGAGAGAATTCAACTTTTTCGTCTCTTGTAATTTACTACTTCAGGAATTCAATTTACCAAAGTGGATTAGAAACTGTTTGTAATGGGGAAATATGTGCACTCTTTGAAAGCAGTTGTCGACAAAAAGTCAAAACCTTAAATATTTAAAGAGGTTTATTCTGAGCCAAATATGAGTGACCACAGCCCAAGGCACAGTCTCAAGAGATCCTGAGAACATGTGCCTAGGTTGGTTGGGTTACAGCTTGATTTTATACATTTCAGAGGAACATAAGACATCAGTCAGTACATGTGAGGTATACATTGGTTTGGTCTGGAAAGGCAGGACAACTTGAAGCAAGGGTCGGGGAGTTGTATGGGGGAGGATGCTTACAGGTTACAGGTGAGGAGGGTGCTTACAGGTTACAGGTGGATTCAAAGATTTTCTTATTGGCAATTGGTTGAAAGAGGTAAATTAGTTATTACCCAAAGACTTAGAATCAATAGAAAGGAGTGTCTGGGTTAAGCTAAGAGGTTGTGGAGACTGAGATTCTTATTATGTAGATGAAGTCTCATAGGTGTCAGCCCTTAGAGACAATGGATGGTAAATGTTTCCCATATAGACCTAGGAAAGGTGCTAGATTCAACAGTTAATCTCTTTAGGATTGGGAGGACCTGGAAGAGGAAAGATACAGTTATGTTAAAGAGATTCTTTACAGATGCAGATTTTCCTCCACAAAAGGTGTCTTTGCAGGGTCATTTCAAAATATGGCAGAGAAACATATTTTGGGATAAAATATTTTGATTTTCTTCTTTGGATGTTTTGTTTTTGAGACAGGGTCTCACTCTGTCTTCCAGGCTGGAGTGCAGTGGCATGATGATGGCTCATTGCAGCTTCAATCTCCTGGGCTTAAGTGATCCTTCTGCCTCAGCTGCCCGAGTAGCTGGGACTACAAGCATGCACCACCATGCCCAGCTAATTTTTGTATTTTTGTAGAGACAGGGTTTCATCATGTTACCCAGGCTGGTCTCAAACTCCTGAACTCAAGTGATTCACCTGCCTCAGCCTCCCGGAGTGCTGCAATTACAGGCATGAGCCACTTCACCCAGCTGTTACCTTTATCTATTATGTGATGCTAGCTGGGTGTGGTGACTCACACCTATAATCCTAGCATTTTGGGAGACTGAGGCAGGTGGATCACTTAAAACCAGGAATTTGAGACCAACCTGGGCAACATGGTGAAACCTCATCTCCACAAATATATATATATATATATGTATGTATGTATATGTATATGTATATGTATCTCACATGATGCTATACCAGAGTCAGGTTGAGTAGGTATTTATGTAGAGACAGGGTTTCACCATGTTGGCCAGACTGGTCTCAAACTCCTGGGATCAAGCAATCTACCTGCCTCAGCCTCCCAAAGTGCTGGGATTATAGGTGCTCTGCACTCTAGCCTTTGTAACAATAAGGGTCTGTTCTGTTGGTTTTAGGATCTCTATTTTCATGTTAATGCTGGTCAGTTGAGTCTAAACTCCAGAAGGGAGAGGATATAATGAGGCATGTCTGACTCCCTCTTTGCATCATGGCCTTAACTAGTTTTTCAGGATTTTTTAATCCCCTTGGTTGAGAAGGGGTCCATTCAGTCAGTAGGGGGAGCTTGAAATTTTATTTTTGGTTTACCAAGTGAAGAGGCTTTCCTCTTTGAGTCCTCACCGTATAACCAGTCTCTACCAGATGCTGAGAATAGCTTAAACTTGCTTATTGTCTTATTTGAGCCTGGGGCAGTTTGTTGTAGGCCCTTATCAAAATAGGTTTTTTTGATAATTGATCCTCTTTACTTCTGTGTCTGAATAAAGCTGTAACCTGGCCCTTAAACACCAAAAATGCTTTAGTGGGAGCTCTTGTTTTGGGAAGATGAAAGATTTCTGTGTCTATCAGTCACAGAAAGTATTCCCCACTGGTTTGATTCTGAAATTCAATCATTGCCTATAAAAGTTAAAAACATTTTTTTTTCCCCTCTAGCTAGCTTTTACTCTGTCTCTTTAAAATACCCTTTTTTTTTTTTTTTTTTTTT
>NW_016812078.1:482791-509635 GCF_001698545.2 Rhinopithecus bieti
TTTTTTTTTTTTTTTTTTTTTTGGAGGAGAGGTGGGTCTAAATATGTGTAACTATAGTTTTTTCTTTTTTTGCTTAGATGGTTTAAAGAATTCTGCATGCCATAGTTGACATTCCACCATTTTCCTGTGTTCCATAGTCAAGGCCAAAGGTTAAAAATAAGTTCTTAAAGGAAGCAAAATTAAAGCAAGAGGGAATTACCTCTAAATTGTTTTAGAGACTCCTAGCATTTTACATGAGTTTCTGTTGGTCTGGACAACAGAAGGAAGCATGAAAGGTTTCATTCCTTGCAAATCAGGTGAAACTGGCTTCTACCCTCTTCTTCAATACAAATATGAAACCAAGAAAAAGTAGACTGGAAGACCAGAAAGGGCACAGATTTTTATGCCGTTTTCATCAGCATTACTATGTTCATGTTATGGAACCAATTTATAAGTTCTGGGTAATAGCTTAAATAGAAAACTATAGAACCTTCTGTTTCTCAAAGACAGATGGTGAAGAAACATTTATAAATGCTTTACAGTTAGAGAGCATGTGCTTGTCCACTGTTTTTTGTCTTTGTGATCAAAGAAGGATTTGAGGAATTTCTTTTAAAAATCAGTCTGTACAGTAACTGAGTACATTACTTTGAAATAATGGAGAATAGTCACACCCATTGTTTTCAGGGCCTCAGGGAATCCTAGGATGTGTGTCCTGTGGACTGTGTCGTAGTTGGCTAGTTACAGTGGTAGTTACTAAAATCAAATCTGTTTCAATTAATAAAGAACTTGACAATGAAAGTAACAAGACTCATACTCATTCTAAAAAGGCCAGGAAAATAAAATAAAAACCCATATGTATTAGGAATTGTAAATAGAGAGGAAGCAGAAACAATGTAATTTGAATTATCTTATTAAAATTTAAAAATATTAAAATTTAACTAGTTTATCTTATTCAGCTAGAGATGGTATAAAACTTGGCAGAAGTGTGATTTTGTCTATCTGCTGGCCAGAATAATACTATAGAGATGGGATTTTGTAGATTTCATTCTCTCTACCTCCCCTCGCCCCCTGTCTTCCAATATGTATGTAGAAAAAGTAAATACGATCCCTAACCTTTCTGAAACCTTCTTTACCTTCAGTCTACATATACATAGTCTTAGGCAAAGAGTTCTCAGGTACGTTCCATAGAATCAAGAGTAGAGGCATATGTTGCTTTTCTCAATAGGAAAAACAGTGACTAACTGTGTCCCCCTAAATAAATAGCTATATAAGAAAGTCATGATTCAATGAAAAGACAAACAGCCCAATTTTTAAAAAATGAACAAAAGATTTGAACAGACATTTTCTCAAAAGAAATATGAATGGGCAATACACACATAAAAACATGCTCAGCAATTTTAGGCTTTAGGGAAATGCAAATTATGACCCCAATGAGATATCACTAGAAAGGCTAAAATGAGAAAGACCAACAACACTAAATGTTGGTGGGACTGTGGAGCACTAGAACTTTTCATATTTTTAGTGGGAGTTCAAAATGGTACAACTGCTTTGAAAAATGGTCTAGCAGTTTCTTACAGAACTAAACAGATCACTCCCCTGTGACCCAGCAGTTCTTATCTTAGGCATTTACCCAAGAGAAACAAAGCATATCTCCATGAATAGAAAAGCAGATGCCAGCTGTGGTATGATTTTGAACAGCTAGTGGAATAAAAGAATAGGGACTGTATCTGATGTTGCTGTTAGAGTAGTTAGGCAGATATGAGCAGGGCAGGAGAGGCCTCCCTCCCCCCACAGGAATGTCAGGCGACCATCAGGTGGTGGTCAGGTGGTTGTTAAGCTGTCTCTCTAACACACTAGTTGGTCACAGCTTGCACCAGGGAAAGCAGACTCCCAGTAGATAGAAAACACCTTAAGCTCTTAAGCAGCAGCTTACTACAGGCGCGTGCCACCACACCCACCTAATTTTTTATATTTTTAGTAGAGATGGGGTTTCGCCATGTTGGCCAGGATGGTCTCCATCTCCTGACCTTGTGATCCGCTCACTTCAGCCTCCCAAAATGCTGGGATTACAGGCGTGAGCCCGGCCAATCATCAGCTTCCTCATTAAGATCTCAGGTGTTGAATGAGTGGACTCAGACTTGCATGCTAAGACACAAAATGGTGGAGTTTAACTGGTGTATGACCTTCCTCTAGGAACACTCAATTGGTAAGGGAAAACTGCCTAAAATGAGCATGTGCACAACTTCAGTAAACACACTGCACATGCGGCCCCTCCCAAGTGCTGGCAGGCCACTGCACATGCGGACAGCCCACCCCAAGGAAAAATAAAGAGAGGAGATGCAAACCTCAGCACCATGCCATTGTCTAAAAATCCCAAGTCAAGCTTTGGACGGGGTCCTTGAATCTCTCAAGTTGCCCACTTGGCCCTCTTCCATGTGTACTTTGCTTCCTTTCATTCCTGTTCTCAAACTTTTTGATAAACTTTAACTTCTGCTCTAAAACTTGCCTTGGTTTCATTCTACCTTATCCTCTCTCGCCAAATTCTTTCCTGCAAGGAAGCAAGAATCAAGTTGCTGCAGACCCATATGGATTCGCTGCTGCTAATGTTGCCATTTGGATTTTTTTTTTTTTTTTTTAGAGTGTTCCAGAATGCATGCTTAGAGAAGGGAATGTAATCCTGCCACACCACTCAGCTCTGCAACAATATAGCTCTGCAGTAATGAGTAAATGCTGTTTGTTAGTTTATTTTAAAGCTCTGCTACTGATATACTGTTATATTTTTCTGGTAAAACCTTTTGTTATACAATCACTTCTTTTTATTTCTAGCAATTCTTTCTCTTACAGTGTATTTTATCTGACATTAATGTGGCTGTATTGCATGTCTTTTGGTTAGTGTTTGCCCTGCTTTGCATCTTCTTTCATTCATTTACTTTCTACTTTTTCTACCCATGTCTTAGGTTTGTGCCTTATAAACAACAGATGGTTAGATTTCCTATTTTTTAAAGTTTATGAGATTCTCCCTCTACCGCTGTCTCTACCAATTCCATTTTTTCTCACCCTCTATTGGTTTGGAAGATAGAATCTTTTTTTTTAAGTGATTATACTTGGAATTTTAACATGTCTGTGTAACGAAGTTACCCACCACTTTACCCTCCTACTGAGCAATCTAAGGATGTTAGAATGTTTTTAACTCCAATCACTTTACTCTTGGCTTATGTGCAATTCCTTGATATTTTTGATGTCTTTTATTTTCTTTTGAAGCTCCATTAACTAGATGTTATTACTTATTCCATCATTCTTTGTTTATATTTACCTACATGTTTATAACTTTTTAACATACCATTTTCTTGTATAGTTCCCTTTAGGAACATTTCCCTCCTTCTTCAAGTACATTCTCTTCAAGTACATTCTTTCTTTAGTGAAAGTATTTGGTAGTGAACAATCTCAGTTTTCTGAAATATCTTTATTTTGCCCTCATTCTGGAAAGCTAGTTTCTTACTTCATTTTATTTTTTTAATAGACACAGGGTCTTGCTTTCTTGCCCAGTCTGGTCTTAAACCTCTGGCTTCAAGCGGTCCTCCTGCCTTGACTTCTCAAAGTGCTGGGATTACAGGCACGAGCCACTGTGCCCAGCAATAACCCTAGTTTCACTGGGATCATGGACTCTTAAGAGCTAGAAGGAACTTCACTCATTTTTGACTCAGCCTTTTCCATTTCCAGAAAAGCCTGCCACCAGGCACAGAAAGAATACATTACTTCCAGAGTCGCTGCTGATAATGATTTCTTAGCCTGATACTGAAGATACCCCCTTGTCCTGATTCCTTTTGTCCCCAAGCTAGGATCTTCAACATCTGTCACATCTGTGAGAACCCTTTGTATTAGAGAAGTTGGTTTTCTAGTTGTTTCCCAACATAGTTCCCCTGGGTTATGTCATTCCTCCCAGGAAGAGGGTCCTCTCCAAAATTCTCTGCTTACCTTAGTATAAGCTCTCCTCTTTTGTCGTGGAGCCTTTCCTGACTACCCCAGCTGATGGGGATCTTTTCCTGTTTCTCACCCTGTAGATGGCACTTAGCTTGGGTGCTTGATGCTTATCTCTTTATAGCTTATTTCTCCAACTGGAATGCCGTGCATCTAGATCAGTAGTTTCAAAACCTTCTTGATCACACACCCGTCCGTGAACAATAGTTGAGCATGTACTCCAAATATATTTCATTATAAATGTTATATTTATATAGTACTGTTATAAACACCATAAAATATACACAAAATTTTAGTGAAGAAGATGAGAAACAAATAAATGGAAGATCCAGTAGTTCTTTCTGCAGCCCAGCATAGTGATCTGAGAACCCTGGAGTACTCTTCCCTGTACTGCTTGGTGGTGTTAGCCCTAATAAATAGTAGACATTCTGTAAGTACCGTATTGGAGGTTGATGACACAGGTACTAGGTGTTAAGGTGACTAGGTCAGAAGGTGAATATCAAGAATTCCTTGAACTTTATTTTCTCTTAACTCTGGGCATTGGTGCATAATGTTTACTCTTCTTGCAACACCCTTCCCCATTTTTCCTGCTTCAGATCCCTTTGCCTTGTTCTGAAACCTTCACTAGCTTATAGTTTTATTGTCATTCCTCAGAGAAGCTATCCTCTGATTCTCCCATATCTGGTTAAGTTTCTGCCCTTCCACACTCCCATGGAAACGTTTACTGCACATAGTGATAGCCATACACAGTCTAGCTCCAGCATTAGATAGATGGTCAGTTGAAGGCATTACTGTATCTTGTTCACCATTATACCCCTACATCCCACCCATATCCTGAACTTAGTGTTGAAAACCCATCAATTGAAGAAGCATATGATGGAGATGGAAGGAAGTGGTTAGGTGTCCTTTTAGCCTATATTGAGACCACAGTCATAGCAAAAGATGGTCTGCCACTTGGTGCCCAAAATGGGGCAAAATACCTGATTGGCCCAGAAGTGGCTTGTGAATTGAATGACAACCTAGGGTTGAGAGGTCTGTTGTTTCTTATTTTTCAGTGGGAACCCTCACAGTTTGTTGAACTGTTGTGTATTTAGACTGTGTGGCTACTAGATTATGATAGGCCTCTGAATTGAAACCGAAATATCCAGACTTAATGATAATATGGTTTATTGCACTGGTACCAAAATTTCTAGAAGATGAAGGCATTGTTCATGGTTTTTACCCAGCTATTTCAAATATTCTTACATACATTTTTACTTTTCCTAGAAAATTACAAACACTTACCCAAGGATAACACTGGATTATTACAGTAATAGAGAAAAAACCCTTTGAATGAATTTTAAGAAAAGAGAATCCATTTGTCCTTGACTAGTGGAATGTTCTCTTTCTGGTAGCAAAGAGATAACAACACTGGATCATAGAGGAGGGAGTTTATTGCAAATCCAAAATCTGCTTTCATTAGAGGTTTTTAAACCCATCACTCACCAAACCTTTGGTTTATACTGTTTAAAAGCAAAGTTAATTTTTCATCTCTTTTAAGTTATTTTATCCTCTATAACGCATAAGCATGAACTGTGAAAAACAAGTAAAACCAACCTAGCAGCTAGGATAATATGCTTCTAAGTTGTTAGCTTCTGACGAGGAGTAACCATATAAAGTAAATGACATTTGATTAAAGCAGTTGTCTTCTTGCCTATTTTTTTTTTTTTTTTTTTTTTTTTTTTTTTTTTGCTTCTGTCACCCAGGCTAGTGGCATGATCATGGCTCACTGCAGCCTTGAATTCCTGGGCTCAAGTGATCCTCCTGCCTCAGCCGTCTTAGTAGCCGGAACTACCGGTGCATCCCACCATGTCTGGCTGATTTTTTCGAAGATGTTTTTAAAGATGGGGTCTTGCCATGTTGCCCAGGCTGGTCTTAAACTCCTGACCTCAAGCAGTTCTCCCACTTCAACCTCCTAAAGTGCTGGGATTACAGATGTGTGCCACCATGCTTGGCATTTTAATTTTTTAATTATTATTTTAATAATCTTTCTTTTCTTCTTTTTTGTTCTTTCTGAGACAGGGTCCTGTTCTGTCACCTAGGCTAGAGAGCAGTGCGTGATCACAGCTTACTGCCATCTTGATTGTCTGGGCTCAAGCGATTCTCCCACTTCAGCCTCCCAAGTAGCTGAGACCACAGGCATGTGCCATCAGACCTGGCTATTTTTTTTATTATTTGCAGAGACAAGGTCTCACTACGTTGTCCAGACTGGTTTTGTACTCTTGGTTGTCCAGACTGGTTTTGTACTCTTGGCCTCAAGTGATCCTCCCACTTCAGCCTCCCAAAGTCCTGCGGTTATAGGCATGAGCCACCATGACCCCTTTTACCTTTTTCTTTTTTTTCCTTTATTTCTCCTTAATAAGAAAAAACGGGTGGGGGGGATACATGTGCAGAGTGTACAGATTTGTTACATAAGTATATATGTACCATGGTGGTTTGCTGTACCTATTGACCTGTCCTCTAAGTTCCCTCCCGTCCCCTCACCCCCCCACCTCTTTAAAAAAAAAAAAAAAAAAAAAAAGCTATCAAAAAATGGTGGCTGAGGTTCAAAGCTCTCACCTCGGTTTTGTAATAAAGGTAGTTAATCTTTGGTGTTGGATTTCAAATTAGTCTGTTTACAGTGAGCAACAGTACAGCAGTTTTAAAAATCATGTTGAATCAGAAACACGAGGAAGGCAGCAGAGCTTTCTCTCTGCCATGCACTTGGAGAAGGAAATGATTCGGCACCATACTCCTCATGGCTAATATCCTTTAAGATTTCTCCAAAATCATGAAACCAGAACTTGAGAGCTTAAAAGTGACTTTAGAAGTCTACCAGTGGATACGAGAGAAAAAAAAAATTAAAAAGGAAATGGAGTAAGCCGAACTAAAGGGCAGGATTCTTTTAGTTCTCAGCAGGAAACATATGTTTATCTGGAAAAGATTTTGGTTGGACAGGTTGTTTGTATAAGAATCTTTTTTGTGAGGAAGAAAGATCAACCTGGGCTTGGAGGCTGGGGTGGGGGGTAGAGAGAACAGTCCCTGAGCTTCAAGTAAATGAGAAAAATACATAGATTTTAAACAGAGGAGCCCTGCTTTCATGGGGATCATATGATCGTGCTATCAGGTTACTTTTAAGTTGTGATGATGTATACATACTTTATGAAATATGATTAAATGGTAACTTTAGTATTATTAGTGGCTACAAGAACAGAAACAGCAACTTTTAAAAAGATATGGAAAGATGTTTTGGGTGAAAAGTAGTTGGCTGTGCAACACATAGAGTATGACATACATCATTAATTTAAGACTGTAGATGTACAGTATATATTTGGCATGTACACCAGGATTTTCAGTGATTATTGATGTAATAAGATTTATGATTTTTAAAAAGAAACTCTTCATGATAGTTTTCTGTACCACTTACATTTTCCATAGTGATTATCATATTGTCTTTATAAACAAGGACAACAGTAAATCAAAAAGAGAGATCTTCCGTGGTGCCTGTTCTCTGACAGCGGAGACCACATCATAGCTACGTTGTTCCCTTACATTGCATTTACATTACATTTAAAATGTTATCAGGAGGACAGAGGCTCATGAATGAGACATGTTCTCTCCAGTTAAATTTAGTAATGAAGAATCAGAGAAAAAATCTCCAGATAATTGGAAAATGTTTACATTTTCAAGTATATAAAACCAGGATACATTATCTCGTTTAAGCTTGGAGTTGACAATAATACCATTTTGAGATGTTTTTCAGATAGGATGACAGTGAGAGTCACAGTGGGGTTGCACCTCCACATTATGCAACCCAAATGTGATGGAACAGAAACATTTTTCCTCATCATCCTGAAACCGAGTGGTGATGATCCATTGAGGAATGTTTAATTTTCATGTATTAAAACAAGAAGAATGTCTGACCTACTATTAATGAAAAAAAATAACACCAAAAAGGAAGAATGAAGAGGTGGCAGCTAAAAGCCTTTTTATGGATAATATCAATAGAGGAAAATGAAATATTTGTAGAATCACAGCAAGAGAATAGGAATTCTGAATATTTTTGCAGAAGGGAACTGTAGGCTTCTTGCAATTGATAATAGGACAGGAGGAATTTCCATCATTATGTATGCAGAAAGGAGTAGACACTGAAAGTTGAAGATTATTATCATAAACATTTTCTACTTCACTTCACCTTGAAGAAGTCTACAGAAAGCGTATATGGCACAGCTGGGCACAGTGGCTCATGCCTGTAATCCTAGCACTTTGCAAGGCCAAAGGGAGAGGATCACCTGAGCCCAGGAGTTTGAGACCAGCTGGGGCAACATAGTAAGTCTCCAACCCTACTTAAGATTTTTAAAAAGCATATGTAGCAGTAAAATTTCAGTGAGAAATCAGGACCAGGGTAAATATAAATACATTACTATAGCATATAAATAAATATGGATGCCCCACCCATAGTCCCTCTCATCCCACAAAAGAAAGCTGGAAATGCTGAAAAATTAATACCCCCCTGCCCTGAAGCAGCCATCAGCCAGTGATGAATAGGAGCCAGAGGATAAATAACCCAACTTCCTCACCCGCTGAGGATGTTCAACCAGGTCCTTGAAATTCCTGACAGGAATCGAGCCTCAGTTGCCTACCCTGGAAACCTGCTCAGTAATACCCTTATCGTTGGTTTCTTTCCCTTCCCTGTCTCACTTCTGTAATCCCCTGGTGCATCTGGGGTTCCTTCCTGAATAAAGTACTTGCAACTTAAGTCCCTATCTTGAACTCTGCTCCTGGGGGAATCCAAATGAGGACAGGTGCAGACAGAGTAGAACAAGGATAAGCAAAGCAGAAGAGAGATCTGAAGACATCTTTAAGGTTGTTTGGATGACTCCAAGGATAGTGGTACAATTAGCTAGGAGAAAGAGAGGGTGGAGGAGGCCGAGAAGAGGGTTCAGCCCAACAAATGCCAAGTTTTAGGTAGCTTGAGGATACCTTGAAGAGATGCTGAGAAACAGCTTAGAAATAAGTTTATTAGCTAGAAGCCAGAGCTGGCCAGGCACAGTGATATGCACCTGTAGTCCCAGCTACTCTGGAGGCTCAGGTGGGAGGATGGCTTGAGTCCAGATGCTGTTTGAGGTCAGCCTGGGCAATATAATGAGACCTCATATCTCTCTCTCTATATATATACACAATACAGACACACACACGTACACACACATATGATATATATGATGTAGATCTATATATCTTAGATCTACATATATCATATATATCATATATGATATATATGTCAACAAACCTCATCTCAATATAAATGAATGAATGAATGAAACCAGAGCTATAGCTGTATATTTGGGAATCCTCAGTGTACAGGCAGTTGATGAATGAACATCCAGGAAGACTAGAAGCATGATATGCAGGGAACCTTGGGGCATACACATATTTAAAAATGGGGTGGAAGAGAAAAGCCAGTGAAGGAGACTAAGAAAGAGGATTGTAGAGAGAGGAACCAGAGCTGTTACTGGAGCCAAGTCCTCTTTCTTCAAGGACTGAGAAGGGGAGAGTTTGTACTTTGGAGTTTGCACAGATCACAGACATGAAAAAGGAAAGATGATAATGAGAGGAAAATGTGAGGTCAGGACTCTTCTCCCATCCTGATGTGGTGAGAGGCTTTTCTCGTGGTTCTGGATGGAACTTGGGCCCTGTTGCAGATGCTCACATACAACGTTCTGTTCTAATCACTGTTCTGCTGGCGGAGGAGGCTGGAGTGATGAGTGAGCATGAGTTTAGCTTGTGTGGGTGCTATGAGCCGTAGGTCCTACTCAAGAGATTCAGTCTAGTAACAAATTATTTTCCTCTCCTTCTTTTGCCATCCCATTTAGTTTGCAGGATGGTTGGTGTTTGTGTGGGCTGAGATTCCTCGGAGGGAACCAAAGCCCTGAGAAACATGTAGCACCCGTTGATTTGGGTCTCCACAGTGAGATGCAGGTCTAATACAGTGAGTCCAACTACTTTATCTGAGTTTGGAAATAACTATGAGTTACATAGTTAAGCTGTTTTCAAAAAACACAGAGGATTCTGTACTGCTAGTGCCATTGAGGGGGCTTTTGCTGCCATTTTTTTTTTCAACTTATTTTTTTGAGATGGAGTCTCACTCTGTCGCCCAGGTTGGAGTGTAATGGTGTGATCTCAGCTCACAGCAACCTCTGCCTCCCAGGTTCAAGCAGTCCTCCTGCCTGAGCCTCCTGAATAGCTAGGATTATAGGCACCCGCAACCACGCCTGGCTAATTTTTGTAGTTTTAATAGATGGGGTTTCACCATGTTGGCCAGATGGTCTTGAACTCCTGATCTCAGGTCATCTGCCCACCTCAGCCTCCCAAAGTCCTGGGATTACGGGCGTGAGCCACCACACCCGGCCTTGCTCCTATTTTTAAATACCAAAACCCTTTGTTGCAGTCTTTATCACAGGTGCTGGCACAAAATTCCTGGTACCTTCTCCCTGTTCTAATTCACCAGGTTCTCCTTCCTCTTTTCCAAAGACTGCTAACCTGGAAGTCTTCCTTAATTAGTTAGAGGACTAGATCTGCAACTCCTGTGATTTCTTTGCTCAGTGCCCATGTCACTGTCACCCACTGGTGGGGTGTGCTTGTTGCAAATACCCATTTAAATGGGTATTTACAACTTAAGTTAGTTAAGTTAGGCATTTGTTTAACACATGTCCTGATCTCTGTTTATGTCATTATTGTCTCAGGTATCATCATCATCTCTGTTTACATTTTTATGCATCATTTTTTATGCAGGTAGTTGCTTATTCAGTTTTTTTGATGATGTTAAGCAAAATTCTCTTGCTACCTTACCTCATTACCTTCCGGGGATATATTTTGCAGACATAAACCGCATAATATTTTCTGGTTCTTTCGTGGTTAGTAGCTTTTGGTTAACTCTAAGGTTTTTCTGTTTGTTTTTGTCACAGTTGTTTTCTCCCATGTGTACAAATGATAAAACAAATATCTCAGGAAGAAGAAAAAAGACATTTGGTAGTGTATCCAGTAGTTCAACAATAGTCAACAGAGTCTGGCATCCTCACTTCTGTCATTGACTGCTTGACCTCACTTAACCTTCCTGTTAGTTTCAGTTTCCTCACTAGAAAATTTATTACTTTCCAGGGATACCAGGAGACCTGGTGTTAATAAAGGGCACAGTGCAGGGTGTGTGGAAGATTTTAATTTCAGTTCTAGCACAAGCTAGCTAAATGTGTCTCAGGTACATTAACTTCTCTAGGCCTCAATCCTAGGTATTCATTCTTCTTCTAGACAATAGACACTTGAATTAAAAATCCTTTCTATCGGCCAGGTGCGGTGGCTCACACCTATAATCTCAGCAGTTTGGGAGGCCGAAGCAGGAGGATCACTTGAGCCCAGGAGTTCGAGACCAGCCTGAACAACATAGCAAGACCCTGTCTCTTAAAAAAAAAAAAAAAAAAAAAAAAAAATCCTTTCTGTTCCTAAAACTCTGGGGTAGTGTGAAGTAAGGGTTTTCACAGTTATACTGGGTAAGTTACTACCTGTCGGGTACTTCTCTAATTATGCTGTACTTATTAACTTATCAAGTCCTTCAGTGGCCCTATGAGGAACATACTGTTTGTGTTCTATAGGTGAGGAAACTGAAGCATAGGATGTTAAACAACTTGCCCAGGGCCACCGAGCTTATAAGAGGAGAAGCAGTCTTTACACCCCAGGCTCCAGATTCCACAGCCTCAACCACCAAACTCTCTTGTCTGTTGTTATCTAGAAGGCTGTTCTGTCTTCTCAGTGTAGCCCCCTTAAAGATAAGCCACAGGTCTTAGTAAACCACAGCGCTTTTGCTATTAGGCAAACTAAACTTGAGTTAAATCGTATTTTACACTGAATTGAAGTTATATTCTCTGTGCATTTTATGCCAGTAATTCTGGAAACTAAAAAGTGCCATGCCAGAAATTTTCTCTGATTTAATTTGCTTACAATCATTTTAAAAATGAGGAGCTATGATCCACGCGTTTGCCCCATGTTGGCATGTTTTAGAAGTACTTTCAAATATATATTTCTGCTGCTGGAATATAAAACCATAAATTCAGGCAGATAGAACAAAAGGCCAAAGAGGGTGATATATTTACTGTTTTTGAGATAAAGTTGAAACAGTTTACAGAATCCCAGCAAGAGAATAGGAATTCTCAGAGACAAACTCCTCCTCTACAGAAGCCTCACATGACCAACACAAGTTTCAGTCCAGTGCAACTTTTTGCAAATGAAAACTTACCCTGGGGTTGTTTGGAGACTCCTAGTCACTTGCGCTTTCTAAAGTTCTCAAAACGAGCATGGGATGGCAGTCCAGTTTTATGAAATATAATTTTAGTTCAGAAGAGATGCAGTTTCAGTTTAGAATAGTTAATCTTCATTATATTTGACATAATTACTCTGCACCCTGTGGATGGGTGGCTTTTCAAAACCCACTCCTGGTGAGGCAGATCAGGGCTCCAGGCCAGCGCCCCTCTGGAGACTGGAATGTGAATTTTTGTGCCGGGGCACAGAGCCAGCTTCCTATTTATTTAGAGCCATTGAGCACCTAAGAAGCCAAACAGAAGTTGTGATGCAAGTTATGGCTGCAGAGCATGTTAGGGTTGCCTGACGTGTCTAACTAAAATATGATCTGAGAGATTTCTCAAAGCTCTGGTTGATTTAAGCACCATAGTATTCAGTAGCGTGTTTTGAGTCCTTTTAACTCAGTCCTAAGTAAACAGGAGGCAGTGCAAACAATGAAGAAGTTCCCTCTGCATTCCGATGGTGAAGTGGGGTTGGAGTCTGTAGGCAAAAAGAGTGCAAGAGGAGAGCTGTTTCCTCTTGTCCATGACAGCAGTCTAGAACATGGTGACAGTGAAAGTCATTGGAAGCCATGGGGGCCGCAGTTTTCTTTATGTGACCAAATGTCTTGCAAACTCCCAGGTGTGTGTGTAGGTGCGTGAGTGTGTATGTTTGTTTTCTAAAGAAAGAGGCACACGTGCAAAGTAATGTAAAAGGGCAGAGTGAAGTTTGTCCATGTCCCTGTATAAAAGTGCATGGGACGTGCCTGGGGCAAGAGTGAAAGAGACACGGCCCCAGGTTGTGAGAGAAGAGATTGAGGTGCACTCCCAGGCTGCTGTGGGAACAGTGGGTTAGCATGTCACCCGGCTTTAGGATTTTGGGGGAGGTTGCTCAGGCTCTGAGGCAGTTAGGTTAAGTCTAATTTAACTCTTAATGGTTGGAAGAAAAGAGGGAAGGGCAGTTTAGGAAGGTGAAAAGTCAGGAGTGAAGGCAGCAAGAAATGATTGACATGCAGTTTTTTCCTAAATCCTCCTCTGGTTATAAGGAATCAACTGGAAAATTGCGGTGGCAATAGCTGTTAAGAAAAAAAATAGGATTCAATTCATGAAATATTAAACATATAAGTGAACTGGCATTTTAACGAATCTTTGTAGTATTAAGGGATTAAAAAAGTTGATTCTTGGTAATTAGATCCTCAGGGAGAACTTAATTTGCATCTATGTATGATAAGTGTTTACTATTAATAATTCAATACAAGTTTTGCTTTGGCCAGTATTGAGCTGGGTCTCAGGCTGGTGAAAACAGAGGCTAGATAGAGAGTGATACCGTTAGCCTAATTTTGTCATCTACAAGCAAAGGAATGTTAAAATCTATTCACTTTGTGGTTTCTAAATGACTTCTAGAAGTATCTTGCATGGAAGAGGGCAGTGTAATGTAGTAACTTCTGTTCTTATGCAGTCCTTAGAACCTGTCAGGATTATTAGTTATGACACTATTCCCACAGGGTGGATGACAGGAGCATCTTTATCTTCTTGAGACCTATGGGAAACTTAAGAAGGAAAGTAACTAGGCCGTTTGCCAAAGATTACACCTACCTCCAAACAAAAACTGAGGCGGGTATAATTTTAACTGTGGTGGAATCTCTGAAGATGTTGGTGTCTTAGCCAAATTCATTTTGACTCTTTTTGCATTTCACTCTTTGAGATCTATTGTGTAGACTCTAATTCTTTGACAGGTATTGTCACGTTGGTCTCCACAAAAATTATTATTGAAATAACTACATTTTTTTCTTTCTTTCTTTTTTTTTTTTTGGAGAGAAGGTCTTGCTTTGTTGCCTAGCTAAAGTGCAGAGGTGCAATCATGGCTCACTGTAGCCTCAGCCTCCTGGGCTCAAGTGATCCTCCCTAGTAGCTGAGACCACAAGTGCACACCTGGCTTTTCTTTTTTTTTTTTGGTAGAAAAAGAGTTTCACTATGTTGCCCAGACTGGTCTCCAACTCTTAGGCTCAAGTGATCTCCCACCTCGGCCTCCCAAATTTCTGGCATTAAAGATGTAAGCCACTGTGCTTGCCCTAAATAACTGCATTTTTTTTTTAATGCTGCGATGTGCTTAGCTTTGTGCTAAGCTCTTTGAATGTGTTACCTGATTCAGTCCTTGGGAAAACCCTAGGAAGAAGGGGCCACCTGGTTTCTAGATGGGAACCCTGAGGCTTAGCAAGAAAAAGAGAGCCAGTGTGGTAGGGCCAGGACTGGAGCCCGGTTTATACTCCTACCAACAGGATGGGGGTGCCTGTTTCACTTCATCCTTGTTAAAAAGGACAGTTTAGCAATCCTTTTAAGTATTTGCCAACCTAAGAGGTAAAAATGTGATTTAGTTTCTGGGTCTTATGTGTCCGTCTTGGGTAGGATTGGACATCTTGGCATGGTTATTGGCTGTTTGCACTTACAGTTTTAGGAATTGCCTCTTCACATCCTCTGCCCCATTTTTACTGGATTGTTCATCTTTTTCTTAATTGATGTCTGTGTGTTATAAATAGTGATCCTTTGTCATGTGTTACAAGTCCTCTCCTCAGTTTCTTTCTTTCAACTTTCTGCTCTGTATTTTTTTGCCAGATAGAAGTTTAAATTTCTTAAATTGCAGATCTGTGAATTTTTGATGGCTTTAGAGTTTATTATCCCTTTTTAAATTTTTTTTAAGAGACAGGCCACTATATTGTCCAGGGTGGCCTTGATCTCCTGGACTGAAGCAGTCCTCCTGCCTTAGCCTCCCAAGGTGTTGGTATTATAGACGTGAGCCACTCACTGTACCCGGCCAAGTTTTATTATCTTTATCTTATCCTAGGAGTATAGTATTTTTCTGTGTTTTCTTATTGTTCTATAATTTCCTTTTTAACAGGTATCTGAGATTATCTTTGAAATCCTCTGTCTCTTCCAGGGTTTAAAATTTTTTTAGCAAATTATTCTTTCATGATTTCTTAAATTTCCTTTGTTTCAATGATTAAAGCGTTATTGAGGAAATAAGCTATATTTTATTAATCACAAGTCTCTGTATACACTAGAAAAATTCTAGTATAATTTTTTGGAAGACATAATGATGCAGTTTCAGAGTCCTCAGATTAGAAACCACTGTTTTAAAAGCATGAGGTTAGAAAAGGAATTTTGCACCTATTCCAGGTTAATTTCTACCTATTCCAGGTTAGCAGAGGTGGTCCTGTACCAATGGCTTTTGGACAGAGCTCTCATAGTCTGTGCTGTGGGCGATTCCCCCATTCAGTGTGCGAGGATACCAGAATGAAAGAAGAATAATGAGAAATGCTTACAGCCCATAGATAGACGTGAGGTCACAGACAGCCAGACTGGAGCTAGGAGACCATGCTGATGTCACATACTGCCCTGTCAGAACCCTGGGAAACCCTTGGTCTGTGCTGCAAGAGATTGGCCTATGATAGCCAGTTATAACCAGTCAGTGGGCATCTCAGGGGTTTGCATAGGTCTAACCTTAAAAAGCCACATGACTGGGTGCGGTGACACAGACTTGTAATCCCAGAACTTTGGGAGGCCAAGACAGAAGGATCACCTGAACCTGGGAGTTGGAGATCAGCTCTGGCATCATAATGAGACCTCCATCTCTATAAAAAAAAATTTTTTTTAATTAGCTGGGTATGGTGGTGCATGCCTATAGTCCCAGCACCTTGAGATGCTGAGGTAGGAGCATCACTTGGGCCTGAGAGTTTGAGGCTGCAGTAAGCCATGACTGAGCCACTGCACTTCAACTTGGGTGACAATATGAGATCCTATCTTAAAAAAAAACAAGAGTCCTATTAGGAAACCATAAGGATTTTGGGGGGGATGTTTTAGATCTTAAAGAAAGAAAAAATAATTTGGGGAGCACTTGAACTATCAAACTTTCTCATCTATTAGGTGCGTTAGGTTCCTTACATCCTATTCTTTTTTTCCTTCCTTTTAATATATAGCTACTCTTCAGAGAGACCGGATCTTCAAACATTTTACCAGGAAGCGCCAAAGGGCTATGCGAAGGCGAGTCCACCAGATCAATGGACACAAGTTCATGGCCACCTATCTGAGGCAGCCCACCTACTGCTCTCACTGCAGGGAGTTTATCTGGTAAGGAGTTCTCTGACTTCCGTCCTCCTCAGAGCTTCTCTCTAATAGGCTTCCTCTGGTTATGTATGACTTTAGCAGAATGCATGATTATTTAAGAATTCTTTTGGGATCTGATTTTTGCCTCTTACTCTGATATGTTGATCCAGTAATTTAAATCTCCATTGCAAAAACATCTAAATAATTTACAGATCCAAGTTTTAGATATTATTTCTTTTAAAATCATCTTGGTAAAGATGCTAATGAATCCTAAACTGGTCAAAAAGCATAAATCAGAGAAAAAAGCTAATAAGTCAATAAATAGACAATCAGTAAATTGGATAATCAGCCCCTAAGGACCAAAGAATAATCAACAGTATTGCTTTAAGAAGGCATGAATCACATAATGACTTATGGAAATTAATGGTTGCAAGAAAACTAAACACAAAGTAGTCTTCAGCCTCTTGGTATGTAGCAGAAGATAATAGCCTTCAGTGATCATATACTATAATCTAATCCCTGGCAATTAGGAACTAAGATAATTCAACATGGAGAAATTCTAGAGATTTGGGGCAATATCTTACTAGACATGCAACTGAAGCTTAAGTCTCAGTCTCAGTGGCAAATGTAAAATAAATTTAAGCAGTAGTTATCTTTAATGATAAATTAAGCATATTTATTTGGAAAGGGAAGAAAGCAAGATGCCCTCACACACCTATCTCAGAAGGAGAAAACAGTTTGGTAGCATGAAAGGAGATCTATGTTTTTATTGTCAACTTTCATTATTTTGTTTAATGAAGCAGAAGCCCTTGGGTCAGAGCAGTTTCTGAATGTTGATCAATTACTTTGTATTTTGTATTCTGTGATTACTTTGGATTTTATATCTTCAACAGTCAGAACCTAGGGCTAGTTAATATTTCTGACATTTTTAATCAAGAAACAAGTTTTGAGACCCTAAACTGGCTGTAGATATGAAGCCAACAAATGTGTCATAACATTTATTGTGTTTAGGAAAAAATTCTATTACTTTTTTGGGGGGGGCGGAATTAGCAGCCCTGGTGTTTTTGAGCTCACGTTTCCTCTTTGCATCAGGCTGCACTCGACTTAGCCACAGCCCCACCTCTCTGTGGTTCTCTCACTTGTGACCTAAGGCTGCTTGCGTGTTGCAGTGTATTTCATGTCACACCTTTCTGTTTCTTTTACATGACCTGCTAGGCTCCTGTAGGCATTAGTGGTGATGGCCCCTGACCTGAACTGACATTTGTAATGGAAACTTATTTGATCATTTCACTGACTTTTTTCCACCAAAGAAACGTTAACTGCACCCAACCAACCTTTAACACCTCCCTCCCCCACACCCACACACCCTCACACTCATACTCTCTCTCTCACACACACTTAAAATATTGGTGTATATATTAATATATATGGTTAAGAGTATGGACTCTGACATCCAGTCTCATCACCAACTAGGTGTGTAACTTAGTCAAGTTGTGTAGCCTGTCAATGTCTCTTCATTTCCGAAATAGAAACAACAATCTTATTTTACTTGTATAATAAACTTTCATATAGTACTTAAAGGGCCAGGCACTATTCTGAGCATTTTATATTACAACTTTTAATCTTCATTAGAGCCCTGTGCAGTAGGAACTGTTATCATTAGTCCCTTTTATGGATGAGGAAACTGTGGCTCAAAGGATCAGGCCTTCTGGCTTCAGAGTCTGTGCTCTTAACCATGTTATTTTGTGTGCTGCCTCCCATGGCTTTTTGTGAGGATTAAATGAAATAGTATATATCAGCCGCTTGGCTCAGTGCCTGGCACATCCTATGGGCTTAGTTATTGTGGTCTTTGTTCATGAGAATGATAATACTCCTAATATTACCATCACCATCACCCATAGAATATATTCAGGAGAGGCAAAGATGGAAGTGGTGAGCCTGAAGGGTATATTGTGGTGGCACCTCTGCCCACCTGTGGACTCCAGGGGTGATATGGACACGGGGACAAGGGCAGGTCCCCTGGGACAGGCAGCTGCAGTAGACTCATCTGTGCATTTCCACAGTGTATCTGTGTCTGTTTACTTAAGCATCTGAACATCTTTATGTGAGAGAGAATAAGGTGGGAACTCCTCAGGCCAAGGCTTAATCACACGTACAGATGAGGATTTATTGCCACTGAGGACTTAGGAAATTGCCGTGGAGGCAGATGGAATGGGAATGGTTGTGACCCACCCATTTGTATCATACAGCACATTCTAATCCATCACATGGTTTTTTCTTTGTGTCTCATAGTAACAAACAGTGGCTCAGAAAGCACATCATCTTTGCTTCTTCCCTGAAATTGTAGTTTTCATAAAGGAGGAGAGGATGAAATTTGTTTTCCTTAAGGACTATAAGAGGCTTATTGCTGAAATATTTGACTGATGGTAGTTTTCTTCTCTTCAACAGGGGAGTGTTTGGGAAACAGGGTTATCAGTGCCAAGGTAAGGAAACGTTTTTAAAACCATGTTTCATTTTGTTCCTATGTTTAAAAAATGATTATACCAAGAGAAAACAGGGTCTCTTCCCTTAATATTGTGATAAATAACTCTCTGTAGGTCAAAGGAAACCCCCTAGTAGATACAGCTCTTTAGTTTGATTAGATCTTGGCCATATTTTATACAATGTAGAGAGGATGTTTTTATTTCTAAAGCCAGGCTACCTAATAAAGTTTCATTGTTTAAAGTTTTGTCTCTGCAATAACATGAGAGTACTAAACAGTAATGTGATTTTGTGAGCATACTCTTAAATTTTGAAGATAAACTTTTGTTTTTTACAATCCTATTGATAATTGTTAGGGGTGAAAAGTAGCACACGACTGTTTTCTCTTTTTCAGGGAACATAAGCTGTTTTCCAAGTTGTTTTTTGAAATTTTATGATTTCAAAAAAAAAGTAAGAAATGTTCAAAGTTAAGCTGTCAGTGATCTTGTAAGTTACTACATGTTACATTTATTTTTCACAATCTAAGACAAAACCAATTTACGTTTCTAGCATAATTGGAATGAAATACAATGGCAGGAATGGATGAAGAGCCCTCAGTCAGGTGATTTAGCCAGGCCAATCAGGCTTACCTGTCATTTGGGTCCCCCTAACCTTTGGCGTGAGTATCATCACAGAGCTTATACACATGGGACCCATTTCACTATGTGGATGATTGATAAAATGGCACCACATATCCTAGAGCAGTAGCCTACATGTGGATAAGAAAATCTCGCCTTCTCTTCTGGAAGAGGTGAGGTAAAACATTACTTCCCTTGGATGGACTGAATAAGACATACTCTTGGATCTAATGTTGACTTTACTATGTATGAACAATTCCATTGAACTTTCAAAGTTCGGAAAAAAACAAATATATAATCAATATGACAGCAATAATTGACCTGTATGCTGTTAATCTCAGTCCCAAGTGAGAAGACAGTCCCCAAGCCAGAATCACTATCCCTTTGTGGCGTGAGCCTGCGAGCACAGGAATATGCCCTGCAGTGCGTGGTAGCCCATCTTATGCACACCAAGTTGAGAAGCTCTGAATAAACAAGATTATGGTTTTGAGTTTAAAACATGGGATTTGTGATACATCTCTATTGTTATTTTCTTTTTCACTTTGGCCTATAGTGCCTGAATATTTGATGGCCTGATTTTCAGTGGGTCACCTGCTATGTAAAGAGCAGTAAAGACTATTAGTTAGGAGACATGCAGACACTACTTTGGTGATATCTCCCTGAGGCGTATAAAACCAAATGCCTGGTTGGAGAGAGGTATGCCATTCTAACGCTGATCAAAAGCAAACTGGCATAGGTATTTCAGACAGAGCAGACTTCAGAACAAGGAAAATTATCAGGAATAAAGAGGGGGCAACAACAAAGGGGTCAGTTTTCCAAGAAGATTTAATGTTTTTATTTAAGTTTTGTTTTATTTAAAGACCAGTATAGTAGTACGTAACAATTTTTAACATGTATATATGTACCTAACAACAGGCATCAAAATACATGAGACAAACTGATAGAATCACAAGGAGAAATGAACAAATCCACTTCTATAGTTGGAGACTTCGATATCTCAGTAACTGATAGATCCAGCAGGCAGAAAATCAATAGGGATATAGGTGATCTAAACAGCATTATCACAACTAGGTGAAATTGACATTTATAGAATACTCCATCCAAGAACAGCAGTTTTCACATTCTTCTCGGGCTCACAAGGAACATTTACCAACATAGAGCACATTCTGGGCCATAAAACATACCTTACCAAATTTAAAACAGGAGAAACCATAAACAGTGTCTTCTTAGACCACAATGGAATTAAACTAGAAATCAATAACTGTAAGATAGCTGGAAAACCCCCAAATATTTGAAGGTTAAACGTCACATTCTAAGTAACACATGGGTCAAAGAAGAAGACTCAAGAGAACATAAAAAATATTTTGAGTCAAGTGAAAATGAAAATATAACTTATAAAAATATGTGTGATACAGCAAAAGCAGTGCTCAGATGGGAATGTATATCATTAAATGCATAAAGTAGGAAAGAAGAAAGATCTAAAACCAAGATTCGAAATTTCCACTTAGGAAACTCTTAAAGAAGGAAGATAAATTTAAGCCTCAAGCGAGCATAAGAAAAGAAATAATACAATTAGAGCAGACATCAGTGAAGTTGAAAATAGTAAAACAACAGAAAAAAAATCCATGAAATCAAATGCTGATTCTTTGAAAAGATTAATTGATAAGCCTTTACCAAGCTAACCAGGAAAAAACCAAATACCTCAAAAAATAAAGTCTTTCTGTGTAAAGGATGGTTTTGAGATCCCCTCATATAAAAAAACCAGTTCTGTGGGCACTTTCAATTTGGTTCTCCTGAGAACTGAATCTGATGAAAGCTAAATTTGTTTTAAGGTATAATGCTATTTGCTGACATGTCACCTCTCTTTATGTAGTTAATCCTAAAACCTTCCACATGTCTTGAAAGATCTTAAGATGATGTATATTTTTATACTGCTTCATTGCGTGTGTTTATCCTTTGATGACAAGCTCGACTATCTGTGCTGTGTAGCACTTACCTAGATGAGAATGAAAAAAACGTTATTCAGAAAGTTCTAAATATTTCAACAGTTGATTAAGCCATTCAGCAAACATTTACTGAATGCCTCCTCTGTTCAAGGCGTCATGCAGGGAATTCTGAGGGCATTACAAGGCTGGGTGGAAGGTTTGAAATGAGGGGGCAGGCTAAGGGTTGTGGGAGATCAGAGGAGGGCAGGTGGTTTCAGTCTGGAAGTGGGGGTAGGGGTAGAGTATTATCATGGAAGAGACATTTTTTGAGTTACATCTTGTCCTAAACTTAAGATTTAGTTAGTTGATAGGCAAAAAATATATCCCAGGGAGAGGAAAGGGCATCGATAGTTTGTTGGAAGGGTGCAGATGTGCTCCAGGAGAGCAACCCATGTAGTTTTTACTGGAACAAGTAGATCCCATAGAAGAAAGGTGACAGGCAGCTTGGCGCAGCCTCTGGAGGGCCTGGAACCTGGGTGGGATATTTGAACTTTGTTGATCAGCAGTGAATTATCATGGAAGGTTTTTGATTATGGGGGCAGGACTAGAGTGTTAGAAGAGTCCTCTGGTGGTGGGTGCAGGATAGAATAAAGTCAGGAAGGAAGAAATAAGTCCAGGACTTGATAATGGATAGTTTGAGCCTGAGCAAAGGTCTGTGTTAGGATGGTGGCAAAGGCAATAGGAAGGATGGGCGTACCAGCTGCTGTCATTTGGGCCAGACGAGTCTAGTCTTGTTGGCACGGTGCAACCCTGGTTGACTCTGCTGTAACTGGCTGGACTGTGAGCTTCTGATCAATGTATAATTGCTGGATTTAATTTCCTAGTGTGCACCTGTGTCGTCCATAAACGCTGCCATCATCTAATTGTTACAGCCTGTACTTGCCAAAACAATATTAACAAAGTGGATTCAAAGGTAAGAGGATAGCAGTTTGCTGATTAAGTGTGTATGTGTATTGTGTGTGCTGTGTGCCGCCATCTCCCTCCCTCCCTCCGTCCTTTCCTCCCCCTCTTTCCTTCTCCCCGTCCCCCAGCCTCTGCTTTCCCCCTCCCCTGCCACTTCCCTTCCACATTCTTTGAAGCCAAGGGTGGTATTAGAATAGAAATTTCTCTCTCTCTCTCTTTTTTTAATTATGGCATTTGTATTTCTGTACTTATGTGGCATCACCCCTCCTTTGCGAGGACCCCATTAGTGGTTGGCTGGGTATAAGCTATATGGATTGATTCTACTCATTTGGAGAGACTTTTGGCAGAGTGAAAGGAGCCCTGAACTTGGCATCTGACAGTCTGGATTTGAATGCTGAATCCAGCCTCTGTTAGCCATCTTCTGTATGAGCTGAGGCAAGGCCTACAATCTCTCTTTGCCTCAGTCTTAAAACAGGATCAGTGTTACCCTGACACAGTTTTTGTAAGTTAAACAACATAAAATTGATGTGACGCATATGTTAATAACTGTAAATTATGCTTCCTAGGTAAAAAGATTGCTGGCTTTCTCCAGCCTCTTAGGAAATTTCAGGGAAGATGTCTGTCTCTCTCTCTCTGTCTCTCTCTCTCTCTCTCTCTCTGTGTGTGTGTGTGTGTGTGTGTGTATGTGTGTGTCTGTGTGTATAAGCTTCAGCATCATTCTTGCCACTCATATTGCATTCATCTGCAATAGGCATACATTTTAAATTCTGGAGGTAAAAGCAAATGGAGTGTTGCTGACACTTAGCAGTAGATTTGCAGAGGCATTGGAAGAATGACTCTGGAACACAATGGTTCTTTACAGTACACATACAGGATTGCTAAAGAGTATACCTAGAGGTATAAACCACAGCTTTTCCAAGAAAGAGGCCAGAGAAGTTTCAAGAGGACTAATGATTACCCTACTCCTTGTCATGCATGGGTCCGTTGTTACAGCATCAAATTGTGGTATGGACTGCAGAGTACATGCCTAGTGGAATTATTTGCTGGAAACTGAGATTTAACTCAGATTGTCAGATTGCAAATGCCAGGCAAAGAAAGGCTGGAAGGACTGAATAAGTAGTTACTTTAATGTCACTTTGGAATAAATTCCTTCTGTGGTTCCATGGCTTCTGAGTCTCTTTATTTTTCCCCCCATGACACAATGTCTGGAAGAACTTATAGTGATGGCAAGTATATATAGTATGTAAAAGACCCATTTAATCCTGAAGTTAAAGGGTTCTGGAAAATAGATGGGGGTGTTAGGGAATTGGCAAGGAGAGAAATATGGCCTGAATATGAAAGATGAAATGAAAATCTTAATTTCTGTTTCTCAAAATGGCAAATGATCTAAAATGTGTTTCCCACATTTCTGTCTTGTCCTGTTCATTAGAAAATGTGTTTAGTCTGGTTAGTAAGACCTGAGTAATTAATCAGGGCTGAGTACAGTAAAATAATATACCTAGCTCGGGTGTCATAGTAACACTTTGCATTTGATGGGTTCCTATTACAGTTTTTACAAAAGATGTTGGTTTGACATTTTAGCTCTTGTCCCTTTATTTCCTTTTTTACAGATTGCAGAACAGAGGTTCGGGATCAACATCCCACACAAGTTCAGCATCCACAACTACAAAGTGCCAACATTCTGCGACCACTGTGGCTCACTGCTCTGGGGAATAATGCGACAAGGACTTCAGTGTAAAAGTGAGATGCTGAGGTGCTGGGTACCCATCTCTTCATGGGAACACTATGCCCCAAGCTTTCAGAATTCTGTGGGCTCAGAATGTGTCCTAGAACCGATGGTTTTAGATATGTTGTAAATTAACATCTTAGTCATTTTAAACTTACGTGTTTCTTGTCAGGCATGTAAAGAGAACTTCATATATGATGCCAACATTTTCTAACCACAGGACATTAAGTCAAATGTTACATTCAGTGATCTAGCTCGCTAGCTGACAAATACAGGCCAGACACTGTATTTTAATAGGTGTCTGGAAGAGAAAAAGATGGGATCTTAGTCAGAAATGGAAGATGATTGAGTCAGGTGAGACACTAAAAAGAAAATAAATAAATAAAAATTTAAAAGAAATGGAAGGTAGGAGGAGGGAAGGAGGTAAGATGGCCAGATGAGAAAGTTGGATTAAGAGTAAGAAATGGCAGGAGAATGGATCTGATGATCTCACCAGAAATCAGCAGGAATTGAGTTGTCACAGCATAAAAAGAGCTGCCCTGGGTCTTGTGAAAGGGGACTCTGATAGAGATTGGAGACAGGGGTAGAATGAAGGAAGATAAAGCCTTACTTGTGAGCTTGGATCTCACCAGCTGTGCCCAGTGGAGTGAGAGTTTGGAGCTTTGGCCCTAGCAAAGGCTGTGAGCAGGTGAGAGCTGATCCCTGTCCTGCTAGGAGTTAGGGAGCTGTTGGCCTTGAGCCATCCCGCATGGAAATGTAATGATCTGTCTGCTGTGGGGTGCACCTGAAGCCTTCCTTATCAGACACACCCCAAGTTGCCAGTTGAGGAGAGCAATGGGGAGGTAGAATTGGCATTGAGTATAGCCAGACAACTTCCATTGACTGCTTGGACTTATGCAGCCTGCTTCTGTCAACAAAAAGGGACCAGTCACTTGTCTTTAAGAAGGGTACATTCTTCTATCTCTGGAGAACACCATTTAATAATTTTTTCTCATAAAACCAAAACAGTAGCCAGCTCGTGGATAACTTGTAGGGTGTTGGTCCAGGTGCAGCTTGATCTTAGTGTGGTGATCTCACCTGGGTCTGGGTGCCCAGTGGGAAGTCCCTTTCTGCTTTGCATGGTTGTTGCTAATGTGCAGAGCCACGCATAGGGCTCATCTGCATTGTCCTCTTCCCTGGTGGCCTGAGGGTAGCACACCTGCGGCGATCCGGCCCCTGTGATTTTTGCTTTTATGGTCACGTGGTGGTTTTGAAAGGCTTCTGTAGGCTCGTGTGTCTTACACCTGTCTTCCTGAGAGGGGTGGGTTTCCCATGAAGCTAATGAAGCTTAAGTCTCAGGGCTCCTGTCTCTCAAGGGCACCTTCCAAAGCCCTCTACTTGATTTGGTGTTCTTTTTCTTAAAGAGGGCTTCCTAAATTATGTAAATTCAGGCCCCACAAAACCTGGCTCTGTGTGTGCTTCCAAGATGGACCTACTCCATAAAACAGGAATGTGTTGCTTGTCACTTCAGTTTCACCTCCCATCAGTGGGGCCCATGTCAAAAAACTGTCTCAGAATTTATTCCAGCTGACAACGCCTCAGATCCTTCATTGTCCCCAGGCAGCTTCCTGTGCCCTGGGAGCTTAGCTTGCTTTGCTTGCCTCTTCAGCTGCCATTTGTACTCTGACCTTCAAAAAGTTTTAAAAGTTGTGTTTCCCCACTGTGAAGCAGTTAGAACCACAAGCTGCAAATGCTGAGAACCACAGGCTCACAGGATGCCCATCTCTGTGCTGTGAGGGCTGCCCAACCACAATACTGAGAAAGAAAGCTGCAGATAGAGGTTTTTCTGGTAGAAACACCATTTCCATCCTGTTTGAACAGTGATCTACATGTGGCATTCAAACTGCTACCTTTTATTTCACTGTTGAGAGACAGAAAAAAATACGATTGACATGATTCTTTGTTATTTAATTGCCTGTGAATTGACGCTATGATAAACATTTTAATCTTTATATTAGAACTTACTAAGTCAGCAATGATTGTTACATGTGATTTAAATGAATGGGTTTCATCAAATCATGGTGAAAAAAATGTATTTGAAATCTATTTTTCTTTAGTATGCCTGGCTTTCTGCTTCTCCAGAAAAGAGAAACAGATAAAACGTCAGGAACTGTTATTAGTGTGAGCTTAATTTTATGAGAAAATGATACTGTTCAGCCGGTATAATTCCTCTGTCATAATCTTTCAGGCTATTAAAGTTCTCTGTTGCAGCACATGTTGACTTGGTTCCTTTCTGAACATAGATTCTGTTTTCCTCTTCCCTCTAGTATGTAAAATGAATGTGCACATTCGATGTCAAGCGAACGTGGCCCCTAACTGTGGGGTAAATGCGGTGGAGCTCGCCAAGACCCTGGCGGGGATGGGTCTCCAACCCGGAAATATTTCTCCAACCTCGGTGAGACTTTTTTTCCATGTTGTAATTTAGAAGTTGTTCAGATGTGGTGAGCCCAAATGAGAGCATGTGGTCTCATCAAAGTTCCTAATCTTAGCAAATACAGTAAACAGACTTACTGCCTTTCTGCCTGCCTTTCTCTCTTTTCTTTTCTTTTCTTTTCCTTTTCTTTTCCTTTTGTCTTTCTTTCTCTTTCTCTCTCCCTTTCTTTTCTTTCTCTCTTTCCCCTCTTTCTCTTTCTTTCTCTGTCCTCTCCTCTCTTCTCCTCTCCTCTCCTCTCTTCTCCCCTCAACTCCCC
>NW_016812078.1:509827-518803 GCF_001698545.2 Rhinopithecus bieti
TTCCTTCCTTCCTTCCTTCCTTCCTTCCTTCTTGAGATGGGGTCTTCCTCTGTCACCCAGACTGGAGTGCAGTGGCACAATTATGGTTCTGTGCAGCCTCGACTGCCCAGGCTCAAGTGATCCTTCTACCTCAGCCTTCCGAGTAGCTGGAACCGCAGGTGTGCACCAGTATGTCAGGCTAATTTTTAATTTTTTTTTTTTTTGTGGAGGTGGAGTTTCACTTTATTTTGCAGGCTGGTCTCAAATTCCTGGGCTCAAGTGATCCTCCCGCTTTGGCCTTCCAAAGTGTTGGGATTACACAGGTGTGAACCACTGTGTCTGGCTAAAATCATGTTTTTAATAGCAATTTGTTTCACAGATAAGATTGTAATTAGTTATATGACAAGAAATAATGAGCATGGGCAACAAGTAATAGAAAGTAGAAGAAGGACTTTTTTCTTTCTTTTCCTTTTTTTCCCCCTTTTTTCTTTTTTCTACTTATTTTTTGAGACAGAGTCTCGCTTTGTCACCCAGCCTGGAGTGCAGCGATTTTGGCTCACTGCAACCTCCACCTCCCAGGTTCAAGCAATTCTCCTGCCTCAGCCTCCCAAGTAGCTGGGATTACAGGTGCCCACTACCACGCCCGGCTAATTTTTGTATTTTTAGCAGAGATGGGGTTTCTCCATGTTGGCCAGGCTGGTCTCGAACTTCTGATCTCAAGTGATCCGCCCGCCTTGGCTTCCCAAAGTGCTGGGATTACAGGCATGAGCTGCCACGCCTGGCCTTTCTTTTCTTTTTTAAAGTCAGCTTCCTGTCACTGTGGTCTGGTGAAAGCCTAAAATGCAGGATCCTGGGTTATGCTCTTGGCTGATGACCAGGCAGGACAGGTGACCAGTAACTATGGGCGTCAGCATCCTCACCTCTAAAGGGGTTCAACTTGAAGATCTCTGAGGCTCTGCACAGCCCTAGAGTCCAGCAGTTTTGCAGGTTTTGTTTATGGATTGTGAATTTCTCACTCACATTCAGCAAGAGACAGGAGTCCCTCCCTCTGGACTCTCAGGAGTGGGTGGAGTTGTGTCAGTTGCAGTGCACATGTTTTTGTCAGCACTCTCCCTGAATGACCTCCACCTGCTGTCATCCAGTTGAGCCTTGGCTGCTTCCCAAGCCCATGTCTTACTGCTGCCTTCCTGGTCAGTGTCTAGAGATGGAAAATAGCCATGGCTGTAACATCTGAACGGTGTAGCTTGGTGTCCAGTTCAGGAAAATTATCAACTTTACTAACTAATCTCTGGGTACTGAGAAAGGTAAGTGCCATCACTGTGAGATTCTTGGTAATCCTGAAAATGTCAGCACCAAGCACCTCATTTCCTTTTTACTGAAAGACTCCTGCCTAGTAGATCAGGGACTTATATTGACAATTTATGAATTGCCACTATGATAAACATTTTAATCTTTATATTAGATCATTCTAAGTCAGCAATAACTGTTACATGTGATTTAGATGAATGAGTTTCATCAAATCATGGTAAAAAAAATGTATTTGAAATCTGATCTGTCTGTCTTGTGGGTAGGTAGGCAGGATGCCAGTATTGTGCGGGGATTGCTAATGCATGGGGCAGTAAGAGCAGAGATTAAAGATGTCAGCCTGAACTAGGGCTTCTAAGATACAGTGGGAGTAAGATAAGGCCATGCAGCACAATCTTCAGGAATGGACAGTGCACTTGTCATTTGAATCAGCTATCCTTAATCCATGATATCCGGCACCTGGCCGGATGTTAGACTTTTGATCTGTTGTCTAGTGGTAGCTTATCTTATAAATGTCTCAAGGTGGGCCAGCTGCGAAAGTCACCTTGCCTTTAGGTAGCAACATCCTCAGGTACTCAGTAGGATGGAATTGGAAAGCCAACTGAGGCAGCCACACTTACTTTCCATTCTTTGTGTTGAAACTAGAACTCTCATGCTGGTAGGACTGTAGATTGTTCAGTCTTTGTACATGGCAAGTTGGCTGTGTATCAGAAGTCTTCAAAATTAGCACTTTGGCACAAGGAATTCCATTTGCAGGAAGTTATCTTAAGAAACTGAATGATGATAATGACAGTACAGCTTAAGTTTATTGAATGTGCCAGGCACCAATCTAAGTGCTTTATATGCATTTGTTCATTTAGGCCTCCTAATGACTCATGTGGCAGATGCTTTAACCTCTTTGTCAGAAGAGGAAACTGAGGCAGGGATAGGCTGGGTAGGTAACTTGCTCAGGGTCACAGGTTAGGTTGCAGAGCTGTTATTGAATCCAGGCAGCTTGCTTCAGAACTAGACCCTTAATTACTCTGTTTTGAAGATTTGCATGAAGTGTGTTCACTACGGTGTTATTCATTATGGTGAAAAATGGGAAATGCCTCATCTTTCTAATAGCAGGGGAATTAATATTTTGTGAGATATCCATGAAATGGATATTGAATAGCCATTAGAACTCATGTGCTTGAAAGATATTTAAAGGCATGAAAATACCCATGACAAATTTTAAATACAAACATATGTTATGAAACAATAATTTGATTACATTTTAAAATTAACCCAGTATAAAACGTGTGTGTGTTATTTATACATAGATATAGATATCTTTGGCAGGGGGCTGGTGAGATTTTAGGTATTTAAATTTTTATTCTTCATGCTTTTGATCATTGTTCTATTCACACTGAACTTTTATTTCTCCTATATGATTTAAAATATTGATTAAAAAACGTTGCTTCATTCGTGCCCTGGTGCTGAATGATGCTTGAATCTCTGAGCAGACATGAACACTGCTCTCTGTAAAAAGTGGACACTAGGTGGCGCTCATGGAATGGGACCTTCCTATGGAAAGCCACCGCAGAAGGCACCTGAGGGACCACACAAGGCATTGGTGTTTCCATGCACTTCCACTTGAGCGCTAACTGTAACTCCATGGCTTAGACGTATTTTTAATTGACCTTTCACACAAAGCAGTAAGCACAGATTCAGAAGCTGATACTGAGGGAGCTTCGAGTGGCAGAACCGATCATCTGTCAAGCTGAATTGATCTTTCCCCCACGTTATACTGGGGGTGAGACTGCTCCCAGCCAGTAAGGGCTTCTTCGAGTATGGGTGCTCCGTGCTCCTGCTGCAATTTTGTGTTCTTACTCTTTCAGAAACTCGTTTCCAGATCGACCCTAAGACGACAGGGAAAGGAGAACAGCAAAGAAGGAAATGGGATTGGGGTTAATTCTTCCAGCCGACTTGGTATCGACAACTTTGAGTTCATCCGAGTGTTGGGGAAGGGGAGTTTTGGGAAGGTGAGTCTTGGCTTTAACTGTTTGGGTTGAAGTAAGCATGCTCTGTATTCACGCACACACACACACATACTCACATTTCACATGTGCCATTCTTTCTTCCCCTTGTTTGCACAAACCCTAAGATCCCCAAGAGGACTCTCTCATGCTCCCTCCTTTTGCTTTGCCATAGGTGATGCTTGCAAGAATAAAAGAAACAGGAGACCTCTATGCTGTGAAGGTGCTAAAGAAGGACGTGATTCTGCAGGATGATGATGTGGAATGCACCATGACCGAGAAAAGGATCCTGTCTCTGGCCCGCAATCACCCCTTTCTCACTCAGTTGTTCTGCTGCTTTCAGACCCCTGTAAGTATGAATCACATTCACTGCACCAACAGCCTCTTTTCTTAAAGTGCTGAGACAATAAGATACTGGAGATTTCGTAAAGTTGAGTGTCAGAAATTTTGGGGGATGGGCTCCCAAGGCAGGGTCATATGGAGGTATTGGTGACTTCTGACAACCTCTGGAGGAAAAATGGAAGCTTATGAATTCACCCCTTCCTTTGTGCTGTCCAGGGAAGGAGCACTGTGAGGGTTGTGCGTCCCAGGATTGAAAAGGTCATCATACATAAATCTTCTCTAGGTGAGTGAAGGTTACAGAAATTAAGAACAGAGAAAATGCCATGGGCTGATTATCTTGATGAATTTGGCTGTGACTCTGCTCCTAAATGCTGGGCTGGTTCTGACCTGGGCACAGGAGTTTAGAAGAGGGGTCTGAGAGGCCCCAGAGAGGTACCTTGATTTGGAACATCCCAGGGCATTGCTCCTGGCTTTAGCAGTGTCCCTTTGCCTGAAACCATGGACTGGTCTTAGGAATTGAATCTGTCTGCCCTATAATGGTGTGCATTTAGGAATGTTTCTGGCTACAGTTAATGAAACACTTGACGAGCGGTGGATTAAACAATAAATAGAAAAGATGGGTTTGGTCCATTAGTAAACTTTTTACTTGTTGTTTCACATAATGAGAAGTCTGATGATAACAGTGCTATGGTTGGATTTGTTGCTCAGTGACATTGGGCATGTCTTTCCCTTGGGGTCCCAAGGTATTTGCTGCAGCCCTAGATGCCACACCTTGGCATGATAGCAAAGCAGAAAACCCAAGGGCAGGGGACGAAGAGCTTCATGGCCAGTCTCCTTTTTTCAGGAAGGGAAGATCTTTCCTAGACTTGGGTCTACTACCCTATATGTCTGTTCTCACATTGCTACAAAGAACTACCTGAGACTGGGTAACTTATGAAGAAAAAAATGTTTAATTGACTCACAGTTCCATAGGCCATACAGAAGGCATGGCTGGGGATGCCTCAAGAAACAGAATCATAGCGGAAGGGTGAAGGAGAAGCAAGCAGGGCTTCACGTGACACCAGGAGAGAGAGAGAGCAAAGGGGAAATGCTACACGCTTTTAAACAGCCGAATCTCATGAAACCTCGCTATCATGAGAACAGCAGGAGGGAAATCTGCCTCATGATCCGGTCACCTCCCACCAGGCCCTTCCCTCAACATTAGAGATTCCAATTCAACATGAGATTTGGGTGGGGACACACAGCCAAACCATATCATGCCCTTAGCAAGGAGGCTGCAAGAGCAAATATCAGGCCAAGATAAGCTGGCAGACCATGATTGGTTCACACCAACCTTGATTCAGCCTCTGGCATAGGACATTCTGCTTCTGTTTAGAATCAGGCTCAAAATTGGGCTTCTGGTATCAATGAAGAGGGAAAATGGCCTTGGAGAAGGCACCAAGAGGGAGGGTCTGCCACAGAGGTGTCAGAATCTTGCTGTCAAAAAACATTCTGGGAGAGTGAATTCTGGGCATGTTCCTGACCTGTGCCACCATCAAGGAAGTAGGAGATTCCCCGGGAGCGGGATAGGGGCATCTGACCCGCTCAGGGAGGCTGGCAATACACCTCTAGGGAAGGTAAAGCCATGCTGGGACCAGATGAGTGAGTTAGAATTAGTTAGGCAGAGAATGAAGGCGAATATATCATACAGGGTCAACAGCACACCATAGGTCTGCTGGTGAGACAGAGCATCAGGTGTGAAGGAGGCTCAGCACACGCAGCATATCGAGGTTGAAGAGGGACCTGGTGAGAACTGAGGCAGCCGAGGTGGGCCAGGGCCAGGCCATGAAGATGCTTGCAGGCTGCGTTAAGGGGTTTGAGTTTAGTCCTGAGAGCAATGGAAAGTCATGGAAGAAGTTGAAGCAGAGGAATGACATATCAGGTTGTATGTTTTAATTATGAAAATCTAATTTCTTGCAATAGGTAATATAAGTATCCTCCAAATATTCATATCCTTTCTCTGAAAGAAACAATTATTACTCGTTTTATTTATAGCCTTTGAGAGAATTTTCTGTACACAAAAGCATATATAACAGCACACATATGCATACATATTTATCTTTAAAAAACACAAATAATAGTATACTTTGCCCATGATTCTGTATTTTTAAAATTTAATTAATCTATTTTTTGAGACAGGGTCTAACTTCGTCACCCAGGCTGGAGTGCAGTAATGGTTATGGCTCACTGCAGCGTCAAGCTCCCAGGCTAAAGCGATTCTCCCACCTCATCCCCCTGAGAAACTGGGACTTACAGGCACACGCCACCACACCTGGCTAATTTTTGTTTTTTTTGTAGAGATGGGGTTTTGCCACGTTTCCTAGGCTGCTCTCAAACTCCTGGGCTAAAGCAATCCACCCACCTCAGTCTCTCAAAGTTCTGGGATTACAGGCGTGAGCCACTGTACCTGGCCACTTTATTTTTTTTTTAAGAAATAATATTAATAGTATATATTGGAAATTGTTTTGTATTTCTATATACCAAGCTGCCTCATTTTTAATGGCTGCATAGTACTCCATTTTAGAACATGACATAATTAATTTAACTTGTCATCCTCTGTTGCTATGTATTATGTTCCTAGTCTTTTATTTCAGTCACTGTTGCAGTGAGTCCCCTAGTACTTTTGTCTTTGTGTGCTTATGCTGGTGTTTCTGTATGACATGTTATTAGTAGTAGTATTGTTTGGTCAAAGGGTATATGCACTTCACATTTTGATAGAGTCCAATTGCCCCTCTCCTCCATTGTGGTTAAAGATAGCGAACATTTTATTGTTCATATACCACACATTGTTCTAAGTGCTTTATGTCTGTTATCTCATTTAATCCTTACGGTAACCCTCTGAAATAAGTTCTGTTATTATCACCCCATTTCACGAGGAGAAAACTTAGGTACAAAGAAGCTTAGTTCCGAAGTGGCAGAGAGGGTTTGAAGCCAGGTGGTCTGACAGCAGAGTACAGGCAGGCTCTTCCCTACTTGCTGGGCTGCGTCTCTAAATTCACACTCCCAAAGCTTGAGTGAGAAGATGCATTTCCCCCGCCTTCCCATCATGGCATGCTATCTGTCATTTGGATCATCTGAGAAGTTAGAAAAATGGTGTATTTGAAGTTCTAACTTGCATTCCTCTAGCTGTAACTGAAGCTGGGCGTTTTCGTATGTTTCAGGATCACTTGTATTCAAATCTGTGTTGGGAGGGACACATGCAGCCTGGAGAATGGGTGGAGCAGAGAAGTCTGGGAGCTTGGTGACAGGATGCACTGAAGGAGATACATGGCATGGACTCCCATGCCACTCCAGCGTTATCAAGAGAAAAAAAAACTGGGGAGGCAGCTAATGGCTTCATGGGCCTCGACTCCCCTGCACTCCTCTCCCTTCCCCTCTGCTCCTCATTGGTCCTCAGTGACTCCTGATGGCCCTGGAGCCCATGCTGCTCCTGCCCCCATCCTCTTCTTTCCCTCTGCTGGGCCGGTCCTTGGTTCCCCTGCAGCTGCAGCTCTCCCTGCCCCACACTGCTCCCTGGAGTAGCCTTGAAACCCTTCCTTTGCTGGGCACTTTGCCAGCGTAAAGCCCCTCCCCTGCCCTCACCCCCTTGTTGGGCTCTTTTCTTCGAATAGAGGAGTGGGGTTACAGCTACAGGCTTGAGAGGGATAGCTGGTAGCTGATACTGGTTGCCCGCCAGGGTTTCAAGCGCCAGCCTCCTGAACACCACCATGAACACCACGGGTCAAGCCGCAGAGCCAGGTGACTGCTCAGATCTCCTTCCTAGGGCCTGAGCCAAAGATCACATGGTTTCCTATGACATGAGGTTAGGTCATCTTCACCAACTGGTAACCTTTGAGTCAAGCAGTCAACTGGTATTTAGTGAGCTTAGCCTGGTCTTGCAGCAGCAGTGGTTCCAAGTTACTACTGCCGAAGCAAATAAAGAAGTATACCTAACTCAGGGGAATTTGATCTGTAAAAGGAAATTCTGGTGAGTATAAGCAAAGATCTCATCAACAATTAGATCATGTTATGGTAGAGTAAAATGAGAAACCTGGAACAGATTGCGTACCCAATCAATATAGCATATACAATCAAAATGTTCCAGGAAAATATATAAATTATACAATATACCAAAATTTTAGCGGCCACACGGGATTCCCAGTGTTTAGTGGGTGAAGCCTTTACTAGCATTGAAGTCTGTTTTTCCTAGTGGAAGTTTTATGTTTGACCACAAGGTGGCAGTCACTACCGCAAAGTTTTTATTTCTCCTCCAGAGAAACCAAATGCATGGAACTGCCATTGTGGTTTACGATGTGTGTATTGTAGTAGATGTCTCCAAAGCAAAGGATAAAGGGAATGTTCCCCTGCTTTAGGCTAAATGATAAAGAAGTAGTGGGAACCCACTTCAAAGAAGCAAGTGAGACTGAGCGCAGGCAGCACTTTGGGAGCCGAGGTGGGCCGATCACTTGAGCCTAGGAGTTTGAGACCAGCCTGGCCAACATGGTGAAACCCCATCTACTAAAAATATAAAAATTAGCTTGGTGTGGTGGCGCATGCCTGCAATTCCACCTACTCCAGAGGGGAGACAGGAGGATCGCTGGAACCTGGTAGGCAGAGGTTGCAGTGAGCCAAGATCGTGCCACTGCACTCCAACCTGGGCGACAGAGCGAGACTTTGTCTCCAAAAAGAAAAAGAAGGAAAAAAAGGTAGCAGCAAGGGAGTTTTTCTCATGCTGAGATAGAGGTATACAATTTTAATTTTGCTGTCGTTGATGCTTTCTTTGAGGTTTGCAAGGTATCGGACTCCACAATGCACATGGCATTTGTTCGCTGTGCGTTCATCTGTCAGAAGTCTTCAGTGACAATTCCCATTCACTGTTGTAAAACTATGAAGAACAGAAAGTGTTACTTGCTATGAGAAATTACAGCAGAAAGTTGCTTACTTTTTAGCTGCCCAGTGTTGCAGGCCCTGGCTTCTCAAGTAAGATGCTAATCAGTGTGTAATGCTGAACTGTAACAGTCTCCCCTGGAGAATTTAGGAGTGAGAGGAGGTGTTGGAGCCACTTGATCTGCAAAGCATTTCATTGTGAGGGCCTTTGTAAAAACAGCACTTCCCTCATGCAGCCCTGTGGAATCAGTCTCTCTGAAGCCCAGAGCAGGGCAGTAACTAGCCGAGGATCCCTTAGATTGTAAGTGGCAGAGACAAGGTTCAAGTTTAGGTCAGGCTGACTCTGACTCCATATGTTGTTTTATTCCGCATTTAGTTGGTTGATTCAGCCTCGGCTTAAACACCTCCTATCTGTCTTGGCCCCCCCCCCCCCCCCCCCCCCCCC